>NC_086444.1:176194653-176501653 GCF_028390025.1 Pseudophryne corroboree | reverse complement strand
TAATATACTTCCCTCTCATGTATGTAATAGACTTCCCTCTCATGTACAGTATGTAATAGACTTCCCTCTCATGTATGTAATAGACTTCCCTCTCATGCACAGTATGTAATAGACTTCCCTCTCATGTATGTAATAGACTTCCCTCTCATGTACAGTATGTAATAGACTTCCCTCTCATGTACAGTATGTAATAGACTTCCCTCTCATGTATGTAATAGACTTCCCTCTCATGTATGTAATATACTTCCCTCTCATGTATGTAATAGACTTCCCTCTCATGTATGTAATATACTTCCCTCTCATGTATGTAATAGACTTCCCTCTCATGTATGTAACAGGTTTCCCCTCTCATGTACAGTATGTAATAGACTTCCCTCTCATGTACAGTATGTAATAGACTTCCCTCTCATGTATTGTATGTAATAGACTTCCCTCTCATGTATGTAATAGACTTCTCTCTCATGTACAGTAAGTAATAGACTTCCCTCTCATGTATGTAATAGACTTCCCTCTCATGTATGTAATAGACTTCCCTCTCATGTACAGTATGTAATAGACTTCCCTCTCATATACAGTATGTAATAGACTTCCCTCTCATGTATGTAACAGACTTCCCTCTCATGTATGTAATAAACTTCCCTCTCATGTATGTAATAGACTTCCCTCTTATGTATGTAATATACTTCCCTCTCATGTATGTAATAGACTTCCCTCTTATATATGTAATATACTTCCCTCTCATGTATGTAATAGACTACCCTCTCATGTACAGTATGTAATAGACTTCCCTCTCATGTATGTAACAGACTTTCCCTCTCATGTACAGTATGTAATAGACTTCCCTCTCATGCATGTAATAGACTTCCCTCTCATGTATGTAATAGACTTCCCTCTCATGTACAGTATGTAATAGACTTCCCTCTCATATACAGTATGTAATAGACTTCCCTCTCATGTATGTAACAGACTTCCCTCTCATGTATGTAATAAACTTCCCTCTCATGTATGTAATAGACTTCCCTCTTATGTATGTAATATACTTCCCTCTCATGTATGTAATAGACTTCCCTCTCATGTATGTAACAGACTTCCCCTCTCATGTACAGTATGTAATAGACTTCCCTCATGTATGTAATAGACTTCCCTCTCATGTACAGTATGTAATAGACTTCCCTCTCATGTATTGTATGTAATAGACTTCCCTCTCATGCATGTAATAGACTTCCCTCTCATGTACAGTAAGTAATATACTTCCCTCTCATGTATGTAATAGACTTCCCTCTCATGTATGTAATATACTTCCCTCTCATGTACAGTATGTAATAGACTTCCCTCTCATGTATGTAATAGACTTCCCTCTCATGTACAGTATGTAATAGACTTCCCTCTCATGTATGTAATAGACTTCCCTCTCATGTACAGTATGTAATAGACTTCCCTCTCATGTACAGTATGTAATAGACTTCCCTCTCATGTACAGTATGTAATACACTTCCCTCTCATGTATGTAATAGACTTCCCTCTCATGTATGTAATATACTTTCCTCTCATGTACAGTATGTAATAGACTTCCCTCTCATGTACAGTATGTAATACACTTCCCTCTCATGTATGTAATAGACTTCCCTCTCATGTATGTAATAGACTTCCCTCTCATGTATGTAATAGACTTCCCTCTCATGTACAGTATGTAATAGACTTCCCTCTCATGTATTGTATGTAATAGACTTCCCTCTCATGTATGTAATAGACTTCCCTCTCATGTACAGTATGTAATAGACTTCCCTCTCATGTATGTAACAGACTTTCCCTCTCATGTACAGTATGTAATAGACTTCCCTCTCATGCATGTAATAGACTTCCCTCTCATGTATGTAATAGACTTCCCTCTCATGTACAGTATGTAATAGACTTCCCTCTCATATACAGTATGTAATAGACTTCCCTCTCATGTATGTAACAGACTTCCCTCTCATGTATGTAATAAACTTCCCTCTCATGTATGTAATAGACTTCCCTCTTATGTATGTAATATACTTCCCTCTCATGTATGTAATAGACTTCCCTCTCATGTACAGTATGTAATAGACTTCCCTCTCATGTATGTAATAGACTTCCCTCTCATGTACAGTATGTAATAGACTTCCCTCTCATGTATGTAATAGACTTCCCTCTCATGTACAGTATGTAATAGACTTCCCTCTCATGTACAGTATGTAATAGACTTCCCTCTCATGTATGTAATAGACTTCCCTCTCATGTATGTAATATACTTCCCTCTCATGTATGTAATAGACTTCCCTCTCATGTATGTAATATACTTCCCTCTCATGTATGTAATAGACTTCCCTCTCATGTATGTAACAGGTTTCCCCTCTCATGTACAGTATGTAATAGACTTCCCTCTCATGTACAGTATGTAATAGACTTCCCTCTCATGTATTGTATGTAATAGACTTCCCTCTCATGTATGTAATAGACTTCTCTCTCATGTACAGTAAGTAATAGACTTCCCTCTCATGTATGTAATAGACTTCCCTCTCATGTATGTAATAGACTTCCCTCTCATGTACAGTATGTAATAGACTTCCCTCTCATATACAGTATGTAATAGACTTCCCTCTCATGTATGTAACAGACTTCCCTCTCATGTATGTAATAAACTTCCCTCTCATGTATGTAATAGACTTCCCTCTTATGTATGTAATATACTTCCCTCTCATGTATGTAATAGACTTCCCTCTTATATATGTAATATACTTCCCTCTCATGTATGTAATAGACTACCCTCTCATGTACAGTATGTAATAGACTTCCCTCTCATGTATGTAACAGACTTTCCCTCTCATGTACAGTATGTAATAGACTTCCCTCTCATGCATGTAATAGACTTCCCTCTCATGTATGTAATAGACTTCCCTCTCATGTACAGTATGTAATAGACTTCCCTCTCATATACAGTATGTAATAGACTTCCCTCTCATGTATGTAACAGACTTCCCTCTCATGTATGTAATAAACTTCCCTCTCATGTATGTAATAGACTTCCCTCTTATGTATGTAATATACTTCCCTCTCATGTATGTAATAGACTTCCCTCTCATGTATGTAACAGACTTCCCCTCTCATGTACAGTATGTAATAGACTTCCCTCATGTATGTAATAGACTTCCCTCTCATGTACAGTATGTAATAGACTTCCCTCTCATGTATTGTATGTAATAGACTTCCCTCTCATGCATGTAATAGACTTCCCTCTCATGTACAGTAAGTAATATACTTCCCTCTCATGTATGTAATAGACTTCCCTCTCATGTATGTAATATACTTCCCTCTCATGTACAGTATGTAATAGACTTCCCTCTCATGTATGTAATAGACTTCCCTCTCATGTACAGTATGTAATAGACTTCCCTCTCATGTATGTAATAGACTTCCCTCTCATGTACAGTATGTAATAGACTTCCCTCTCATGTACAGTATGTAATAGACTTCCCTCTCATGTACAGTATGTAATACACTTCCCTCTCATGTATGTAATAGACTTCCCTCTCATGTATGTAATAGACTTCCCTCTCATGTATGTAATAGACTTCCCTCTCATGTACAGTATGTAATAGACTTCCCTCTCATGTATTGTATGTAATAGACTTCCCTCTCATGTATGTAATAGACTTCCCTCTCATGTATGTAATAGACTTCCCTCTCATGTATGTAATAGACTTCCCTCTCATGTATGTAATAGACTTCCCTCTCATGTATTGTATGTAATAGACTTCCCTCTCATGTATGTAATAGACTTCCCTCTCATGTACAGTATGTAATAGACTTCCCTCTCATGTATTGTATGTAATAGACTTCCCTCTCATGTATGTAATAGACTTAAATATACACAATAATGTGGGCGCTCAGAAAAGGTATATTAACAACAGCTGCTGGTTTTGTAAAATATGGATTTTATTAATATTACTCCCGAATAATTTCTAAGTCACTTAGATCTTATATATATCACAATAAAAACAATTATCAGATTACTAAAACATTTAAAAGGACTATTGTCCAAGCGCTCAAAACTTGCTGACAATCCTGCAGATAAGCTGGTGATTAATATGATTAGTATGCATATGCCGGCTGTTAATAGTCATTAGTGCTTATCACACAATTTTGAGCTCAATAGCAAATTAGTAGAGGCAGTTCATTGCTTTGTATAGCCTGTTATACTTCACCAAGTCCGGACTGGTTATATAGATCCGATGGTATGTAGCATGTACTGCAGACAGGTCCGCATCTGTATTGTATCTGGAAATGGAATCCCGCTCACTCTTGCTGGCTCACGGACAGGCCACTCAGCGGCGGTTCCCCAATGCTGGAGGTTTTTTAAAATTGATGGTGGCCTGCACCTTCTTGTGCCTCTTAGCTGTCGCTGAGTGGCCTGTCCGTGAGCCAGCAAGAGTGAGCGAGATCCACACATGCTGCGGCGGCCGGCGGTGATTGACAGGTGAACTGGGCGGGCGCGAGCGGGCGCCCGCCCAGTTCATGACGTCAGTCCCCCGACGGATCGGGCTGTGTGTATGCACAGCACACTGCCCGATCCGTACATAGATATATCTGCAGATCTATTGATCTGCAGATATATCTAATAGTGTGTACCCACCTTAACTCTCTCTGCACATGTTGCATCTGCCCCACCTGCAGTGCGACATAGTTTTGCCCAGTTGATTACTTTTTTGCTGTACTTACAAATATGAATATGGCCCATTGTGTGCCCTAAGAAGATAGGCAACAATGAATGGTAAGTGGGAAGCTCCACCTATATTTTATTTTAATCATGATATTCAATCAAGTTCCTATGTTATATTATGTAAAATTCCCCTAAATCTTTATGTTAGAGGTGTGTCCTGGTGTATAGAGTAGCTTCAGTAGGTGTATGATTTTCTCCAGTATCCTACAAATGATAATCTTCTTTCTAATTGAAAATAAAACAAAGATGTCCATACTTTGGCCAGAAATCCCTGACAGATCTACATACGCAGCATTCCCAACAAAACACTGTGGAGGCAAGGCACAAGGGAAGTACTGCAGGTATTGAGACAGTGTATTCTGCTGCCTATATACAGTAGCGGATCTTGCCACGGGCAAGCAGGACTTTTGCCCGGGGCGCCGCCTTCCGGAGGGCGCTGGCGCCATTCCGGAGGGCGCCGCACCATGGCAAGATCCGCCACTGCTGTGCCCTCCGCTGCCCGCTGTGTCCCCCCGGCTCCTGCGGCTGTGGTCCCGTGAAGGGAACTAGACGCGTAGCGTCTAGTTTCCCTTCGTGGAGAGGACCTTTGCTGAGCGGTGCGCAATGACGTCATTACGCACCGCACAGCAAAGGTCCTCTCCGCGAAGGGAACTAGACGCTACGCGTCTAGTTTCCCTTCGCGGAGAGGACCTTTTGCTGTGCGGTGCGCGATGACGTCATCGCGCACCGCTCAGCATTTAAGCGGCGCTTCTGCTGTACAGGGGGCGTAACTGACCACGCCCCCTGTATTAAGCCACGCCCCCATTCCCTGCCCGGGGCGCCGAGGGCCCTCGAACCGGCCCTGCCTATATAACAACCGTTCACACGAGCCACAGAATGATCAGCGGGTCAGTGTAAAACACCAGAACATAATACATATACTGTTATGAGCTGACCTGCGGTTTATACCTCTTTGCTGAAGAAGCTAAATTTGTAGGCACACTGGGCATAATGCAAACAAATTCTTCAAACACAAAGGCCCAAATGTAATAGAGTGAGAGTTTGAGAAAGTGAGAGATTTGGAAAAGTTTTTCAGTTTTTTTTAAAAGTGGCAATCATTTACACTGCAAAACTAGGTTGATCTTGCTGTGTAAATGATTGCCACTTTAAAAAAAACCCTGCAAAACCTTACCAAATCTCTCACTTTTTGAAACTCTCACTCTATTACAGTTGGCCCAATATAGGCTGGGGCCACACATAGCGGCCAAGCGGGTCCCGCCGCAAGGAGACTGCACATGGGGGCCAATGCAGGTGCCCACAAATGTGCGGCAGTCCCGCCGCCGCCGGATCCAACCTGGATGGATGACAGGACGGCGGGATTTTAATGAGAACACATACATTTCAAGATATGTGTTCACACAGTGCAGCCATGCCATGTGTCACTGGCTGGATCCTGTTCTGCGGGATCCCGCAGAACAGGATCCGTGTGCACACAAAACCCTGTTCAGCGGGACCCGCTTGGCCGCTATGTGTGACATTAGCCATAGAGTATAACGTAAATCCATTTACATACAGTATCTTGTGTGTTTTCACACTGTGGAATCATGTACATGCAACTACAGGATACGCAGAGCCCTATGCATCGCAGGAGCATGGAGCTGTGTGGGCATGGTATATTGGGGGCGGAGAGGATCGGGCCCAAGTACCTGCAAACCCCCCTCCCATCCCTCTAGGTACTTCCCCTGTGTACATCTGTGTTCTTTATGCCTTAAGCAGTGCATGGCTTCCCACCGAAATTCAGAGTTTAGCTAAAGGTAAGCATAATAATCCAACCTGTTTTTTTACTGACATGAACCCCTGAATATAGAAGGCAAGCCTAGTCACCTCCTTTTCTGTTCCTTAAATACACACAAAAATAGAATTTTGATAACCTACCGGTAAATCCTTTTCTCCTAGTCCATAGAGGATGCTGGGGACGACATCTAGATCATGGGGTATAGACGGGATCCGCAGGAGACATGGGCACTCCAAAGACGTTTCATTGGGTGTGAACTGGCTCCTCCCTCTATGCCCCTCCTCCAGACCTCAGTTGTAGGAACTGTGTCCAGGGAGACTGACATTTCGAGGAAAGGAATTACTTAACTAGTGGTGAAATATCTACCAACTCACACCCTCAACCATGCCGCACACATGGCATTCAACATAACACACACCAACAGGCATGAACTAATTGCAGCAACATGCTGAAACCAAGATAACACAACTTGTGTAACTGTAATAACTAAACTGCAGGTAAAGTACGTACTGGGACGGGCGCCCAGCATCTTCTACGGACTAGGAGAAAAGGATTTACCGGTAGGTTATCAAAATCCTATTTTCTCATACGTCCTAGAGGATGCTGGGGATGACATCAAGACCATGGGGTCTATACCAAAGCTCCAGTACGGGCGGGAGAGTGCGGATGACCCTGGAGCACCGATTGACCAAACTTGAGGTCCTCATCGGCCAAGGTGTCAAACTTGTAGAACTTAGCAAATGTGTTTGACCCTGACCAAGTAGCTGCTCGGCAAAGTTGTAATGCCGAGACCCCGCGGGCAGCCGCCCAGGATGAGCTCAACTTCCTAGTGGAGTGGGCCTTTACCGACATCGGTAATGGCAATACAGCCGTAGTATGAGCTTGCTGTATCGTATTTCTAATCCAACGTGCAATAGTCTGCTTGGAAGCAGGACAGCCAATCTTGTTGTGATCATACAGGACAAACAGAGCCTCTGTTTTCCGTATACGAGCTGTTCTAACAACATAGGTTTTCAAAGCTCTAACCACATTTAGAGACTTTGAATCAGTGAATGTGTCAGTAACTACTGGCACCACAATAGGTTGGTTTATGTGAAAAGCAGAAACCACCTTTGGAAGAAAATGTTGGCGAGTTCGCAACTCTGCCCTATATTCATGGAAAATCAGGTAAGGGCTCTTGTGAGACAAGGCCCCCAATTCCGACACCCGCCTTGCGGATGCCAATGCCAAAAGCATCACCACTTTCCAAGTGAGAAACTTCAACTCTATCTTTTGTAGAGGCTCAAACCAATCCGATTGAAGGAACTGCAATACCACGTTAAGGTCCCATGGTGCCACTGGAGGCACGAATGGAGGCTGGATGTGCAGAACCCCTTTTACGAAGGTCTGAACCTCTGGAAGAGAGGCCAATTGTTTTTGGAAGAACACTGACAAGGCCGAAATCTGGACCTTGATTGATCCCAATCATAGCACCGTCTCCACACCATCCTGCATAAAATTGAGAAAACGTCCTAAGTGAAACTTTTCCGTAGGAGCTTTCTTGGATTCACACCAAGACACATATTTTCTTCAAATACGGTGGTAATGTTTTGACGTTACTCCCTTTCTGGCCTGAATAAGGGTGGGGATGACCTCCTTAGGAATACCCTTCCTGGCTAGGATACGGCGCTCAACAGCCATGCCGTCAAACGTAGCCGCGGTAAGTCTTGGTACACACACGGCCCCTGCTGCAGCAGGTCCTCCCGAGGAGGAAGAGGCCGAGGATCTCCTATGAGTAACTGCTGAAGATCTGGGTACCAAGCCCTTCTTGGCCAGTCTGGGGCAATGAAGATTGCTCGAACCCTTGTCTTTCTTATGATCCTGAGTACGTTTGGGATCAGCGGAAGTGGAGGGAAAACATACACTGATGGAAACACCCACTGGGTCACCAGTGCATCCACTGCTACTGCTTGAGGGTCTCTCGACTTGGAACAGTATCTCTGAAGCTTCTTGTTGAGACGAGACGCCATCATGTCTATTTGAGGAACTCCCCAAAGAATTGTCACCTCTGTGAAGACTTCTTTGTGGAGGCCCCACTCTCTTGGATGGAGATCGTGTCTGCTGAGGAAGTCTGCTTCCCAGTTGTCTACTCCCGGAATGAATATTGCCGACAGAGCTTGTAGATGTTTTTCTGCCCAGCGGAGGATTTTTGTCGCCTCTGCCATTGCCGCTCTTCTTTTCATTCCGCCCTGCCTGTTTATGTATGCGACTGCTGTTACATTGTCTGCCTGGATCTATACGGGACGGTCTTGAAGAAGATGTACCGCTTGTTGAAGGCCGTTGTAAATGGCTCTTAGCTCCAGAACGTTTATGTGAAGGCAGGCTTCCTGTTGTGACCAACATCCCTGGAAGTTTTCTCACTGAGAGACTGCTCCCCAGCCTCGGAGACTTGCATCCGTGGTTACTAGGACCCAGTCTTGAATCCCGAACCTGCGTCCCTCTAGCAGGTGAGAGCTGTGCAACCACCACAGGAGCAAAATCCTGGTTTTTGACGACAGGATTATCTTTCTGTGCATGTGTAGGTGTAAACCCGACCACTTGTCCAACAAGTCCCACTGGAATACTCTGGCATGGAACCTGCCAACCTGTATGGCCTCGTAGGCCGCCACCATAGTCCCCAACAACTGAATGGATCGACACACTTGATGGTTTCAATATCTGTTTTACCATTATCTGGATTTCCAGAGCCTTTTCCAGCGGAAATACTCTCTGAACTTCTGTGTCCAGAATCATCCCGAGGAAAGACAACCCTGTCGTCGGTTCCAACTGTGACTTTGGGTAATTTATGATCCACCCGTGTTGTTGGAGTATTGACAGGGAGTGGGATATGTTTTGTAATAACTGCTCCCTGGATCTCGCCTTTATCAGGAGGTCGTCCATATAAGGGATTATAATGACTCCTTTCTGACGAAGGAGGACCATCGTCTCCTCCATCACCTTGGTGAATACCATCGGCGCCGTGGAGAGACCGAAAGGTAACGTCTGGAATTGGTAATGGCAATCCTGAATCGCGAATCTCAGATAAGCCTGGTGAGGAGGATAAATGGGAACATGCAGGTAAGCATCCTTTATGTCCACCGACACTAAGTAGTCCCCCTCCTCCAGACTGGCAATCACCGCCCGAAGTGATTCCATCTTGAACTTGAACCTTTTCAGGGAGAGATTCAGATATTTTAGAGTTAGGATCGGTCTGACCGAGCTGTCCGGCTTTGGAACAACAAAGAGGCTTGAATAAAAACCCCGCCCTTGTTGTGACAACGGTACCATGACTATGACCTGGTCTTGACATCATTTTTGGATTGCCGCTGTTACTGCTTCTCTCTCTGGCGGAGAAGCTGGCAAGGTCGATTTGAAAAATCGTCATGGGGGAACGTCTTGAAACTCTAGTTTGTATCCCTGGGATACTATTTGCAACACCCAGGGATCCAGGCCAGACAGAATCCAATCCTGGCTGAAGAGTTTGAGACGTGCCCCCACCCGAGTGGCCTCCCGCAAGGGAGTTCCAGCGTCATGCTGGGGATTTGGCAGAATTAGGGGTAGACTTCTGCTCTTGGGAACCTGGAGCCGGAGTGGGCTTCTTTCCCCTTTCCCACCTGCAAAGAAGGGGGAACCTCTCGCCTTTTTGTATTTATTGGGCCGAAAGGACTGTTTTTGCGGGTGATAGGTCTTTTTTGCCGGTGCAGGCGCAGAGGGCAAAAATGTTGACTTACCTGCGGTAGCCGCCGAGTCTAACGCATCCAGGCCATCGCCAAATAAGGCCTCACCTTTATATGGTAGAGCCTCCATGTTTCTTTTGGAATCTGCATCCGCGTTCCACTGGCGAATCCATAATGCCCGCCTAGCCGATACTGCCATGGTAGCGGCTTGTGAACTCAAGAGTCCAATATCGTTCATTTCTTCCAGCATGTAGGCGGCAGCGTCCTTGATATTCCCTAACTTAAGGAGTATCTCATCTTTATCAATCGTGTCAATTTCTGATGACACGCTTTCTGACCATTTTTCAATAGCGCGACTCACCCATGCGCAGGCAAAAGTGGGCCTGAGCAGTGTACCATTGGTAACATAAATGGATTTCAATGTCGTTTCCATTTTGCGGTCTGCCGGCTCTTTAAGAAAAGCCGTGCCAGGAGCAGGGAGAATTACCTTCTTTGTCAACCTGGAAAGTGCACTGTCTAACACAGGGGGTGACTCCCATTTTTTCCTGTCTTCAACCGGGTAAGGATAAGCTACAGTAAGTGAATCCTTTTGGGAATACGAAATTTTTTTATCAGGATTCACCCACATCCCTTCAAACAGAGCATTTAGTTTGTGTGAAGGAGGGAACGTGACTTTGGATTTCTTTTCCTTACATAAATAAGCTTTCTCCTGAGGTACAGGAGTGCTTTCTGTAACCTCCAACACGTCCCTTATAGCCACAATCATATATTGTATACTTTTTCAATTTATGATCTATCTCTCTGGATTCACTGTTGTCGACAAAAGAATCAGAATCTGTGTCGGTATCAGTGTTTATAACATTTGCAAATGGTCTCTTATGTGACCCAGAGGGGCCGCCCGCATAAGGAATAACAGCATCCTGAAAAATCACATCTTCCACAGATTTTCTCCAGCATGCAGCCTTAGATTCAGACTTATCTAATCTACGGTTAATCAGATGCATACTGTCACGTAGCTCTTTCACCCATGCAGGCTCTTGGTGTGCCGGTAGCGCCACCACATTACAACTCTGTGTCCCTAAAATGGCATCCTCTGGGGAGGAACTCCCTGGCTCAGACATGCCTCACACGTGTACACCAAACTCACAGACACACTTTGACTTATTTTGGGGACAGACCCACAGTAAAATCTGTCAGAGGAACACAGGATAGGAGCAGCCAGTTCACAAACCCATCGCTAGTACTGCCTGTGAACACAGTATGTCCACATCCCAAAAGCACTTTTAAATAGTAATATACACTATCAAATGCACCACAATCGCTTTGTGCCCCCCCTTTATAGCACCCTGTACTTGGACAAGAAAGAATTATGGCTACAGGTACCACCAGGCGCCTAAATCAGATGTAATTTACAGTACATTCAATAGTAAGGACCATGCAAATTATACAACCCTCTAGCTGATGTAGGGATGTCCAATCTTCAGACTTTTTGCACCTCCTTCTCACCAAATAGGTCACAGAGAGACCAGCACATAGAAGAGAGAAGAGGAGGGCCACATGTGTAATACAATCATTTATTAACACATGCACACATTTAACAAACAAAAACCGATTTAAGAGATGGTATATATGTATCAGCTGCAGAGGGAAAATGCGAGACAATTACCAGAGCGTCTGAGAACCCGCAAAAAGTTCTCAGACAAGTTCTTAAAATCCCAGAAACCGCCCGGGCTGGAAGCTGGAAAAGTCACTGGTACTCAAGACCGCAGGAAACCCTCTGGACAACGGCCACAAATGGACTAGCCAACGCGTTTCAACTCCTCCTTCCTGGAGTCTTTCTCAAGGCTGTATACCATCCCACAGTCACAGTCCACATATTTAAACTATCCTTTAGCCAATCAGTAACGTCGTTGCGGCGGCGCTGTCTCCCTCGCTGTATGTATTTCCCGTCCGGTTTCCATGGTTACCGGAAGTCCGCGCTCGTCACTTCCGCCCGCGGGTCTGTATAGTTATCACCATGGTGACCGGGCGCGTCAGGACGTTACTTCCGGTGACGACGTCCTAGCCCCGGTCTCCATAGCGACCAGGCGCACGGACTTGTACACATCGGAAGCACGTCCCCAGCCTGCTCCGATCCTCGACATTTTTTACATTACATGTAATAAAATCTGTAATTTTCACAGTTTTCCCATTAATACATATAGAGTCTAGTTTCTTGGTCCCATCATTTGGTACCTTGGTGTAATGTAATGTAAAAAATGTGGTGTATTTTATTGAATGCCAATGCCATTTGTTTTATATAGGCTGCACTAGTAGACCACTTAAAACTCGCTTAGGCGAACATTGCAGGAATATTAGGAAAAGCCTGGAGTCCCACGCTTTGTCGAATCATTTTAGAGTGTATCATAAAAGCTCCACAGCGGGGATATTTAGATTTGGGGCGATAAAAGTAGTTAAATGTGGACCTAGACAACGAGATATCACCCTTCTTTTAGCTAAAAGTGAAATGCACTTTATTTATGAATTCAACACCTTACATCCCATGGGGCTCAATAATGATTTTGAGTTGAAGTGGTTTATGTAGTTTTATTGAAAATCACTTGCTGTTTTAAATTAAGACCCTGGTACAATATTATGCTGATTATTCTTGAGGTACTTTTTATTGCTTTTATATTATGTTTTTTTATATATTTTTTAGAATCTTTTCTGGCCCTCAACGTTATTATCTAACCTAAGGACTATTATAATCCGATCACTGGATCTCTCTTTATTGAAGAACCGTGGACATTTATAGTCGTGGACGGCGGGTTTGTTTAAAGTTACCGTGGCAGCAAATGCCGAGGATCGGAGCAGGCTGGGGACGTGCTTCCGATGTGTACAAGTCCGTGCGCCTGGTCGCTATGGAGACCGGGGCTAGGACGTCGTCACCGGAAGTAACGTCCTGACGCGCCCGGTTACCATGGTGATAACTACACAGACCCGCGGGTGGAAGTGAAGAGCGCGGACTTCCGGTAACCATCAAAACCGGACGGGAAATACATACAGCGAGGGAGACAGCGCCGCCGCAACGACGTTACTGATTGGCTAAAGGATAGTTTAAATATGTGGATTGTGACTGTGGGATGGTATACAGCCTTGAGAAAGACTCCAGGAAGGAGGAGTTGAAACGCGTTGGCGAGTCCATTTGTGGCCGGTGTCCAGAGGGTTTCCTGCGGTCTCGAGTACCAGTGACTTTTCCAGCTTCCAGCCTGGGCGGTTTCTGGGATTTTAAGAACTTGTCTGAGAACTTTTTGCGGGTTCTCAGACGCTCTGGTAATTGTCTCGCATTTTCCCTCTGCAGCTGATACATATATACCATCTCTTAAATCGGTTTTTGTTTGTTAAATGTGTGCATGTGTTAATAAATGATTGTATTACACATGTGGCCCTCCTCTTCTCTCTTCTATGTGCTGGTCTCTCTGTGACCTATTTGGTGAGAAGGAGGTGCAAAAAGTCTGAAGATTGGACATCCCTACATCAGCTAAAGGGTGGTATAATTTGCATGGTCCTTACTATTGAATGTACTGTAAATTACATCTGATTTAGGCACCTGGTGGTACCAGTAGCCATAATTCTTTCTTGTCCATGATTTGTTTCTTGTGTTTTGGAGAGACACTTCACCTGGTTACGGGCACTATAGGGCAGCCCTGCAACATAGTTGCGCAACACACGGGGTAATCAGACCAATTTTTAGGTTTCAAAGCACCCTGTACTTGTCAGAAGTGAAGGAGAGGACCAGCGTGTTCTCTGCAGCCTGAGGAGAGAAAATGGTGCTGAGTAGTGTGCTGGCTGCCTGAGGAAGAAGCTCCGCCCCTCAGTATCCATGACAATATTTATACTGGCGGGGTAGGGCTGTGCCAGCGGCATCTTATGCCCCCATTTAGCCAGTTTGAGGTATTTTTCTTGCTGCCCAGGGCGCCCGCCCCCTGCACCCTGCAGTGCCTGTGTGTGTGGGCAGCAATGGCGCGCTCCGGCCAGCCACGCCGCACCTCAGCAGTCACTTACTTGATTGAAGATCATTCTTCTCATACTCACCTGTCTTCTGACTTCTGGCTCTGTGAGGGGGGTGACGGCGTGCTGTGGGAGTGAGCATCTAGACACGGCTAGCGTTCAGTTCCCTTCAGGAGCTAATGGTGTCCTGTCAGCCAGAAACAGAGCCATGAAACTCTGAGGAAGTTTGTTCTGCTTCTGCCCCCTCAGTCCCACGAAGCAGGGAGTCTGATGCCAGCAGATCTCACTGAAAATAAAAAACCTAAAATAAGTCTTTTCAGAGAAACTCAGTAGAGCTCCTCAGAGTGCATCCAGTCGACCTGGGCACATTTCTAAAACTGAGGTCTGGAGGAGGGGCATAGAGGAGCCAGTTCACACCCAATGAAACGTCTTTGGAGTGCCCATGTCTCCTGCGGATCCCGTCTATACCCCATGGTCTTGATGTCGTCCCCAGCATCCTCTAGGACGTATGAGAAACCAACATTATGTTTTATACTGTTCTGATCAGACTGCGAGACTGGCTCAGTTATCTAGCCAATGTATTACCCTTAATGTAGCCACTTTTTCACGGACATGAAGTCGCAAAAGCATGAACAAGCAATTGTTGGTTTTGTTCTGCACAGCAACAGCTTATTACAAATTACTTCCAAAGTCTTTAAAAGTATTAAAAGCGACTCACAAGCTCATTTTTGTCTGTAAAAGTTGGCAGTGTGGGGCCATTGTTCTGGAGACCTAGCAATATCCTGAGAGCCGGCAAAGCTGACAGCCAGAATCCCGGCGCGCAGGGGCTATTCCCACTCGTGGGTGTCCATGGCACCCATAGAGTGGGAATAGAGCCTGTAGTGAGTGCAGCGAGCTCGTAAGGGGACTCTTTTCGCTCACCCCGCTGCCATCATTCTGGTGGGCGGGATATTGACAGCCGGCATCCCGTCCGCCGGGAATACGTATGTATTCCCTAGGGACTTATGGTGGTGTCTCTACTTGCAGATAAAAACAAAACAAAAATGTCAGAATTGCCTGGATGCCATTCTCACTTGCACTAAGTTAATATAGAAAAACACCTGTGTATATAGAAAAACACCTTTCAGGAGAATCAGGAGGGATTCATGCTGGAAAACTTCAGTTTTCTGAGGTTTGACCGCATTTCCCATATGTACCAAGCTCCGGAAAGCAACATTTTCAGAGCCTGTGTTGCCTATAGAAGCCTATTGGTAGGTCAGACCTGCGCATGCATATGCACCACAATGCGCAGGCGCATCGCACAGGTACAAAGTGGATCGTTGCTGTGCGATGGGTTTTATGAAGAATCCATTCGCACAGCCGATTACAAGGAGATTGACAGGAAGAAGGCGTTTGTGTTTGGCAACTGACCGTTTTCTGGGAGTGTTTGGAAAAACGTAGGTGTGTCCAAGCGTTTGCAGGGCAGGTGTCTGACGTCAATTCCGGTCCTGGACAGGCTGAAGTGATCGCAGCGGCTGAGTAAGTTCTGGGCAACTCAGAAACTGCACAAGATCTTTTTGTACCGCTCTGCTGCACATGCGATCGCACACTTGCTAAAATACACTCCCCAGTGGGCGGCGACTATGAGAACACAGGACTTCAAAAAACAGCTAGCGAGTGATCAGGTCTGAATGACCCCCAGGATTCCTCCAAGTGTCACCCACAGCCCACACATGCACTGTCTAAAGGCCACACATGCGCAGAAGGACTCCTGGGTCATAAATCTGGAAGTCCTCTCATCGCAAAGGACACCTTTTTTCAGTAGAGCCGTACTTTTAATCGCAATTGTATATGCATACGGCATTACTAAATCCCGCTATGCATGCGATCAATGGCGGGATGAAACGCATTGAAATGCTTGATACATTCCACCCTTAGTGCGGCTCAGAGCAATTTACTTCACTGTAAATGCCAGTGCCATAAGTAGAGGTGTGTGAGTGGTACCATAGTCCAGGCTGGCACTGTCGCTCCTCCATGGCCGCTGCAACTGAAAGCAGGGTGCCTGGAACGACACCCAGCAGCGTTGCTGCAGTGATTCCTGGAGTGTCCAAAGGACGCTCTGGGCACGTACCCTGCAGTGCGTAGAGCCGCCCGAACAGTGCAGGTCATTCTACTGCAAGCGCCCACCCCTTCTTACATGACATCACGTGTTTGGGGTTGCACAGGGCGGTAGTGAGCCCTGCTTCATTACTAATAAGTGCTATCTCTAAAAGCCTTAACCACTTAACTGACCATATATTTCGCCAAAAACCGCTCCGAAATTGTCGGAGTTTTTTATGAGTGAATTAGGTGAAGAACATGAATTTAACCCTATCCAAAATGATTTTAGTTAAAAAAAAAAAAGAAAAGAAAAAAAAAAAAGATATTTTTTTATTTTAAATATATTTCCCCCCAAACATCGATCGGGACATCGCTACCATCGGAACATCGTGGCTTTCATTTTGAAACCCGGGACAGCCTCCAGGAATACAGGGGTGGTCTGGGGGTGGCTTGGGAGGGTTAATTTACAGTCCTCAGCGGCTGCCATTGTCTGCAGCCAGTGCAGGGGGGATCCTGCCGTGCTGACCAATCAGCAGTGATCGGCAGCACGGCAATCAGTGTGGGAGAGTGTGCAGGGAGGCAGAGAGACCTTCCAGTCCCTCTGACAGCAGCAGCGGAGGGAAGTTTCCCTTCCCTGCCGCTGCTAACACTCTCTATCTGACTGGTTACATCCTGTGCGACCAGGTCAGATAGAGCACTTGCAGGCATGGTCGCATCTGATGCGACCATACCAGGCAAGTGGCTAAAGCAGCTCCCTTCTTTATTTAAGCTGTCTTCATGTGCTTCACAGCAACTTCTTTCATTGTAACAGCTGTCAAGTTGGTATGCTTCACAGCAGCTCCCTTTACCATATGATCTGTCTCAGTG
The DNA here is from genome assembly GCF_028390025.1 of Pseudophryne corroboree. NCBI lineage: Eukaryota > Metazoa > Chordata > Amphibia > Anura > Myobatrachidae > Pseudophryne > Pseudophryne corroboree. The sequence continues at coordinate 176,484,507 of NC_086444.1, read as the reverse complement.
TCCCTCACAGAAGCTCCCTTCACCATATGATCTGTCTCAGTGTCCCTCACAGCAGCTCCCTTCACCATATGATCTGTCTCAGTGTCCCTCACAGCAGCTCCCTTCACCATATGATCTGTCTCAGTGTCCCTCACAGCAGCTCCCTTCACCATATGATCTGTCTCAGTGTGCTTCACAACAGCCCCTTTAACCATATGATCTGTCTCAGTGTGCCTCACAGCAGCTCCCTTCACTATATGATCTGTCTCAGTGTGCTTCACAGCAGCTCCTTTCACCATATGATCTGTCTCAGTGTCCCTCACAGCAGCTCCCTTCACCATATGATCTGTCTCAGTGTGCTTCACAGCAGCTCCTTTCACCATATGATCTGTCTCAGTGTCTCTCACAGCAGCTCCCTTCACCATATGATCTGTCTCAGTGTCCCTCACAGCAGCTACCTTCACCATATGATCTGTCTCAGTGTGCTTCACAACAGCTCCTTTCACCATATGATCTGTCTCAGTGTCCCTCACAGCAGCTCCCTTCACCATATGATCTGTCTCAGTGTCCCTCACAGCAGCTCCTTTCACCATATGATCTGTCTCAGTGTCCCTCACAGCAGCTCGCTTCACTATATGATCTGTCTCAGTGTCTCTCACAGCAGCTCCCTACATTATATGATCTGTCTCAGTGTGCCTCACAGCAGCTCCCTTCACTATATGATCTGTCTCAGTGTGCCTCACGGCAGCTCCCTTCACTATATTATCTGTCTCAGTGTGCCTCACAGCAGCTCCCTACATTATATGAACTATCTCAGTGTGCCTCACGGCAGCTCCCTACATTATATGATCTGTCTCAGTGTGCCTCACGGCAGCTCCCTTCACTATATGATCTGTCTCAGTGTGCCTCACAGCAGCTCCCTTCACTATATGATCTGTCTCAGTATCCCTCACAGCAGCTCCCTTCACCATATGATCTGTCTCAGTGTCTCTCACAGCAGCTCCCTTCACTATATGATCTGTCTCAGTGTCTCTCACAGCAGCTCCCTTCACCATATGATCTGTCTCAGTGTCTCTCACAGCAGCTCCCTACATTATATGATCTGTCTCAGTGTGCCTCACAGCAGCTCCCTACATTATATGATCTGTCTCAGTGTCTCTCACAGCAGCTCCCTTCACCATATGATCTGTCTCAGTGTGCCTCACAGCAGCTCCCTTCACTATATGATCTGTCTCAGTGTGCCTCACGGCAGCTCCCTTCACTATATGATCTGTCTCAGTGTGCCTCACAGCAGCTCCCTACATTATATGATCTGTCTCAGTGTGCCTCACGGCAGCTCCCTACATTATATGATCTGTCTCAGTGTGCCTCACGGCAGCTCCCTTCACTATATGATCTGTCTCAGTGTGCCTCACAGCAGCTCCCTTCACTATATGATCTGTCTCAGTATCCCTCACAGCAGCTCCCTTCACCATATGATCTGTCTCAGTGTGCCTCACAGCAGTTCCCTACATTATATGATCTGTCTCAGTGCCTCACAGCAGCTCCCTTCACCATATGATCTGTCTCAGTGTGCCTCACAGCAGCTCCCTTTACCATATGATCTGTCTCAGTGTGCCTCACAGCAGCTCCCTTCACTATATGATCTGTCTCAGTGTGCCTCACGGCACTGGCATCACATGGTGGGTGCGGCCCGCACCCAGGTGTCACCCGCCGAGGGGTAACACCATAGTGCCAGCTCCTGTTCAGTGACAGGAGTCGGGTGCTGCACTGTAACATTACATACAGCAACCAGGCTTCTGTCACTGTGTAGGAGAAGGCAACAGAGACACGCTAGTTTCCAGGGGCAGCCCGCACTTCCCGGACCCCCGGAGTGACGAAAATGTGGGTTGAGGCATGAAGCCACGCCCCCTACAGAGGGTCCTTTTCTTATCCACGCATCCTCCCACGAAGCCACGCCCCTTTCGCTGCCGCACCGGGTGTAAAAGAGGTGAGTGACGTCTCTGCCTCATGGCAGCTCTCTTCACTATATGATCTGTCTCAGTGTGCCTCACAGCAGCTCCCTACATTATATGATCTGTCTCAGTGTGCCTCATGGCAGCTCTCTTCACTATATGATCTGTCTCAGTGTGCCTCACAGCAGCTCCCTACATTATATGATCTGTCTCAGTGTGCCTTACGGCAGCTCCCTTCACTATATGATCTGTCTCAGTGTGCCTCACAGCAGCTCCCTACATTATATAGGCTGTCTCTGCCTCACTGCAGCTCTCTATACTGACCTCTCATGGTGTGCCCCTTGGTAGCTCTCTACATTATATGATCTGTCTCAGTGTGCCTCATGGCAGCTCTCTTCACTATATGATCTGTCTCAGTGTGCCTCACAGCAGCTCCCTACATATGATCTGTCTCAGTGTGCCTCATGGCAGCTCTCTTCACTATATGATCTGTCTCAGTGTGCCTCACAGCAACTCCCTACATTATATGATCTGTCTCAGTGTGCCTCATGGCAGCTCTCTTCACTATATGATCTGTCTCAGTGTGCCTCACAGCAGCTCCCTACATTATATGATCTGTCTCAGTGTGCCTCATGGCAGCTCTCTTCACTATATGATCTGTCTCAGTGTGCCTCATGGCAGCTCTCTTCACTATATGATCTGTCTCAGTGTGCCTCACAGCAGCTCCCTACATTATATGATCTGTCTCAGTGTGCCTCATGGCAGCTCCCTACATTATATGATCTGTCTCAGTGTGCCTCATGGCAGCTCTCTTCACTATATGATCTGTCTCAGTGTGCCTCACAGCAGCTCCCTATATTATATGATCTGTCTCAGTGTGCCTCACGGCAGCTCCCTTCACTATATGATCTGTCTCAGTGTGCCTCACAGCAGCTCCCTACATTATATGATCTGTCTCAGTGTGCCTCACAGCAGCTCCCTACATTATATGATCTATCTCAGTGTGCCTCATGGCAACTCTCTTCACTATATGATCTGTCTCAGTGTGCCTCACGGCAGCTCCCTTCACTATATGATCTGTCTCAGTGTGCCTCACGGCAGCTCCCTTCACTATATGATCTGTCTCAGTGTGCCTCACAACAGCTCCCTACATTATATGAGCTGTCTCTGCCTCACTGCAGCTCTCTATACTGACCTCTCATGGTGTGCCCCTTGGTAGCTCCCTACATTATATGAGCTGTCTCTGCCTCGGTATCCGTTCAGATGGTCGACAATGTTAAGGTCGACCACTATTGGTAGACATGGCCATGGTCGACATGGACAAATGGTTGACACGTGAAAAGGTCGACATAAGTTTTCACATTTTTTTTCTTTTTTGGAACTTTTTCAGACTTTACGATCCACGTGGACTACGATTGGGAACGGTAACCTTGCCCGAAGTCGCTCGCCATGCGACGGGACGCGGTGCACTAATTGGGGTTCCCCGTCACTTTACGCAGAAAACGACACCAGAAAAAGTTAAAAAAAAACTCATGTTGACCTTTTCATTTGTCGACCTTTCATGTGTGGACAATTTTCATATGCCGACCATTTGTCCATGTCAACCAATAGTGGTCGACCTAATGAGTGTTGACCTTAACATTGTCGACCATTCATACCGGAACCCCCTGCCTCACAGAAGCTCCCTACATTATATGAGCTGTCTCTGCCTCACTGAAGCTCTCTATGCTATTTGAGCTGTCTCTGTTTGCCTCACAGTAACTCTGTCCATATTATGGGGAGCTGTAACTATTAGTACCTTAGAGAAGCTGAACTCAGAGTACTGAGCTGAAATCCCTCCACAATCCCACCTTTTAAAGCAATATTAACCTGCTAGTACTTTCACTACAGAAAGAAGTTTGTCCTCTTATTAAAACATAAGGTATTGAAATCCAGCCTTTGCGAGATAATAAAACAATCAATATTAATAACTGCGGGGAAGATGTATGAAGCAGTGAAAAGAGTAGAGAAGTGAGCCAGTGGAGAAGTTGCCCATGACAACCAATCAGCTTTGAAGTAGCATTTATCAAGTGTATTCTACAAAATTATAGGTAGCAGCTGATTGGTTGCCATGGGCAACTTCTCCATTCTTTTCACTGCTTTATACGTCTCCCCGTGTCTGATAATAACAATAATAGAAAAAAACCCATAATACCTCAACATATAGGTGCTCAGAAAAGGTGTTTAATTAAGGGCATCACAATGTCTCGGTATTGTAACATATTAACATAGTTAATGAGGTTGAAAAGAGGCAAATTGCCCATCAACCTGTGTTAAAATTCTTACCCTATTCTGTATTACGCTAAATTTACTATTATGTCCCTGCTGTAGTAGTGATTTAAGACTAATTAACAACTACAATTCGTGCTGTTACCAAAATATAATTATTTTAAATGCTATATCCCTAGATATTTTTTTCAGTTAGAAATTTATCTACTCCATTTTTAAATGTATTTACAGAGTCCACCATTACTACCTTCTCTGACAGAGAGTTCCAAATCCTTATGGCCCTTACTGTGAAGAACCCTTTCCTATGTTGGGTACAAAGTTTTCTCTCCTCTAGCCCCAGAGGGTGACCGCGTGTCCTGTGCAGAGTTCTGTCAATAAACAAATCGCCTGATAGCTCCTTGTAGTATAGTGAAAATACTGTACAGAGACACTAAGGACAGTGATTTGGCATCCAGCAACTTAGGGAGGAGCTGTTATCTCTATCCATTATACATAGAAAGATTAAACTTGCCGCTGTACGTTACAAGCTGTTCATGCTAATTAGTACACTAATAGAACATACTGTACAGATATACTAAGGACGGTGATTTGGCATCCAGGAACTTAGGGGGAGCTTTTATCTCTCTCTGTTATACTTAGAAAGATTACAATGGAGATAAAAGCTCCTCCCTAAGTTCCTGAATGCCAAATCACCATCTTTAGTATCTCTGTAGAGTATGTTCTATTAGTGTACTAATTAGCACGAACAGCTTGTAACGTACAACACAGATTCTCTAATGCCGATGATCTACAGTACTGTGTTGCTCGAACAGTTAGTTGCGTCAGAATACACTAATTTATATTTACTGGTATGTCTATAGGTGCTCATTACCGCTGTGTATTTTAGATAGCGAATGAGTCGCTCCTGCAGATTTACCCCGATTTGTGTGAAACCTGTGTGCACCCTTCCATTGAATGTTTTACAATGGATTACACAGAAAAAAAAATATAATAATAAAGTGAATGTTACGGGAACACACACAAAAAAAAATTGGCACTTTGGGAATCATACCCGGGACTTTCAGCGTGGCAGGCGGGAGCCTTCATCGCTAGCCCACGACACTGCATGGAAGATTCACAAGTTCATTTAGTGCACTGTACATACTGTAAAGTCAATGAGCTACATTATTCCTTTCACATATTAGTTGCGTCTGCATACACAAGTGTTTTAACACGTTCATTTACGTCTGTATAAACTATACACACAGTGATTTGGCATCCAGGAACTTAGGGAGGAGCTTTTATCTCTCCCCATTATACTTAATACTATGGGATTTGGACGTTCACATATCCCTAACATCAATAGACCATACTGTATCTGTAACACATTCATTTGCATCTGTATATGCTGTATGATTTGCATCTGTAGTGTATATACGGTTATATACTGTATGACATACTGTAGCATAATGTAGCTTAAGGAGACGCACCAGTAAAGTAGTTCTTACGCTGCAGTTCAGTAAAATATTTTAATGGAGACCACATTCATGCGCATTGGTGATTTTAAAAAGCGACATCTGGTGGATGATCTTAGGTATTACACTCAGAGGTAACGCCAAACACTCTGTGCGCCTCCCTTCGACTAGGCGCGCCTCCTTGCGCCCAGGCACGCTGCGTATGCCTGATCGCGACTAACGCCTCAGTCAGCCAAGATAACAGAGGACCCATCTGTATATACGCTTTTTCTTTGTCATCATTTATCAAGACTCCCAATTCACCTTTTAATAGTCCTATATTCTCCTTTTTTAACCTTTTACTGTTTATATACTTAAAAAACTATTTAGAATTGGATTTACTCTCCATAGCAATTTCCTTTTAGTTTTTCGATTTTAGCTGCTCTGATTACTTTTTTGAACTTTCTGTTACATTCCTTGTAGTACTGAAATGACCCCTCCTTTCCATCAGATTTAAATGCTTTGAAAGCATGCCTTTTTATCCATTTCTTCCTTAACCTTCTTATTAATCCACATCGGTTTGTATTTGGAACTCCTGTGTTTACTGCCCACAGGAATGAATTTATGAATATACTTATCGAGCAACCTTTTAAAAGCATCCCACATTTCAGCACTGTTCTTACCATGAAACAAAACTTCCCAATCAATGTTCTTTAGTGCACGTCTCAGCATAATGAAATGAGCTTTTCTAAAGTTAAATGTCTTAGTTGAACCCTTATAGCGATGTTTCTGGAAACTAATGTCGTATGTGGCCATACAATGATCACTTTTTCCCATTGTCAGGTATGGATTATTACATTGGTTCCCAAATCCAGTCCTCAAGGCATCATAACAGTCCAAGTTTTAAGGATATCCACTGTTGAGCACAGATGGTTAAATTCAGTTGATTGAGGTACTAAATAAGTCACTTATGTTCAAGCCTGGATATCCTTAAAACCTGAACTGTTAGGGTGCCTCGAGGACAGAGTTTGGGAACCTCTGGATTATTATATAAAAATGTTCCATTTACCTCAGAAAGTCAGACACCCCAGTTTTGAAGAGGGACATTGGCGTACCTGCTCATAGCCAGGGAATCCCCCTCTTCGGCCGCCACGGGTCTGCAGTTCTGTCGCACCTGCCCACTTTGAAAATGTCCCTTACAAAATGGCCGCATCCTCCTCTAGCATCCTTAGTAACTTTCTCCTCTGAGGCGACGACCATTTTGGGATGGGCATTTTCAATGAAGGTAGGTGCGATGGGGCCGCAGAAAAGTATCTCCAGCCTGGAGATATTTGTCTGTGCTGCGGTCCAGCCGTGCCTGCCCCCATAGCAATAGCCTCATGCAGACCCCCAGCGCCTCCAGACCACCACGGAGTCTGCGGGGCTACTGTTACGCCACTTACAAGGTATTTGGACAAGTAAAGGAAGCTGACAGAACATGAACTGTGATGCAAGAGTTGGGGAAAAACCACATCTGCCTGTGATGCTAGAATAGGAGAGTCTTATGCTACTTCTGTGAATGTGACATTGAAATGGCCTATCCAATTAGAAGCTCCACTGGTCATAAAAACTTTTGACTGCTGAGGGGTCAGAGTTCAATCAACTGCAGTAATTCCAATAATAACTTTCAATGCTTTATAGTTCACAGGACTAATCACTAGACCAGAGGTTCTCAAACTTGGTCCTCGTGGGCCCACACAGTGCATGTTTTGCAGGTCTCCTCACAGAATCGCAAGTGAAATAATTAGCTCCACCTGTAGACCTTTTAAAATGTGTCAGTGAGTAATTAATACACCTGTGCACCTGCTGGGTTACCTGCAAAACATGCACTGTGTGGGCCCACGAGGACCGAGTTTGAGAACCTCTGCACTAGACAGTTGTCATAAATTATCATTTCTAACGAACCACCATTACAATAACACACAGAAGTTTTGTGACTCGTTATATGTTGTTGTTTTTTTTAATCAGTTTCTTCCCCCTTTGCTCCCCCCACCCCAATGTCTTTCGCTCTACACTAAAAATGTAATAAACTGTACATTCAGGTTCCATGAAAATGAGTATGGCACGTAAACATATATAGTACATTTATCTGGATAGTGGAGTAGCAGTTCCATTGTTAACTATATTCCAATTGTTGTAGCCGGCATCCAGACTTTCCACATTCAGAAATATTTTAGCATTTAACAGTAAAAAAAAAAAAAAAAAATTCTACAAAATGGCAATCGGGTTAATTAAAAATGCCAAGTTTTCAATCCCAAAATAGCAAACCCAAAATCACTCAATTAGTGGCATAAAAGACAGAATATAACGGGGTCTTGAAAACTACTGCTAAAGTTTTTAATGAGAAAAATGTCAGTAGTTAAATGGATGCACTATTTTTTCTACTTATAACAGCCCCATATAAAATGATCATCAATTTTAAAATATAGGTTGTCTCATATTAAGATTTCTAAAATTTCACAATTTACTGTATATTGGGGTTTATTTGCAAACCAAAAAAGTTAGCAATTAGGCAAAACCTTGTGCACTGCAGGTGGGGCAGATGTAACATTTGTAGAGAGAGTTAGATTTGGGTGGGTTATTTTGTTTCTGTACAGCAGTGTTTCCCAGCCTCGGTCCTCAAGGCACACTAACAGTCCTGGTTTTAGTGATATCCAGGCTTCAGCACAGGTGACTTAATTAGTACCTCAGTTATTTTGATTTAACCATCTGTGCTGAAGCCTGGATATCACTAAAACCTGCATTGTTGGTGTGCCTTGAGGACCGCGGTTGGGAATGCCTGCTGTACAGGGTAAATACTGGCTGCTTAATTTGTACACTGCAATTTAGATTTCAGTTTGAACACACCCCACCCAAATCTAACTCTTTCTGCTCATGTTATATCTGCATGGTTTTGCCCAATTCCTTACTTTTTTCGTTTGCGAACAAAAGTTGAATAAGGTTCAGAGATACAGAAAAGTATATATACATTGACGATACACGGTGCGCCTGATTCAGAGGTGACTGTTACTGAAAGCAATGCCAATGTTGTTGAATCGATTATTTGCTACTGCAGATTTTCTGAAAACCCCTATGCAGCATGCATTACTCTGAGGGGCCCATAGTATCACAATGAGTCACACTGACTCATTTTATGCTGCTGCTGTCCACCCCTCTGTCCATGCTCTGAGCCGCCAGCACAGCCAATCCCCCCTGTAACTAGAGTAAGCAGCTGCTGACACATGCGTGAGCACAGTGACGGTCAAGCCAGAGGGAATGGAGGGGCTGCCATCACCTCTCCTCCCAGCTCCACCCCTCTACCTATTCCTCCGACCACAGCTTCCTCTGTACAGAAAGACTGAATTTGCTGCAGGTGCCTGGGATCTTGTGATAGTCGCAGGCATAAAGCACAAGGAGGAGCTGTGCTGCAGTTCTGGGCCAGGTAATTAAATTGTAATATACAGTATTAGTTACCCACTGCAGAAACCCTTTCTCTAGCATCAACCACTACCTTCTCTCCATCATCTGCTGTCTCTCACCCTCGCCCTGTCACCTACTGCCAGGCACCCTCTCCTTGGCGTCACCCCCTGCCTCTCTCCATCACTCGCTGCCTGTCACGCACTGCTTCCCTCCGTCACCCTCTTCCTGTCACCAACTACCAGTCACACACTGCTTCTCTCCATCACCCACTGCTTCTCTCCATCTCCCTCTTCCTGTCACCCACTACAAGTCACCCACTGCTTCTCTCTGTCACAAACTACCAGTGGCCCTGCTTCTCTCCATCACCCACTGCTTCTCTCCATCTCCCTCTTCCTGTCACCCACTACAAGTCACCCACTGCTTCTCTCTGTCACAAACTACCAGTGGCGCTGCTTCTCTCCATTACCCTCTTCCTGTCACCCACTACCAGTCATCCACTGCTTCTCTCTGTCACAAACTACCAGTGGCCCTGCTTCTCTCCATCACCCTCTTCCTGTCACCCACAACCAGTCACCCACTGCTTCTCTCTGTCACAAACTACCAGTGGCCCTGCTTCTCTCCATCACCCTCTTCCTGTCACCAACTACCAGTCACACACTGCTTCTCTCCGTCACCCACTGCTTCTTTCCATCACCCTCTCTCTGTCACACACTACCAGTGGCCCTGTTTCTCTCCATCACCCTCTTCCTGTCACCAACTACCAGTCACACACTGCTTCTCTCCGTCACCCACTGCTTCTTTCCATCACCCTCTCTCTGTCACACACTACCAGTGGCCCTGTTTCTCTCCATCACCCTCTTCCTGTCACCAACTACCAGTCACACACTGCTTCTCTCCGTCACCCACTGCTTCTTTCCATCACCCTCTCTCTGTCACACACAATCAGTGGCCCTGTTTCTCTCCATCACCCTCTTCCTGTCACCAACTACCAGTCACACACTGCTTCTCTCTGTCACAAACTACTAGTGGCCCTGCTTCTCTCCATCACCCTTTTCCTGTCACCAACTACCAGTCACACACTGCTTCTCTCCGTCACCCACTGCTTCTTTCCATCACCCTCTCTCTGTCACACACTACCAGTGGCCCTGTTTCTCTCCATCACCCTCTTCCTGTCACCAACTACCAGTCACACACTGCTTCTCTCTGTCACAAACTACCAGTGGCCCTGCTTCTCTCCATCACCCTCTTCCTGTCACCCACAACCAGTCACCCACTGCTTCTCTCTGTCACAAACTACCAGTGGCCCTGCTTCTCTCCATCACCCTCTTCCTGTCACCCACAACCAGTCACCCACTGCTTCTCTCTGTCACAAACTACCAGTGGCCCTGCTTCTCTCCATCACCCTCTTCCTGTCACCAACTACCAGTCACACACTGCTTCTCTCCGTCACCCACTGCTTCTCTCCATCACCCTCTCTCTGTCACACACTACCAGTGGCCCTGTTTCTCTCCATCACCCTCTCTCTGTCACCCACTACCAGTCACCCTGCTTCACTCCGTCACCTACTACCAGTCACCTGTCCTGGCGTCACCTACTGCCAGTCACCATCTCCCTCTGCCATGTTGCAAATTATGATTTTAGGGTGGAGTGGAGGAGGAGGGCCCACAGCATATTTTTGCACCTGGGCCCACCAGTCACAAGTCCCACCACTGAGTAAAGTGATGGGTGTTACTGGGCAGTGACTGGCAGGTGGCCTGACGTTAACTCAAAAATACAGAGGGGTCTATGTACTAAGCCTTGGAGAGAGATAAAGTAGACACAGATAAAGTACCAGTCAATCAGCTCCTAACTGCCATGTTACAGGCTGGTTTTTTTTAAAATGACAGTTAGGAGCCGATTGGTTTCTAGTTTATTTCCGTCCACTTCATCTATCTCCAAGGCTTAGCACCCCCCCCCCCCTCCCTCCCAGTATTGTGGGTGTCTAATGGGATTGTTCTGGGTATGTCAGAGAAAGCGGCTGCATTCTCACAGACAGATACTGCACCTGTCATCGGTAGGTGTATGTGTCGTTGGTGAACGTGATGGTGTGTGGCGACGGTTGCATGTCTGGAACAACCAGCTGTGTTACTGTATACAGGAGCGCAGGAAATGGGCGCAAGGGGAAGGCTGACACTAGCATTTGTATATTATCGAACCAGCGACTCCACCAATGGGCGCAGGAACGGACCCAGCAGTGCCCATCTCTGAACCAGGCCCATAATGTTTCTGTGCTAAAGATTAACATTAGTTATACAGCTGAGGGCAAGATAATGTTATCAGAATTTAGGCGTTTCAAAAACAGATGTTCATTACCATTTCCTTCAATAGAAGAAAATACAGAGGGTCAGAAAAATATAGATTACTCACTATTGCGCAATACCTTAAGTTGTGGTAGACTGGATATTTTACATATAGTTTTGAACGTTACTATTATCCCATATATAGGGCTACTTTTTAAGTCTGGTGTATATTTGTTTTATTTAATTTATTGTTGAGTGTTGTTTAAATATACTTAGAAAATCCTGGTTTGTAGCTTGCTGGGATCACTCTATAAAGGAGAACTACCTAAAGAGAGATACAGTATGCCCCATAGCTATAATATCAGCAGTTGTTCCTGGAGAAAATGTACAAATGGGGTAAGCAATACTGTGAGATACACAATGTGGCTCCAGGGGTTGGGAACGGGATCCTGACGCTTAGGATCCCGACACCTGGTTGTTAAGTATGCTAACCCTCTCCCTCCTTACTCTTCTCGCAACCTAACCCTAATCTACCTCCCCACTGCCTAACCCTAACCCTCCCTTCTTGCAACCTAACCCTAATCTACCTCCCCACTGCCTAACCCTAAACCTCTCTTCCCGCAGTCTAACTCTAACCCTCCCCTAGTCCCTAACCAAGAACCTCCTTTCCCACAGCCCCACACAAATACCACGCCCTCCATTCCACAGCCTAACCCTATCTCTCCTTTCCCGCAGCCTAACCCAAATGCCACACCCCCCTCCCCCCCCCCCCCCAAATCCCACAGCCTAACCCTTCCCCTAGTGCCTAACCCTTACTTCCCACAGCCTATCCCTTCCTGGCACACTTACATTCAGGATGCCGATTGACGGGATTCCCGGCGTCGGGATTCTGTGGCGGGATTTCGGGGCCGGTCTTCTGACCTCCAGCATTTTAAGTGTCGGGATGCCAACTACATCCCCAGGGCCATTCCTGCAGGACTCAGGATTTATTTGCCAATATCAACTGTATGGAACGCTATATATATGGTTTTCTGGCCTCTGTAATTAAATAGTGGCGTTACCTTTTAACTGCTGAATAAAAAACGTAAGTACAGGTAGAGAACATTTCATCTGGACATATGGCGCAATAAGCCACCCAGCTGATCTTTCTTAAACTCTGACCAGATTCTGCCCTACTAACATCACCCACTTTACTGTATTACAATAGCAGTGTATCGCGGTGACACTTCAATGATGCAATGGTACTCCAGGTGGCAGGCTCTCAATCTTTACATTCAACCCAAAGAATTGTGATAGAAGCAACATAACATCAATGTCTGGAATAAATTAAAATCAGCTGAATGAAGACATGGTATACAGAATCATTCCTATTACCTCCTGCTGGCCGGTATCTGAGGTGGCGTGGAGTTGAAGGAGATCGGCAGGGAGAGTTTTCTGCTGGGTCCGTAGAGACATTGTTTTCAGGAATAGTCCTATCTAGTGATACTGATTCTAAAACAGCAGCTGTAACCATAGTAACATACACATTATCAGTGCTATAACACTTAGCCAAAAATACATTTTTATTTATTATAAGAGTTCAAATATAAGTTCACTTATTTTGTATGAGAGCCCAGGACTTTGCTAGAACAAAAATGCTTTACAGTGATTCTCTGTGGCAGTGATCAGACAGACGTTTCAGGAGCTCTGTTGTCCAAAGCAATGTTTGTGCACTGGCCAATGCTGTAGCAACAGAGCAGACAGATACACTGGGCCTAATTCAGACCTGTTCGCTCGCTAGGGTTTTTTTTCAGTCCTGCGTTCGCGTAGTCGCCGCCCATAGGGGAGTTTTCATTCTTGCTTTGCAAGTGTGCGAACGCATGTATAGCAGAACTGTACAAACAGATTTTGTGCAGTTTCTGTACAGCCCAGGACTTACAAAGCCGCTGCGAACACTTCAGCCTGTCCGGGACTGGAACTGACGTCAGGAACCCTCCCTGCAAACGTTCTCCAAACACTCCCAGAAAACGGTCAGTTGCCACCACAAACGCCTTCTTCCTGTCAATCTCCTTCCGAACACCCGTGCGAACGGATCCTTCACACAAACCCATCGCTGAGCGGCGACCTGCTTTGTACCCGTGCGACGCACCTGCGCATATTGGTGCATACGCATGCGCAGTTTAGACCTGATCGCCCGCTGTACGAAAACGCAGCCTAGCGATCAGGTCTGAATTAGGCCCACTGTCCTCTCCACATTCACTGCTTGACCAAGATGGATCTAGCTCTGACCAACACTGGTCTCCCAGCACCTCTATTCTGTCTGAATGCCAAGATCATTCAATACATTCAATAATATAAGTACTTCTCTACATTTAGAGGTGCACTCCTAGGGGGAGATTTAGCAAACCTTGGAGAGAGATAAAGTACCAACAAATTTGATTCTAACGGCTAAAAATGTTAGTTAGGAGCTGATTGAATGGTATCCCTCTCCAAGGTTTAATTAATCTCCCCTCAAAGTGCTTTGACAGAGCATACACCAGAAAGCATGTATGTACAATGGATGTGCTGAGCGAATGAGAAAGCACTGGTGCAAGGACCAATGGAAAACAACATGGCATACAACTGGGGTGAGGGCAGATACTGTCACTGTACAATAAATGGTTAGCACAAATGGGTGCTTACATACAGTGTATGGCTGGCACTGGTGGGCTGCGATTTTGTAGTATACAGTTGAGAAAAAGGCAGGGCTGTCATCAGGGGAAACTGCCAGGACTGGAGTTTTGGGCCCAGACAGAGAAGGAGACCAGGGCATGGTCCTACCACTAATAAAGTGAAATACAATCTGGCCCTGTGCTGTGCAGCAAGCATCTACTGTCTACTTAAAACACATTCCAGCAACCCCTGCTGTCCGGGACGAGACTAGTCTAAACGATGCATGATGCAGCTCTCGTGAGAACAGCTGCTCTGGACGGGAGAAGAGGAGTGCTGCAGGGTGCAGTGCCTGTGAGAAGAGTAGGAGGAGGATCAAGCAAGATGCACAGATCTAAAGAGGACAATCAGGGCAAAAGTGAAACAATGAAACTGGGACCACCCTCACAGCCCCCCACCAAGGTGAGTACTTATCTGCTGCATTCTCATCCTTCTCTCTCTCTCCCCCAGTTACACCTATTCCTTCTCTATCTCCCATTTCCCCCTTTCCTCTCTCTCCCTTTCCCATTTTCCCCTATCCCTCTCACTCGCTGGCAACCCCCCCCCCTTCCCCCCCATCTCTGCCATTTTCCCCATCCTTCTCTCTCTCTTTCAATCTCTGGGCGGGATGTACTAAACTCTGCCGCCTCTACCCATTATCCCCTATTACTCCTCTCTCTCCCGTCTTCAGCGATTCCTCTCTCTCCTATTCCTCCTCTTTCTCTCTCCCATCTGTCCCTATTTCTCCTATCACTCACCCATCTGTCCCTATTCCTCCTTTTACTCACCCATCTGCCCCTATTCCTCCTCTCACTCTTGCCCGTCTCCCCTATTCCTCCTCTCTCTCTCTCTCTGATCGCCCCCTATTCCTCCTCTCTCTCTGATCGCCCCCTATTCCTCCTCTCTCTCTGATCGCCCCCTATTCCTCCTCTCTCTCTGATCGCCCTCTAATCCTCTTCTCTCTCTCTGATCGCCCTCTAATCCTCGTCTCTCTTTGTATGATCACCCCTTATTCCTCCTATTGTCTTATTTCCCTCTGTTCCTCTTCACTCTATCCCAACTATTCATTTTGTTTCTCTCAACCGTTTCCCTCTATTGCTCTCACTATACCTGCTCTCCTCCAAAGGAATCACAATTGGGGGTGGGGGGGCAAGGGGGCCTGCCTATTTGCTAGTCTCGGGCCCTACAATTTTTGGACGGCAGCTCTGGAAAAGGACATGCCATTGTTGTGGACATGGCTGGCACTGTCAGTACTGGCAATGATTACAGCCCAGGACACTGATTGTACTATGCTGCATACATGCCAACCTATTTTACATATTGTAGAGTATTATAAATACAACTATAATTATATTATGGTTATAACTATTCATATGTAGGCCCTGATTCTGAGTTGGATTCCATGTAAGCACCAATTGGTGGTCATCTGTCTGTGACTTTATGCAAATGCTGCTTTAAGATCCATCCCTGGTGTATCACTGTTAAGGACTGCAGGCACTGAAATACTGTTGGTGTCTTCAGTCGCACCATCAACACTTGCACCAGCTCTATGGCAGGTGGAGTTTCTCAGTCCAACACTCCCATAAGAAGGACTGTGCATCCGCTAAGCCACCTCCCTGTCACTGCTCAGAAATGGCCACTACAGCCTTAATCGCAACTCCGACTCTGTGTGCACACTGTCTGGATGCATGCGCAGTGCAACATACAGATGTGTCCTCATACCCTACTGCCGCAGTTGTGTCAAAAAGTTCTTCTATTTCGATCGAATGTGTCAAAAGCGCTTCATGAGACTGCATGTCTCATTCATTTGATATGTGACACCTGTTTATCTGAATCTGTATATGAAGTGCTACGATGAAGCAGCTGTGGCCAAGTTCCTTTGTGCTACCTCTGCGGCACTGTACATAGGTGGTCATTCCGAGTTGTTCGCTCGCAAGCTGCTTTTAGCAGCATTGCACACACTAAGCCGCCGCCTACTGGGAGTGAATCTTAGCTTAGCAAAATTGCGAGCGAAAGATTCTCACAATTGCGAATAGAAATTTCTTTGCAGTTTCTGAGTAGCTCGATACTGAACTGAACTGCGATCAGTTCAGTCAGTTTCGTTCCTGGTTTGACGTCACAAACACACCCAGCGTTCGCCCAGACACTCCCCCGTTTCTCCAGCCACTCCCGCGTTTTTCCCAGAAACGGTAGCGTTTTTTCACACACACCCATAAAACGGCCAGTTTCCGCCCAGAAACACCCACTTCCTGTCAATCACACTACGATCACCAGAACGAAGAAAAAACCTTGTAATGCCGTGAGTAAAATACCAAACTTCTTAGCAAATTTACTTGGCGCAGTCGCAGTGCGAACATTGCGCATGCGCAATTAGCGGAAAATCGCTGCGATGCGAAGAAAATTACAGAGCGAACAACTCGAAATGAGGGCCATACTGCGTCTAACATTGGCAATGCGAGCAAATCAGAATCAGGCCCATAAATGTGATGTAAAGTGATTGTTGTCAAAAATTACTTTTTCGATTCAAATGCAGTTTTGTCTTTATGGCCATTTTCAATCGTTACTATCTTTATTTATTTATTTCTGAAATCACTAAATACTGATCACATCAGAAAACAGAAATATTGGGTTTAATTTATAAATGTTATTTTAATGTAACTTTGACCTGCTGCCTACACATAATGGGAATACATCATTCTACATCATTCTGGGAATACATCATTCTGCCTACATCATTCTGGGAATGAACCAGCAGCCATGAGAATGCATCTACTTCCCGGGAATCAGTGACATCACTGAGCCATTTGTGGAATGACTGACTTATATGACATAGTCCAAACTACTAGTGATACAGACACTAGAAACAGGTTAATTCTGCATCTGTGTCAGTGATTGATATGGTCATTATCATTACTGATCAGTAAGCACTTCTTTAGTTCTGCACAGTAAGGGATATACTGTATTTACTGAAGTGCAGGTTTTCAGAATTGGAGATGTTGCCCATAGCAACCAAACAGAATCTACTTGTACTTTATCCAGCACATTCTGCAAGATAATAGCTAAAATCTGATTGGTTGCTTTGGGCAACATCTCCAATTCTGAGAACCAGCATCTTAGTAAATATACCCCTGAGTGTGGCCTTATAAACCCTGTCCTGGTGTATGTCTTTGTCTTCCTGACATATCGTCAATACAGCTTTAATAGCTTATCTAGATGGCTCACCTACAGTCAAAGGCATTGCCGTTGCAGAGATTTTGCTTATAGAGAAAATGCTACTCCATATGTACCAATAATTTCTAAGAACCTTACTAACCACAGCTACACCTAATCCGCCATACTGTTGTTTATTTGTAACTGTATAGAAAGTATCTGGCATAAAGTCATGATGAACCATTAGGTATATGTTCTATATACACTGTGCTGAATACGTAATGTCAAAGTCCAAAAATATTACAGAACACACATCACGTACAAACTGCACACACATGCCCACTGCGCGTGCACTTGTTCTGCAGTGCGTGCACATGTACGCACTTTGCGTATGGTCGCTCCCGCGGTCCTGCGCATTGGCGCGTGGTATGGGTATTTACGGCAGAGTTTGTGTACGCATGGAGGGCCATCAGAACACATTACATATTTAATCCAAATAGTGCACAATGTACACATAGTCTCCTTGCACCACATCAGAAAGTTATAGCTGTTTAAATGGTTGCAGAACAAAGGGATTCACCTTTACAGGATAAGAGGGGACAGACTAAGGTTATAAGGTGGTATTTGGTATCCAGCTGTAGGGTATTTTAAGGGTAACATTCCGGTGTTGGTCTGCGGAAGATCGCATGTTCCTGCGGATAGTTATGTGCAGAAGCAGAATATAGATATAAACTGTATTTACTGTATATTATGTATGCGGCGGGAATCCAGAGGAGACCACCCACAAGAGCAGTTGAGAAAGACATCGCCTACCTTTTCCTATCAACCTATGACCTCTCCTGTACTGTAAAAGTGCATTCCTGTGTCCAATGGACAAAGGGATTACAGTATCCATTGTATTGCTTTTGGAAGAATTGTATAAATAAAGCCTGCTGCAGCCTGGCCACACACAAGACTCACAAAGTTATCTATCAGATGACCGGGGACCGGCCGGGATGCGCAAGCGAATCCACTCACGTATGTACATTGACTGTAGCCATTATTCTGTTATATTGTCTTGTATTGTAGTGTATAATTTGTATTGTAAACCCCCTTTCAGAAATAATCCACTGTGGTGTCGGAACCCAGCGGTAAAATCACAATTGGTGTTGTGTCCTCCTTGCCCTGCTAAGGTTTAAAGTGTATTATTATTGCATAGCATTGCTGTAGAAGGTTTAAAGTGTATCTCTGGGTGTGTACGCGCTGTGAGTACTTTGTACCGTCAGCGCGGCGTGTGTACGCAAAGTCCATACACTGTACGGGACTCTGTACGCTAATAGCGTAAAAGGTGCGTAGAGTGCGAATTAAGTATAGCGGCCGCAGCGGCTAAAGGTTTAAAGTGTATTTACGGTGTGTTTAAGGTATAGCTTTTATTCCTGTAAAGATAATCAGCATTATCAGTATTCATTTGATATGCAGTGGCGCCGAGAGAGGTTACAAATTACCTGGGCCCAGGTCTGATGGAGGGACCCAGTGGAGGCCCAAGTCATCACCGCCTCCCTTACCTGGATTTAACTATGGTAGACTTACCATAGTTAAATCTCTTTCTGCGAGGTACACTCTGTTCAACAGGGAATACATCGGGTGTAGAGTTGGATCTTGATCCAGAGGCACCAACAGGCTAAAGCTTTGACTGTTCCCAGGATACATTGCATAGCCTCCTCTATAACTCCGCCACTGGAGCTCAGTTTCGTTAACCAGTCCAATGCAGCAGCAGGTAAAGAGAAGGCAGATGTTAGTCACATAGAACCACATTCTCACGACAGGAGAAGGGACCAGTGGCTAATGCCATACAAACCCATAGAAGCTAAGTGCGTCAGGGTGGGCGCCCAGTGGAACCCAGTGTACCTCGCAGAAAGAGATTTAACTATGGTAATTCTACCATAAATCTCCTTTTCTGCATAGGGGTACACTGTGCTCCACAGGGAATACATCGGGGATGTCCAAAAGCAGTTCCTCATGGGAGGGGATGCACTGTATCGGGCACAAGAACCCGGTGTCCAAAGGAAGGATCCTGGGAGGAAGAAGTATCAAAGGCATAAAACCTAATGAACGTGTTCACTGAGGACCACGTAGCCGCCTTGCACAATTGTTCAGCGGACGCGCCCTGGCGGGCCGCCCAAGAAGGTCCAACAGACCGAGTAGAATGGGCCTTGATAGCAGCAGGAGCTGGAAGACCAGCCTGTGCATAAGCTTGTGCAATAACCATTCTAATCCATCTGGCCAAGGTTTGCTTATTCGCAGGCCAGCACGTTTGTGAAAACCAAAAAGTACAAAAAGGGTATCGGACCTCCTGAGAGAGGCAGTCCTATCCACGTAAATACGGAGAGCCCGTACCACATCCAAAGACCGCTTTTTGAAGGACAAACCAGAAGAGATAAAAGCCGTAACCACGATCTCTTGGTTAAGGTGAAAAGATTACACCACCTTAGGCAAACAACCAGGGTGAGTTCGAAGAACTGCCCGGTCACGGTGAAAAATCAGAAAGGGCGGATGACAGGACAAAGCTCCTAAGTCCGAGACCCTCCTAGCAGAGGCAATACCCAGTAGAAACACGACCTTAAGCGTAAGATATTTAAGGTCCAAAGACTCAAGAGGTTAAAATGGAGATTCTTGTAGGGCATTCAAAACAACAGACAGATCCCATGGAGCCACAGGAGGGACATATGGAGGCTGGATCCGTAAAACGCCTTTAGTGAAAGTATGAACGTTAGGAATAGACGCAATCTTCCTCTGAAACCACACCGACAAAGCAGAAATATGAACCTTGAGGGAGGCTAAACGAAGGCCTAAATCCAGGCCTTGTTGCAGAAAAGCCAGAAGTCTGGAAGTTCTAAAATTGTATGCGTCGTAATTCTTAGCAGCACACCAGGTGAAGTAAGAATTCCAGACCCTGTAATAAATCCGTGCAAAAGACGGTTTTCGGGCCGTCAGCATAGTTTGGATAACCGCCTCGGAGAATCCTTTGGCCCTCAGGAGCGAAGCTTCAAGAGCCACGCCGTCAAAGCCAGACTGACCAGGTCTGGATAGACACAAGGGCCCTGAACAAGGAGGTCTGGGTGTTGAGGAAGTAGAAGAGGACGCACGATCGATAGACCCTGCAGGTCTGAGAAACATTGCCGTCTGGGCCACGCTGGAGCGACTAGAAGTAGTATTCCTCCTTCTTGCTTAAATTTCCGTAGTACCCTGGGCAGGAGTGACACTGGAGGGAACACGTATGGCAGCTGAAAGTTCCATGGAATTGCCAGTGCGTCCACGAACGCTGCTTGATGATCCATTGTCCTTGATCAGAAGACCGGAACCTTGTGATTGTGTCGAGACACCATCAGGTCTACATTCGGTAGGCCCCACTTGTCCACTAGGAGTTGAAAGACTTCCGGATGAAGATTCCACTCTCCCGCATGCACGTCCTGACGACTGAGGAAATCCACTTCCTAGTTGAGGACTCCGGGAATGAACACTGCCGATATTGCTGGCAGATGGCGTTCCATCCAACGAAGGATATTTTAAACTTCCATCATTGCCATGTGGCTTCGAGTGCCGCCATGATGATTTATGTACGCCACCGTGGTCGAAAGCCGATACCATAAGGCCTAGTACTTGCACCGCCGAGTGTATCAACAACCTTGGGCGAGAAAGGAAGCATCTGATCCTGTCCTGTAGTTTCAGGACTTTCTCCGGAGACCGAAACAGTCTTTGGCTGTGTGTGTCCAGTAGTGCCCCCAGGAGCACCATGCTCCGGGCAGGGACCAGCAAGGACTTTTTCCAGTTGATGAGCCACCCGCGGGCTAGTAGGAATTGTATCGTTAGCTCCAGATGACTGAGGAGAAACTCCTGGGAGTTCGCTAGGATCAACAAGTCATCCAGATATGGCAGGATCCTGATTCCCTGACGGCGGAGAAGGGCCATCATCATGCCCATGACCTTGGTAAAGATCCGAGGGGCCGTGGCCAGTCCAAATGGCAGAGCCTGGAATTGATATTGTAGGTAGCCAAAAGCAAACCGCAGATATTGCTGATGTGATATGGCAATAGGCATATGCAGGTAAGTATCCTGTATGTCAAGGGATACCATTTAGTCTTTGGGATCCATGGCCAGTACAATAGAGCGCAGAGTTTCCATACGGAATTTGGACACGTTCACAAATTAGTTAAATGATTTGAGGTTGAGTATAGGCCGAAAGGACCCATTGGGTTTCGTAACGAGAAACAGGGTCGAATAGTATCCCCTGCCTCTCTGGGACAGAGGTACCGGCATTACCACTCCTGTGTCCAGGAGGGATCGCACAACCAATTGTAGAGCTTGCGCTTTCAACGGATCCAAAGGGATAACCGTCGAGCAAAACTGGCAAGGGGGACATCTCTTGAGAGAGATCACGTATCTGTGAGAGACAACATCCCGCACCCAGGAGTCCGAAGTGGTCTGCAACCAGGCCTGGGCGAACTGCAGAAGTCGGCCTCCCACCCTGGGATCCTCCATGTGGAAGCCCGCCCCGTCATGCAGCAGGCTTGTCTTGTTTGGAAGCAGGCTGACGGGCGGCCCAAGATTGTTTAGGTTTGGACTTAGTGGTTTTGGAAGTACGAGCTTGTCTCGGGTACACCTGACCCTTTGCTTTCCCTGGAGGTCGAAAGGAACGAAAAGTGGTACTGTTTGCCTTCGGTGCAGAAGGATTAGTACTTGGGAGAAACGCAGTCTTAGCAGTCGCCCAGTCAGTCGCAGTCTTGGGGGTAATTCCAATTTGATCACAGCAGGAAATTTTTTAGCAGTTGAGCAAAACCATGTGCACTGCAGGGGGGGCAGATATAACATTTGCAGAGAGAGTTAGATTTGGGTGGGTTATTTTGTTTCTGTGCAGGGTAAATACTGGCTGCTTTATTTTTATACTGCAATTTAGATTGCAGATTGAACTCACCACACCCAAATCTATCTCTCTCTGCACATGTTATATCTGCCCCCCCTGCAGTGCACATGGTTTTGCCCAACTGCTAAAAAAGTTCCTGCTGCGATCAACTTGGAATTACCCCCCTTATTCAGATCTTCTCCAAATAAAATGTCTCCCTTAAAAGGGAGCACCTCCAAGGTATTTTTGGAGTCTAGGTCCACCTTCCAGGACCTCAACCACAGAATTTGGCGAGCCAGTATAGACGTAGTAGATGCATTGACCGCCATTACACCTGCCTCAGAGGACACCTCCTGAATATAGTGGTAGGCGGTGGTAATATGAGACAGATATTGTCTGGCAGTGTCAGAAATATCCTGAGGCAGCTCATCCTCTAATGCCTGAACCCATGCTTCAATGCCTTTTGCGGCCCAGGAGGCTGCTATAGTGGGTCTATGTAGTACCACGCCCGTAAGGGAGTAAATAGACTTCAGGCATCCCTCCACACGCTTATCCGTCGGTTCCTTCAGTGAGGGACAGTGAGGTGACAGTGGTGACAGGCAGAGTAGATGACACTACAAGACGGCCGACATGAGAGTCCACCGGCAGTGGAGCTTCCCACTTGTTACTCAACTCCGCAGGGAATTTCTTTCCTGGAGACAACCAGGATTCCTGACGTATGTCAATTAAATGGTCAGAATGTGGTAAGACTACTTTAGTAACCTTCTGACGTTTGAACTGGTTTCTTAGACGCAGTAGTGGGATCTACCTCATCGCTTAATAGCCTCCACTAGGTCAGGAACATCAACGTGAGTTGAAGGGTCCGCGTCAGAAGCGACTGTATCATTGTCTGACGGATCAGTATATTCCCCATCCTCATCAGATGAATTATCTGAAAAATTAGTGGATTGTGAGGAGGAAGCGGCCCGCTTAGATAACCCCTTGACCCCAGACAAACACAACACCTGCAAATAACCCCCTGATTTATGTGACAGTAAATACAGGACACAAACAGAGAATTAAAGCGGTATGAGGTGACTGAAATACACAGTAAATAACACAAAACAGTATATACTGTGTAGCACTATATATATATATATATATATATATATATATGAGACCCTGACGCACCTAGCCCCCCAGGGTACAGAATATAGTGATAGCAATACGTGTGATACATGAGAATGAAAGCCACACAGCAGCAACAGGCACTCAGTCACAGGTACAATGCAGAAGTTATTTCAGATATACAATAAAACTGCACTGGACCAGTAAAACTACATATAAATATGTATATATATATATATATATATATATATACACAGATATAACAATGCACAGTAGATACTGGATGTACATCTCAGAATACTTGTACTAAATATTCAGTTAGAAGTACACTTGTTCTTAACTAACACTGTCTAAAATGACATGTACAATACTTAAGTGACTGTACAGATGTAGCCACCTTTATCTTGACCGATTCTCCGCCTAGACGGACGTTTAGTCACGCTAAGGCGATAGCTTAGCTTGCTGAGTTTAATCACAGGCA
Source organism: Pseudophryne corroboree (assembly GCF_028390025.1). Taxonomy (NCBI): domain Eukaryota; kingdom Metazoa; phylum Chordata; class Amphibia; order Anura; family Myobatrachidae; genus Pseudophryne; species Pseudophryne corroboree. The sequence goes on along the minus strand of NC_086444.1, from coordinate 176,460,871 downwards.
GGCGCGTTGAGGCGATTCTAGATACTCAGCATGCATTACACATCTCCACCACTGCGTGGCTAATGCTCCACTAATCCAGTACTTTCGATCGTATAGCTGCAGATTGATCTACAGCTCTGGCAAATGGTCAGTGACGACTGTAATGTTAATAGATGGTGACCAATGGTCAGACGGTGAGAGTTCTCAATATAAATAAACAGTTTATGCAGACACAAACGAACATGTTAAAACACTTGTGTATGCAGATGCAAGATTGTGTATGGAGACGCAAGTAACTGTGTAAAAGGAAGTATGTACAATGCATAAACACCGTGCTTTTAAAATACATGTACAGTGTGAGCGTCCGAGTTCCCGTGACATTCACTTTATTATAATTTTTTTTCTTTGTTATACATTCAATGGAAGGGTGCACACAGGTTTCACATAAATCTTGTCTTGTAACCTGATCGGAACTCCCTACCTGTCTACTGCATGAACTGTGCAGGCTCCCAGGGGGGAAGGGGAAAGTGGGATGGGGGTAGGGCGAGGCAGTGGAAAATATTGTGTTCAAAGAACGGGCCAATGCTGAAGGAGCATCAGAATCCCTTAGCTAAAATACACAGGGTCGATAGGGATAAGCGAGTACTATGTATATAACGATACACCAGACCCCATCGCATCACAAAGTGACAAAATGTCTGAGGCACATAACCCCCCCCCCCCCCTTTTGTAGAATTATGTGCATAGACCTCGCTTAACCCTATCGCCACTGTGTATTTTAGCTAGGGGATTACGATGCTCCTTCAGCACTGCCCCGAAGCTTGCAAAACCTATGCCATCACTAGCTCCATAGCTGAGTGCTGACACAAGGTGGATGTTCATGTGCCTTGGACATTTTGTCACTTTGTGATGCGATGGGGTCTGGGGTATCGTTAAGTGCATAGACCTCGCTTATCCCTATCGACCCTGTGTATTTTAGCTAGGGGATTCTGACGCTCCTTCAGCATTGCCCCGTGACCTACAAAATCTGTGCTGTTACTTGCTCCATAGCCGAGGGCCTCCATTGGGCAAGGAGTCACAGGCGGTAGCCATTTCAATTGAGTCTGCCCAGCTACAGAATTGTATGTGTACCGTATGGTGCATAGAACCTTAACAGTACAACCGCTCCTGCAGCTTTGCCCTGGTTAATGTGAATAACTCCCTCCCTGTCTACTGCATGACCTGTGCAGGCTCCCAGTGGCGAAGGGCGATGGGCTAGCGGCAGGCGGTGGAAAATACAGTGCTTTTGAAATGCAAGTACTGTATGAGTCCGAGTCCCCGGTATGTTCTTCTAGTGTACTAATTAGCACGAACAGCTTGTAATGTACAGTGGCAAGTTTAATCTTTCTATGTATAATGGAGAGATAAAAGCTCCTCCCTAAGTTCCTAGATGCCAAATCACCGTCCTTAGTATCTCTGTACAGTATGTTCTACTAGTGTACTAATAAGCATGAACAGCTTTTAACTGGATGCCAAATCACCGTACTTAGTATCTCTGTACAGTATGTTCTATTAGGGTACTAATTAGCACGAACAGCTTGTAACGTACAGCGGCAAGTTTAATCTTTCTATGTACAATGGAGAGAGATAAAAGCTCCTCAGTAAGTTCCTGGATGCCAAATCACTGTACTTAGTATCTCTGTACAGTATGTTCTATTAGGGTACTAATTAGCTGTTCGTGCTAATTGGTACCCTAATAGAAAATACTATACAGAGATACTAAGGACGGTGATTTGGCAACCAGGAACTTAGGGAGGAGCTTTTAGCTCTCTATATTATACATAGAAAGATTAAACTTGCCACTGTACGTTACAAGCTGTTCGTGCTAATTAGTACACTAGTAGAACATACTGTACAGAGATACTAAGTACAGTGATTTGGCATCCAGGAACCGTAGGGAGGAGCTTTTATCTCTCTCCATTGTAATCTTTCTAAGAATAATGGAGAGAGATAAAAGCTCCTCCCTAAGTTCCTGGATGTCAAATCACTGTCCGTAGTATCTCTGTACAGTATGTTCTACTAGTGTACTAATTAGCACGAGCAGCTTGTAACGTACAGTGGCAGGTTTGATCTTTCTATGTATAATGGAGAGAGATAAAAGCTCCTCAGTAAGTTCCTGGTTGCCAAATCACCGTCCTTAGTATCTCTGTATAGTATTTTCTATTAGGGTACTAATTAGCACGAACAGCTAATTAGTACCCTAATAGAAAATACTGTACAGAGATACTAAGTACGGTGATTTGGCATCCAGGAACTTACTGAGGAGCTTTTATCTCTCTCCATTATACATAGAAAGATTAAACTTGCCACTGTACGTTACAAGCTGTTCGTGCTAATTAGTACCCTAATAGAACATACTGTACAAAGATACTAAGTGCGGTGATTTGGCATCCAGTTAAAAGCTGTTCGTGCTAATTAGTACACTAGTAGAACATACTGTACAGAGATACCAAGGATGGTGATTTGGCATCTAGGAACTTAGGGAGGAGCTTTTATCTCTCCATTATACATAGATTAAACTTGCCACTGTACGTTACAAGCTGTTCGTGCTAATTAGTACACTAGTAGAACATAGAGTACAGCGATACTAAGTACGGTAATTTGGCACACAGGAATTTAGGGAGGAGCTTTTATCTCTGTCCATTATACTTAGAAAGATTACAATGGAGAGAAATTAAAGCTCCTCCCTAAGTTTGTGGATGCCAAATCACTGTACTTAGTATCTCTGTACAGTATGTTCTACTAGTGTACTAATTAGCATGAACAGCTTGTAACGTACAGTGGCAAGTGTAATTTTTCTAAGTATAATGAAGAGAGATAAAAACTGCTCCCTATGTTCCTGGATGTCAAATTACCATGCTTAGCATTTCTGTACAGTATTTCCTATCTAGCCAGAAACCCTGCATCCTGTGCAAGCTAGGCGGACAACTGGAGGGGTCCCGATACACGGTTGCTTTCCATTTCCCTTTCCAGTGTCACATAAACTAGTGGTTGGTCTTCCCCGAAAGCCAAGAGTCTCCTCATTTGTATGGTACCAGTCCCGAGTCTCTGGGACACCCAGAACCAGAGATATCAGTACGCAAAGTGGACCCATTTTCCCATAGACTATAATGGGCCCGTTAATTCAGACCCACCATGGGTTCCGACGCTTGCCATGAGCCTTGTGGGGGTCACAGAAACTTGGGGTTGGTACCCTCCAGTAGCTAATTGTCTCCTCTTCCATACCAACCTAGCGATGAAGGCTCCCACCTCCCACGCTGAGAGTCCCAGGTTTGAGTCCCAAAGTGCCAACCTTTTTTTTTTTTTATATGTTCCTGTGACATTCACTTTATTTTTTTTTCTTTGTTATACATTCAATGAAAGGGTGCACACAGGTTTCACATAAATCAAAGTAAATCTGCAGCAGCGATTCATTCCGCTATATACAAATACACAGCGGTAATGAGTATAAATTAGTGTATTCCGACTCAACTTACTGAGCAACACAGTACTGTAGATCGTCGGCATTTGTGTATTGTACCTGACCTGAACTCCCTCCCTGTCCACTGCATGACCTGTGCAGGCTCCCAGGGGAAAAGGGCGATGGGGGTAGGGAGAGGTGGTGGAAAATACAGTGCTTTTGAAATACAAGTAGCGTCTGAGTCCCCTAAGGCATAAACCAACGGGAAGGAAGTGCCAACCTTTTTTTTTTATGTGTTCCTGTAACATTCACTTTATTATTATTTTTTTTCTTTGTTATACATTCAATGGAAGGGTGCACACAGGTTTCATATAAATCAGAGTGGGCGGGGGATTTTCCTACATACAGTAGTAAACTGTTGCACATGTCTTGTAACCTGATCGGAACTCCCTCCCTGTCTACTGCATGTACTTTGCAGGCTCCCAGGGGGGAAGGGGAAAGTGGAATGGGGGTAGGGCGAGGCAGTGGAAAATACCGTGTTCAAAGAAAAGGCATAATCAAAACCATGGGGAACTTTACGGTGTATCGTTATGTGCATAGACCTCGCTTATCCCTATCAAACCTGTGTATTTTAGCTAGGGGATTCTGACGCTCCTTCAGCATTACCCCGTAGCCTGCAAAACCTATGCCGTTGCTCACTCCATAGCTGAGTGCTGCCACAAGGCAGGGGTTCACGTGCCTCGGACATTTTTTCACTTTGCGATGTGATGGGGTCCGGTGTATCGTTATGTGCATAGACCTCGCTTATCCCTATCGCCCCTGTGTATTTTAGCTAGGGGATGCTAACGCTCCTTCAGCATTGCCCTGTAGTCTGCAAAATCTGTGCTGTTACTTGCTCCACAGCCAAATGCCTCCATGGAGCTAGGAGTCACAGGCGGTAGCCATTTCAATTGAGTCTGCCCTGCTATAGAATTGTATGTGTACCGTACGGTGCATAGAACCTTGACAGTAGAAACTCTCCTGCAGCTTTGCCCTGCTTTATGTAAAACTTGTGTTTTGTCAGTTTGCTATGCGATCGAGCCCGGTGTAACGTAATGTGCATAGACCTCGCTTATCTCTATCGCCCCTGTGTATTTTGGCTAGGGGATTGTGACGCTCCTTCAGCATTGCCCCGTAGCCTGCAAAACTTATGCCATCTCTCACTCCATATCTGAGCGCTGCCTGCCACGTGGTGGGGGTTCAGGGGCTGTGGCCATTTTGCCAGTGTGCTGTACGATTGAGTCCGGTGTACCGTAATGTGCATAGACCTCGCTTATTCCTATCGCCCCTGTGTATTTTAGCTAGGGGATTGTGACGCTCCTTCAGCATTGCCCCATAGCCTGCAAAATCTGGACTGTTACTTGCTCCGTAGCCTAGGGCCTTCGTGGGGCAAGGAGTCACAGGTCGTAGCCATTTCTATTGAGTCTGCCCTGCTACAGAATTATATGTGTACTGTACGGTGCATAGAACCTTAACAGTAGAACCGCTTCTGCAGCTTTGCCCTGGTTTATGTGAATAAAAAAATAATAAAGTGTCTGGAAAAAACTAACATGCATTCGTACTTTATAAATCGAACTCGGGACTCTGAGTATAGGAAGCGGAACACTTCACCACTTCGCCGCAGACAGATTAATAAATCCATTGGTTTTGATTATGCTGTAATGGCTATGGGATTAGGGCGCTAACATACTGTACAAAATTCCTAATCTCAAGAGGCAATAGTGAACTTCTAACACGTCCATTTGCGACAGTGTACACTACTGGTTTTATGTTGTTTTGTCTGCGGGACTTGGACGCTCACATATTCATAAAGTACTGTAGATGGATCATATACTATATGCTGTACTATTTGCGTCTGTACCGTATATACTGTATTAAATAATGCAGCATAATGAGTATTTACTGTATTAAATAATGCAGCGTAATGAGTATTTACTGTATGCAGTGTAATGAGACGCTTAGTAAAGTAGTCCTTATTACAGGTTGAGTATCCCTTATCCAAAATGCTTGGGACCAGAGGTATTTTGGATATCAGATTTTTCCGTATTTTGGAATAATTAGATACCATAATGAGATATCATGGTGATGGGACCTAAGTCTAAGCACAGAATGCATTTATGTTTCATATACACCTTATACACACAGCCTGAAGGTCATTTAATACAATATTATTAATAACTTTGTGTATTAAACAAAGTTTGTGTACATTGAGCCATCAAAAAACAAAGGTTTCACTATCTCACTCTCACTCAAAAAAGTCTGTATTTAGGAATATTCCGTATTTCGGAATATATGGATATGGGATACTCAACCTGTATATATTTCAGTATTGTATTTTACGGGAGACCACACGCATGCGCAGTGGTGATTGTAAAAGGCGACATCTGGTGGATGATTGCAGGTATTACACGTAAAGGTAACGCCAAACGCTCTGTCTGCCTCCGTGCGATTAGGTACGCCTCTCTGTGACTAGGCGCGCCTAACTATGCCCCGGTACGCTGCGTATGCTCGATCGGGACAAACGCCTCAGCCAGTCAAGATAAAGGTGGCTACATCTGTAAATTTACAGCGCTGACAAGACAGATTTACAGAGGAGACATTGTCCTGCAGTCCCGGAGATCAGCCGCATCTACTTGTGTAAACATGGCGCCAAAATCTCTGTCAGGGAGTGAGGGAGAGTGAAATGCAGCTCCAGGGCGGGAACACCAGCAGTAGATGGCGCCCGGAGCTGGGGGAGGGAATACAGGTCAACGCCTTGTGCTCCCTGCCCTGGTGGATATAGTGGGGTCCTGTGCAGTACAGTGTCCACGCCATCGGTGCGGTCCATCTCCTGGAACCGCGACCGGACTGCGATTTACCGGCGGGTCCCACCTGGGGGACTGTCTTACCTCCTCCCTGATGTGCAGCCACGGGATCCTGGAGAGCGTCAGCGGTGGTGTGCCTGTGAACTGGTGCGCCTCCGCTGCAAGTACACGGGAACCCGCCCGCGGTATGCAGTGCTGCTGGGGAGGTGATGGAGCAGTAGCACCACAGCATGTCAGACTGACATAGGAAGTGCTGCGGCACCTGAAGTCTTCTAAAAAGCTCTTTTCAGTGCTGCCTAGCGCAGCTCCCCCCCCCCCCTCCCCTGTTAGGTGACCTTACAAACTGAGCTCCAGTGTCCAGAAGCGGCGTCATAGAGGAGGCTATGCAATGCATCCTGGGAACAGTCAAAGATTTAGCCTGTTGGTGCCTCTGGATCAAGATCCAACTCTACACCCGATGTATTCCCTGTGGAACATAGTGTACCCCGCTGCAGAAAACAAGATTTTACTTACCGGTAAATCTATTTCTCGTAGTCCGTAGAGGATGCTGGGGACTCCGTAAGGACCATGGGGAATAGACGGGCTCCGCAGGAGATAGGGCACTTTAAGAAAGACTAGGATTCTGGGTGTGCACTGGCTCCTCCCTCTATGCCCCTCCTCCATACCTCAGTTAGGGAAACTGTGCCCAGAGGAGACGGCAGTACGAGGAAAGGATTTTAGTTAACCTAAGGGCAAGATTCATACCAGCCACACCAATCACACCGCATAACCTGTGATAAACTATCGAGTTAACAACATGAACAACAACATAGACTTGGTTCGAAACCGATGAAACTATAACATAACCCTTATGTAAGCAATAACTATATACAAGTCTTGCAGAAGAAGTCCGCACTTGGGACGGGCGCCCAGCATCCTCTACGAACTACGAGAAATATATTTACCGGTAAGTAAAATCTTATTTTCTCTAACGTCCTAGAGGATGCTGGGGACTCCGTAAGGACCATGGGGATTATACCAAAGCTCCCAAACGAGCGGGAGAGTGCGGATGACTCTGCAGCACCGATTGAGCAAACAGGAGGTCCTCCTCACCCAGGGTATCAAACTTGTAGAACTTTGCAAAGGTGTTCGACCCCGACCAAGTAGCTGCTCGGCACAACTGTAATGCCGAGACCCCTCGGGCAGCCGCCCAAGAAGAGCCCACCTTCCTAGTGGAATGGGCCTTAACCGATTTAGGCAATGGTAATCCAGCCGTAGAATGCGCCTGGTGAATCGTGTAACAGATCCAGCGAGCAATAGTCTGCTTTGAAGCAGCAGCGCCAACCTTGTTGGCCGCATACAGAACAAACAGAGCTTCAGTCTTCCTGATCCTAGCTGTTCTGGACACATAAATCTTCAAAGCCCTGACCACATCCAGGGACTCGGAATCCCCCAAGTCCCGCGTAGCCACAGGTACGACAATAGGTTGGTTCATATGAAAAGATGAGACCACCTTTGGCAGAAATTGAGGACGAGTCCTCAATTCTGCCCTATCCACATGAAAAACCAGGTAGGGGCTTTTATACGACAAAGCCGCCAATTCTGAAACACGCCTTACAGAAGCCAAGGCCAATAACATAACCACTTCCAAGTGAGATATTTCAATTCCACCGTCTTGAGTGGTTCAAACCAAGGTGACTTGAGGAAACTTAATACCACGTTAAGATCCCAAGGTGCCACTGGAGGTACAAAGGGAGGCTGAATATGCAGTACCCCCTTCACAAATGTCTGTACTTCAGGAAGAGAAGCCAATTCTTTTTGGAAGAAAATGGATAAGGCCGAAATTTGGACCTTTATGGACCCTAATTTTAGGCCCAAATTCACTCCCGTTTGCAGGAAGTGAAGCAGACGGCCCAAATGGAACTCCTCCGTAGGAGCAGTTCTGGCCTCACACCAAGACACATATTTTTGCCATATACGGTGATAATGTTTCGATGTCACGTCCTTCCTAGCCTTGATCAGAGTAGGAATGACCTCCTCCGGAATACCTTTTTCCGCTAGGATCCGGCGTTCAACCGCCATGCCGTCAAATGCAGCCGCGGTAAGTCTTGGAAAAGACAGGGCCCCTGCTGCAGCAGATCCTGCCTTAGGGGAAGAGGCCACGGATCTTCTGTGAGCAACTCTTGCAGATCCGGACACTAAGTCCTTCGTGGCCAATCCGGAACAATGAGGATCGTTCTGACTCCTCTTAGCCTTATTATTCTCCACACCTTGGGTATGAGAGGTAGAGGAGGGAACACATAGACCGATCTGAACACCCAAGGTGTCACTAGAGCGTCTACCGCTACCGCCTGAGGGTCCCTGGACCTGGCGCAATACCGCTTTAGCTTTTTGTTGAGATGCGACGCCATCATGTCTATCTGAGGCAGTCCCCATCGACCCACGATCTGTGCGAAGACTTCTGGATGAAGTCCCTACTCTCCCGGATGCAGGTCGTGTCTGCTGAGGAAGTCCGCTTCCCGGTTGTCCACCCCCGGGATGAATACTGCTGATAGGGCGCTTACATGGCCTTCCGCCCAGCGAAGAATCCTGGTCACTTCTGCCATGGCCACTCTGCTCCTTGTGCCGCCTTGGCGGTTTACATGATCCACTACCGTGACATTGTCTGACTGAATCAGAACCGGTTTGTCCCGAAGCAATGCCTCCGCTTTGCGTATGGCGTTGTACATGGCCCTCAAGTCCAGGACGTTGATGAGGAGACCAGTCTCCAGATTTGACCAGAGACCTTGGAAATTTCTTCCCAGTGTGACCGCTCCCCAACCTCAGAGGCTTGCGTCCGTGGTCACCAGGATCCAGTCCTGAATTCCGAACCTGCGGCCTTCTAGGAGGTGAGCACTGTGCAGCCACCACAGGAGAGATACCCTGGCTCTGGGAGACAGGGTGATCCTTTGATGCATTTGTAAATGGGACCCGGACCATTTGTCCAGTAGATCCCATTGAAAGGTACTCGCATGGAACCTGCCGAAGGGGATGGCCTCGTACGATGCCACCATCTTCCCCAGGACACGTGTACAATGATGCACTGAAACCGTTTTTAGCTTTAATAGGTTCCTGACCAGGGCCATGAGCTCCTGAGCCTTTTCCATCGGAAGAAAAACCTTTTTCTGATCTGTGTCTAGAATCAGACCCAGAAAGGTCAGACGTGTTGTAGGGACTAGCTGGGACTTCGGTAAATTGAGAATCCAGCCGTGCCCCTGCAACATCCTCACCGACAGCAACACGCTGTCCAGCAACTTCTCCCGAGATCTCGCCTTTATGAGGAGATCGTCCAAGTATGGGATAATTGTGACCCCCTGCTTGCGCAGGAGCACTATCATTTCCGCCATTACCTTGGTGAAAATTCTCGGGGCTGTGGAAAGCCCAAACGGCAACGTCTGAAATTGGTAATGACAGTCCTGTACTGCAAATCTCAGGAACGCCTGATGAGGAGGGAAAATCGGAACATGAAGGTATGCATCCTTTATGTCCAGGGACACCATCCAATCCCCCCCCTCCAGGCCGGCGATGACCGCTCTGAGCGATTCCATCTTGAACTTGAACTTTTTCAAGTACAAGTACAGGGATTTTGGATTCAAAATGGGCCTCACCGAACCGTCCGGTTTCGGGACCACAAACAGGGTTGAGTAATACCCCTTTCCTTTCTGGAGAAGAGGAACTTTGACTATCACCTGTTGAAGATACAATTTTTGAATTGCAGTCAACACTAACTCCCTCTCTGACGGGGAAGCTGGCAGAGCCGATTTGAAAAACCGGCGAGGAGGCACGTCTTCGAATTCCAGCCTGTATCCCTGAGAAACAATCTCTATAGCCCAGGGATCCACCTGTGAGTGAACCCAGACCTGGCTGAAAAATCGAAGACGTGCCCCCACTTGAGCTGACTCCCCCCGGGAAGCCCCAGAGTCATGCGGTGGACTTTGCAGATGTAGGGGAGGACTTCTGCTCCTGGGAACTAGCTGCATGCAGTTTTTTTCCCTTGCCTTTTCCTCTGGCAAGGAAGGACGATCCCCGTACCTTCTTGCTTTTATTGGAACGAAAGGACTGCATTTGATAATGAGGTGCCTTTTTAGTATACTGCGGGGGGACATAAGGTAAGAAATTCGATTTACCGGCCGTAGCAGTAGAGACAAGGTCCGAGAGGCCTTCTCCAAACAACTCCTCCCCCTTGTAAGGCAACGACTCCATTTGCCGCTTTGAGTCGGCATCCCCCGTCCACTGTCGGGTACACAGGAGTCGCCTAGCAGAAATAGACATAGCATTTATTCTGGAGCTTAGTAAACAAATGTCTCTTTGAGCATCCCTCATATATAAAGTAGCATCTTTGATATGCTCTAGGGCAGGGGTGGGCAATTATTTCAGCTGAGGGGCCACTTGACATTTCCTGTCAGTATCCGAGGGCCACATACAAAATAGCAGCTCGCCCCACTTGCCAAAAATATAGGGACGTGGCTTCATGTGGAAGGGGTGTGGGCAAAAAATAATACAGATTCATATTAGGCTGCACAATAGTCTCCATTATTCAAATTGCGCCACACAGCGCCACTTACACACATTACACCAGGTAGAGCCCCTTTTACACACATTACGGCAGGTAGAGAGCCTTTTACACATTAACATTTTATTTAGGATAATTATTGTGCAGCAAGCAAATTATCCAGTGTCTTATGGCCCCTGGGGAAAGATGTGACATGGTGACAGAACACGGTGGGGGTGACACGGTGACAGAACACGGTGGGGGTGACACGGTGACAGAACACGGTGGGGGTGACAGAACACGGGGGGTGTGACACAGTGACAGAACATGGGGGGTGTGACACGGTGACAGAACACGGGGAGGGGGGGCGACAGTGACAGAACCCCGGGTGTGTGACAGAACACGGGGAGGGGGGGTGACAGTGACAGAACACGGGTGTGTGACACAGTGACAGAAAACGGTGGGGGTGACACAGTGACAGAACACGGGGAGGTGGGGTGACAGTGACAGAACACGGATGTGTGACACGGTGACAGAACACGGGGAGGTGACACAGTGACAGAACACGGGGGGGTGACATAGTGACAGAACACGGAGGGTGTGACATAGTGACAGAACACGGGGGGGGGGGTGACATAGTGACAGAACACGGGGGGGGGGGGAGGTGACAGTGACAGAACACGGGGGTGTGAGACAGTGACAGAACACGGGGGGTGTGTGACATAGTGACAGAACACGGGGGGTGACTGACATAGTGACAGAACACGGGGGGGTGACAGTGACAGAACACGGGGGTGTGTGACATAGTGACAGAACACGGGGGGGGTGACATAGTGACAGAACACGGGGGGGGTGACACAGTGACAGAACACGGGGGGGGGTGACATAGTGACAGAACATGACAGTGACAGAACACGGGGGGGGTGACACAGTGACAGAACACGGGGGGGGGTGACATAGTGACAGAACATGGGGGTGACATGGTGACAGAACACGGGAGGGGTTGGTACAGCGAGAGCTAAAGATCTCTCCCCCAAACCTAAAAACAGTCTGACGCCACGGCCCGCACACACAAATATATGCACACTATCACACACAAACACACACACACACACACACACACACTTTCTTTCACTTTTCCCATTAACTTACTGATCTGGCTGGCAGTGGCAGGAAGGATGGATCTGTAGCAGTCTGGCTCTTGTCCCGTGTAGCTCCGCCCCCTGAGGTCCCGTGTAGCCCCGCCCCCTCATCGGCACGTAGCCCCGCCCCCTTCTCGGCTGAACACAGCCGTTGTCACTGGGGACTCTGGAGGAGGCTACTACAACGCAGCAGCAGGGGAGAGAGGCGCCGCTGGCAGCTTGGAGGTACTGCAGTGCAGAGCAATGACAAGCAGCTCAGCCGGTCGGGCCGCTTGTCATTGCTCGCTGGTGGGAGGCAGTGGGCCGGGCAGGATCGGTTTGCGGGCCGCATCCGGCCCGCGGGCCGTATTTTGCCCACCCCTACTCTAGGGTCATTAGAATGGTATCCTTATCTAGGGTGTCAAGTTCCGTAGATAAGGAATCTGTCCATGCTGCGATAGCACTACACACCCAGGCCGATGCCATAGCCGGTCTAACGATAGTACCGGAATGTGTGTAAATGTGCTTCATGGTAACCTCCTGCTTACGATCAGCAGGATCCTTGAGGGAAGCTGTATCCTGAGAAGGCAGAGCCACCTTCTTGGATAAGCGTGTCAGCGCCTTGTCTACCTTCGGCGAAGATTCCCATCGTATCCTGTCCTTTTGTGGAAAGGGATATGCCATAAGAATCCTTTTGGGAACTTGTAGTCTCCTATCTGGAGATTCCCAAGCCTTTTCGCACAAGTCGCTTAGTTCAAATGAGGACGGAAAAGTGACCTCAGGCTTTTTCCCTTTATACATGTGTACCCTCGTGTCAGGGACAGGGGGTTCCTCAGTGATATGCAAAACCTCTTTAATGGCAATAATCATGTAACGAATACCTTTCGCCACCTTTGGCTGTAATTTTGCATCCTCATAGTCGACACTAGAGTCAGTATCTGTGTCGGTATCTGTGTCAGTGATCTGGGATATGGTGCGTTTTTGAGACCCCGAAGGTCCTGGTGCCACAGGGACAGGCATGGTTGACTACCTGACTGATCCCTAGCTTCAGCCTTGTCTAATCGTTTATGCAGTAAATTTACATTTGCATTCAAGACATTCCACATATCCACCCAGTCCGGTGTCGGCGTTGCCGACGGCGACCTGACCATCATGCACTCCCCCTCCTCCTTAGGTGAGTCTTCCTCGTCAAACATGTCGACACACACGTACCGACACACTTCACACACACAGGGAATCTCTTTTCTGAAGACAGGTTCCCCCTGAGGCCCTTTGGAGAGACAGAGAGAGAGTATGCCAGCACACACCCCAGCACTATATGTCCCTGGAGAAAAACACAGAATGTTTACCCAGTAGCGCTGCTGTAGTGTATAAACGCCAATAATGCGCCCCCCCTCTACTTTAAAATCCCCTTTTACCGTGTGTCAAGCAGGGGAGAGTCCGGGGAGCTTCCTCTCAGCGGTGCTGTGTAGAGAAAATGGCGCTGGTGAGTGCTGAGGGTGAAGCCCCGCCCCCTCGGCGGCGGGCTTCTATCCCGCTCAAACTTATAAAAAAATGGCGGGGGCTCTTTTATATACATGTGCAGTGCCCACCTGTACATGTATATACACTTTTACCATAGGAGAGGTGTTTTATTGCTGCCCAGGGCGCCCCCCCTGCGCCCTGCACCCTTACAGTGACCGGAGTATGTGAGGTGTAGCGGTGCAATGACGCACAGCTGCAGTGCTGTGCGTTACCTCTGTGAAGCACCGAAGGCTTCTGCCGCCTGAGACGTCTTCTGTCTTCGTTTCTTCTGGCTCTGTGAGGAGAACGGCGGCGCGGCTCTGGGGTGAACGCTCAGGACGAACCTGTGTACATTCCCTCTGGAGCTAATGGTGTCCAGTAGCCGAGGAAGCAGAGCCTAACATTTAAGTAGGTCTGCTCCTCTCTCTTCAGTCCCTCGATGCTGGGAGCCTGTTGCCAGCAGTGCTCCCTGAAAAAGAGAAAAAATCCTAACAAAAATGCTTTCTAAGCAGGAAACTCAGGAGAGCTCCCTGCAGTGCACCCATTCTCCTCTGGGCACAGTCTAAAACTGAGGTCTGGAGGAGGGGCATAGAGGGAGGAGCCAGTGCACACCCAGAATCCTAAAGTCTTTCTTAAAGTGCCCTATCTCCTGCGGAGCCCGTCTATTCCCCATGGTCCTTACGGAGTCCCCAGCATCCTCTAGGACGTTAGAGAAATAAACATTTTTAAAAAAATCTGTATTTTTTTCTAAGGGTGCATGGCCACGCCTCCTGTGATTAGGCCATGCCCCCTGAAAAGTACCTGGTGCCAGCCAGGCTCTCTACTGCCCTGGCAGGGAGGCATGCCATGCTCCTGTGAGTGGGTGCTTCTCATGTGCTAGACATGTGGCCATGCCCCCAGCATGCTGTGGTCACACACCCTCCAGGGGGACGCAGGGGCCCAGAGAAAGTTGTCGTGCCAGGTCCCAAGATTTCTCTTGCAACCTTGTTGATATGAATACATCATTTATGGTATACAACCTTTTGGGACCATTTAGAGGGGTGGCAGATTGGATTGGATCTGCTCCCCGTATGCATATGCTGTAATTGAATAATTCTGAAAAATAACTTATTCTTTTGCACTTTAAATATTTTTGTAGACATTTATACTTGTATCATTTCCATATCACATAGTTTCCCAGTGAATAGATAAGCTGCACTTTCATAGGTTGCATACATTTTATAAAACCTGGCAGCTGTGTTTGGCCTGTCCAGACTAACATACATCATCCAGTTAAATCCGCAATATACTGTAGAAGGCCTCACTGTTCTGTGTGAGAAGCTATAAATGTACAATCCTCATTTACAGCCAATATTGTGGACACAGAGCACACTTCCATTATATAATCTCCTCCCAACCCATGATATTCTCACTGTGTCTGCTGTGACATGGTAACATGGCCATACACTGAAAGCTAATCCAACCAATGGGGACGATTTACAACTGTCATGAACGATTATCGCTCAATGTATAGGCATGAGTGATAATCAGCAAACACTGAAAATACAAGCTTTTGATTAGATTTTCAAGCATGTTCCATCTCTCAACACGTTGTTAAGCTGATATTGTTTAAGTCTTACCAGTGTTTGGTAAATACTGATAGTCTGGGGACAATCGCTAAGAGCTGTACTCAGTTTATAGTTAATGGTATATTAATTACCGGGAAATACGCATACTTGCTTATTAATTAATGAGTCACATGCACCTGATCTGATCGTATAAGTGAGCTATGTGTTCAGGTGACAGCTGCACTTACCTCTACGAATGCTCCGTCGTAGCTTGTTACACAGGTCAATGCGTGGATTTTCTGAATTTTCATCAGTGGCTCCTGGACTTTGCTCTGGTGAAGAGAGTCCTTTGCTGAGATCCAGAGGTACTTTACTGGTGGAAGGAGGCGGTGAGGTGGCTGGGCTGAATATGGACGTTGGGCTGCTTGCACTGGATGATGTGGACAAGTCTAAAGCTCCTATCCTTGAGTTAAATGGGGAGTTCAGAGACAATTTTCTAGCTCTAACGGGTGACGATGTCCTGGACAGAGACAATGGGGGTGGAGAGGAAAACTTGCGGCAGAGATGTGGTGATTTCCCATCACTCAGATTTTGGCTTGAAGCAAAAAACAATTCGAGAGACCTAAAGATCCAAGAAATAATTAAATGTTCATCGATATATATCCTGTGTGACCTGCATTTTGTTTTGTACGGATTACTGGAGCAATTTAAAAACAGTAAGTAAAAGAGGTTTTAGAAGTGGATGCAGCTAGGCAAGGACTAGCCAACTGCAATATCAGAGAATCCCCAAGCCGATGTTGGTCTACAGCAGAGGTTCTCCAACACAGTCCTCAAGGCAACCCCCAACGGTCCAGGTTTTAGGCATAGTTGGCTCAGCACAGATGGTTAAATCAAATTGATTGAGGTGCTAATTAAATCACCTGTGACTAAGCATGCATAAACTTAAATCCTGGACCACTGGGGTGCCTTGAGCATCGTGTTTGAGAACCTCTGGTCTATATAGTATATTTAAATTATGTTTTCACCTGAAACTAAAACTTACATTTGGGTGGATTTGAATTTCCCTTACCTGCACTACCCCAATGTGAAAGGTTCTGCGGTGCATAGAAAATCCCAAAGTCGAATGTTCACTCCTGCTGGGGTGGGCATTGGTTTGAAACTGATAGCAATCTAAAAAAATCCTGCCTGAGCAGATCTGTAACCAGCACTGCTCATCCCAGTGGCTCCGAGAATCAGAGGAAAGTATGCAACTGGTATTTTCTTGTGTAACTTACCTCCTATTTCCATGCAAAACTGAACTTTTACTTTTTGCTCTCTAATATTAGTAAATCATTAACCAACTATCTCTATACAGTGGATAGGGATGGCCATAGAACAGCGTTGATTCAAAATCATGGTTCATGTCCGATATTAAATGTTTTTGCCATCGATGGGGAGAAGCAAATGGTATAGGAGCGTTGGATAGTTTTTTTCTACCAGTGCATGGACACTGAGCATAACACTGCCCCAACACCCTCTAAGCCCCGCCCCCAGGCAGTGATTGGCCTGCAGGCCAATCAGTGCGAACAGGGATGGCCATTGATGGTCTACCATAGCATAATTTGTTACCATCAATGGCCACTCATAGCTTCATAGTAGTATCTCCCATGATCTTCTGCACACAGATGGACATCCCTAACAGTGGGACAGGAACGTATAACTTGTTATTGACAGGTGGCTGTATTGAGAGATACTACTAATTTGTGGAGAAAGCAATAAATCTTATTTAGGCATGTAAACTACATGTCTGGGTAAGGCTGTAGGGCAGGGTACTATGTAAACCAGGGGCAAATGCAAGATTTCTAGATGGGGAGGTTCAAATAGAAAGCAAGTGTAGCCAGCCCATGAAGGGGAGATAATGAAAACTGAACAAGTTAAAGTCTGCATTTCAGATAGTGCCGTGTATGTAATACCTCAGACATATACAGGGCAGGCAATCACAGCCCTTAGATGTGGCGGCTCTGAATGCTTTTTTTTTCCAAAAGTGGGCACCATTCCAAAATACAAGTCCCTTGCTCTGAGGAGTATTGGTGCAAGTCTGCGAGTCTGGGCAAGTGGCAGAAGAATCTAACACCGGCACTAAACATGTATATTAGTTGGTCTCCTTATACACTGGCTTGAGTATGTAAGACAGTAATAATTAACATGACAGACAGTCTATAGTATAGGTGGTAGGGGAGAGAGTCTACAAAAATAACTTTCTGTATCAAACATATTTATCTCATATAAGGAACTGTGGCAGGAGAGGTACTTTACCACCTGGAAGCTACTCACAGGGTCCTGGGGGCAGGTGGGAAATGTGGCTGGACCGGGTTCCCATCCATTTGGCCCAGACCAGGTCTTATAGGCTTCTTAGCCCAAGAAGCTGCTTCATCAGCCAGCACCTGGCTGCTGGGTTTAAAGCAGAGTCTCTCCCATGAGTCAGGGCTCCTGACAGCAGTTAGTGCCCAGATGATAGGTCTGCTAGGGACAGTGGGATCCGGAAGACTAGTGTCAGGATGCCGGGGCCTGAAGGGTTCCTTATTAAGTAAAAGGGAGTGAGGCAGGACCTAACCTCCCTGGTTGTTTATACTAGAGACAGTAATCTTTGTTTTATGTATATCTTTGTGTTTGGAGCAACCTGAATAATAGGTATTTGTTGTTTCTGCACAAGCCTGGAGTCGGTTGCTGGTGGAATTTTTGTAGCAGAGCACATTCTAGCAAGCCTCCTGTTACAGAACATAAGTAAGTAAACATTCTCCTAACTCACGTTATGATGCCTGTCTCTTCTTGCTGGCAGCTGCTCTCTGGTCTGCTTGGTATGGTGCACTGATTGAGCACTCAATTCCATACACACATCAAACATGATAGAAGAAGATGCTGCTCCTACATTCAGTTCCTAATACTGAATGTTGTGGCAGCAGCTCTAATAAAATGGTACTATATACTACTGCTATTGTGATAAGCATTTGCTTAGGTAAATCCCCCGCACCCCCCCACCCAGTCACAGTAAGACCCAGTACAATGTGATACAGGTACAGGAATGAGCCCATAATGCCGTGACAGAAAAATGACAGTAGTCATTCCTGTCCTGCTTCCTGTTTTGTAGCAAAAAAATGACCTTCATGCAAACCACAGTAGGATATGATGCATTCTTATAAAATGTGTGTGCTACATGAAAAACAGCACATTGTCTCTTATATTTGTATTTACTGTGGTGTCCTTCATTATCCCACTCTGACTCTTCACACTGCCTCCAAATATTCATACCAGTAATGAATGAAATAAAGTAAATCACTGAATGAATGATAAAATGAGCCATACTGTGTACGAACTGTAAGCGTTACCTGACTGGAATGGATGTGAAAGGTCTCTTGTAAATATCAGCCAGTTTATCCAGCACTACAAAGGCCGTGGTAAATATCCTGTAAGTATGCAGGAAGGTGTTGAGAAAATCAATGCTGAGGAAGCGCAGGTCAGTCAGCCTCTCCAAGAGACGCTCCACGCTGGCATAGCGGATCTGCGGTACTTTGCAGGAGTTCAGGGTTTTGCTGAAGCATATATCTACATCATCTTTGTGCAGTCTGGCATCAGATCTGAAATATCAATAACACAAAATGCCTGTCACATAAATAGATGTGAAGGAAAAGATGATAAATTATGCTTTTACCACAGCAGACAACGAGAAATATACATGTACTGAAAGCCTGATCTCTCAGCCAAGTGGCAGATACGGCAATGAATACAAGTCACCGTACAGTACCATTAATAAGAATGAAGTGTTCCCTGCCCAAAGATCATTTTACTGAAAGGGTCATATAACGTACAGACGGCGGAGCTAATGCAGAGCTGACATACACCCTGACTGCGGAGCGTATCTTACATGCTTCTGCAGTGCACACGCTCTGGAGCTGAGCATATGTAAATACCGGCAGAGTCAAATGCATATTAATTGCATCTACACTGACTAATCAGGAGGGGAAATGCAGCGTTCTAATGTACACAAAGTCAAAGTGAGAGCGTGTGAAAGGAACTGTGGTCCATGCAGAGTTGGAAGTAAATGATATATGCCTGTTTGAAGGCTAAAGGGCCCTACACATTTAACGATCCGCCGCCGAGCTGCCCAACGGCAGATACGGCCGACGGGCGACCCGGGGGCGGGGAGGCAGTGACGGGGGGAGTGAAGTTCCTTCACTCCCCCCCGTCACCCGGCTCCATAGAAGTGCAGGCAAATATGGACGAGATCGTCCATATTGGCCTGCATGCACAGCCGACGGGGCACCAGCGATGAACGAGCGCGGGGCCGTGCATCGTTCATCGCTTGTGCCTCCACACTGAAAGATATAAATGGAATCTCGTTCATTAATTCATGGTTCCGGTTGGGCTTGACCCAAAACCTTTTGTTGCTGGAACTTTTTCCCATTGTAGTTGCTTTGGAGCTGTGGGGTGAGCGAGTCAGAGACTGGCACGTGGTCTTCTGGTGTGACAATCTGGGTGTGGGCCAGGCGATCAACAGGCAGCGATCATCCTCGCTTCCAGTTCTTCGGTTGTTGCTTCACTTGGTCTTGTGCTGCTTGTGTCTTAAATGTACACTTCGTTGTGCGGCACGTCCCAGGAGTAGACAATGGCATTGCCGACGCGCTTTCTAGGCGACAGTGGGATAGGTTTCGCGCATTGGCTGTCAGGTTATATGGCAGTAATAACTGCTTTGGCAAGACAGTCGGTGGCTCCAGTACGCTGGGAGGTATTTATTGCGCACAGACGGAACGAAGATAAGCCTTATTTTAGTTTACTGTTGGACTTTATCTGGCGTCTGTATGTTGCTGGGAAGTCGCGCGCTGTTGTCGGGCAGATGCTTGCAGGAATCTCCTTTTTTCTGTGTTTGCATGGTAGACATGATTTCACTAAAAGTTTTTTAGTGAGTTGTTTTCTGCGGGGCTGGGGACGTGATGCTCCAGTCTCAGGGGATAGCAGGCGTCCTATATCGGTTACAATGCTGGGTAGTTTAATGGATGTATTACCATCCGTTTGCGGATCTCATCACGAGGTGTTGCTTTTCCGGCTCGCCTTTACGATGGGTTTTCACGGAGCCTTTCGGATCAGCGAGTTGATGGTACCCTCCAAGTCAGCAGTCTCACCGTTGCTTAAGTCCCAGGTGCTGCTGGCGGACACATTCGTATGCAAACCAAGGTGGTCTAAGACAGATCAGCTGGGGCACGGGCGTTGGGTTGCCTTACCTGCCTGCCCTAACACCAGCATCTGCCCTGTAACATTGGCCCATGTGTACTGTGGCTCGAGGCCTCGTTGTGGCGGAGCGTGGCTCATGCACCTCGATGGGTCCCCGTTGACAGTTTACTAATTCCGGTGGGTTTTTAGGAAGTGCCTCCTTGCGTTGGGATTGTCGCCATCAATATATGGCATGCATTCCTTTCACATTGGGCCTGCGACAACAGCTGTGTCACTGGGTTTCTCAGAGGCTGAGATTAAATCGCTTGGTCCCTGGAAATCCAGTGCCTATAAAGGTCAGATAATGTTTCCTGTTTCGGGCCGGCCTTTACCATTGGTTTGGCTAAAGTTAAATTTTACGCATTCATCTTTTTCTTGTTTTGAGTTTTGTTCCATATTCAGTCCACTCACGGGGCAACGGGAGGGAGGGCGGGCGGTCGAGTCGGGGTGGAGGTGCCTGCGCTTTGGCCGCATGGAATTTTCTGTGTCATCTGCGAGGGTAGCCTTGGCTCTGTCTTGTTTCCCTGTCTTCTTATTTTTCCTCGACTGGACTCGACCTGTAGACCTTTTTGGCCACTCGTCACCGTTTGATCGGTGAGGGTCCCGTTGGATTTTGCCCTGCTTTTCTCCTGAGAACCCGGGGGGTGCTATTGGCTTGTGCCTTCCGTGGCAGGTTTTTCAGGTTTTCACTTCGGGACAGGTCGTTCCCCTTCTCTTCCCTCCCCTGGTCCACCCTTCCCGTACGTTGTCGATTAGTTCGGTTGCGTTTGAGTTACATTATTAACCTATTGTATTTGTTTGTTTTCAGGAGTGTCACTCGACTTGCGCCCTATATGGATCTTGGGCCACTCAATTGTTTATTGGGCGGCTAGGTCACCTCTGTCCAGGGACTCAGCTTCTGTTACCGTTTTACAATGGGTTAGATCCTGCTGGGCAGGTGTGTGGCGGGAAAGAACAGCAGTTACATTGGCTATTGTGCTACTGTTTGGAGGGGCACTCTTTGCCCAATACTTTGTATACTCTTGCCCTCCTTACCGGGGGTCACTGGGCTTGACTGTCTGGCCGTCCCTATTAAGATGCATTGGAGAGAGAGTTGGAGACTCAGCATTTATTGGCGTAGCCAATGAGATAAAGTCATGTCGTGAATATTCGTAGCGGCAATAAATCGTAATGTCACTGATGATCTGGCCGTTCTTTCTTATTGCCACTATACTTAGTTCTATTATTATAAATAAATAACGGTTGACAGATTTTAATGGTATTTCAGTGGTCTGTGTAGTTATTTCTAGATAAGTTAAGTTAGTTGATATTTAGTTGGTAAGGTTATCGTGTAATGATGTCATGCAGTCCGGCATCGGCCGATAGAAAGTTTACTTGCAATATTTTATTCCCAACGTCATCATTTGGAAGAACAATACCACCAATGGTGACAGGTCATCTGGCTGCTAAATATCTGTATCATAATAACAAGCATACCTCTTATAAAATGTTGCTAGGATGAAATTCTCCTAGATTGGTAGCTTGGTAGCCCAGTCACTAATACATTTACTACTGGTACTTAACTACAGGATTTTCCCTCTCGCTAGTTCACCCCACTTGTGAACAAATCTTAATTGGGTTTAGTTTCTTACCTAATCATGTGTGGGACTTTAACTTTAGAGTTCTCCTCAAAAACATTGCTCATCAAGCCATTGCACCGAATATTCTCAATACACTGTAAAAAAAAGAAATAGAAAGTTAGTCCAATGGCTTACAATCAAAACTTTATATGTGC
This sequence comes from Pseudophryne corroboree, assembly GCF_028390025.1. Taxonomy (NCBI): domain Eukaryota; kingdom Metazoa; phylum Chordata; class Amphibia; order Anura; family Myobatrachidae; genus Pseudophryne; species Pseudophryne corroboree. Next base: position 176,438,911 of record NC_086444.1, on the reverse strand, counting down.
GGTCAATCAATATGTGAAGAACATACAGTATAAACCAACTTTTCTGTCCATCGGAAACCAAGGAGCTTATTAGCCAACTTATTCTAACAAGGCAATTAATTGGGCCCAATAACTTTATTTGACAACCACCGTGATTTCCCCTTGTTATCCTGATGTGACATGCACTTTTCTCTTCTCCTCTTACTAACTTCCTTATCTGCAAGGTACTTTTTCCTATCTTATATGTTTTGGAGAGATGGGAGTTGGACCATCCTTCTACAATAGCTGGAATACCCTGCATGGGAAGATGAGAGGAGAAATAAAAACCTTATCGCTGGCAAGGGGAATTACAGAGCTTTCATGACTCTTCTATTACCGGACACTGTGGCTTGCAGTTATTCTAGGGCATAACTGATGTGAATTGTAAATCCCGAATATATTAAAAATCAGTTGCGAGCTTGGATGCAGGTATGGGATTCTTCGCCGATTTATATTTTCCTCGCATTTGATAAAAACACCCAAGTGAAAATATAGACACTATTTTTAATTATATATATATATATAATGATGTGTAATCTTGAGCTGAGTAACACATATACAATAACTGGAGTGTTTAACTATGTATGCCCAGAATACTCTCATTCCTTTGCCCGCAGGTTGCAATTTTAGGAGGGTGGTGCTTCTCTAACTAAGCAGACAAAGGGTTAAAAGTAACAGCGTTATTATTTCTAAAGCAGCAATCATTTGCAAGGCAAAATCAGGCTGGTTTTGCCTTGTAAATGATTGCCACTTTAAAAATACAGCCATTCTCGGATGAAATCACGGACCTCCGGCAACTCAGACCCTCTTACATTTACCCCAAAAACTGAGTGACAGCTACTTGCTCTGCAGAATGCATTGTGTCTATGAATGGAGTTATAATGATAGCCAGGGCAAGTCACAGTAAGTTAAAAAAAAACCCACTGCATTCTTAGCTTTTTATGTATGAAATGTCATCGGGATACCGGGCCTAATTCATGTTTGTATACATGTTTAATCGCAAGTGCGGTTTATTTGCCTACGGAATTGCAAACGTTAGCAAGTGAAGCTGCTGCCGTTAAACGGAAAGAGATGCCCACCGAAGCGATGGTAGCTGCGTACACATTTGCAGCCCACATGCAAAGACGAGGAAAATCAGGTCTAAGGGTTGACCAATGGCTACGCAGACTGGTCGCAGCAGTAGTGATGATCACAGCTGAATGCAGATGTACACCCCGAAAACAACCGTAACACGCCTGTGCTTTTGCCGCCACTCCCCATAAAACCCCCCAAACAGCCCCTTCCTGTCACTCACTGTGCAGCTAAGTCCTCACTGTATATGTGATCGCAAAAGGTCCCTTGGCGTGTGCGGGCTGCGATCGCGACACATGTGCAGTCTGCTGATAATCGCTCCAATGCGTGAACATTGGCCACTGCATACAAAATATGAATTAGGCCCACTGCCCTAATATGTGACAAGAGCTTATTTAGGTAGGACAATGACCCTCATCACCATGTGTGCACTTTTACTGTCAAACTAAAAATGCTTTGTGTCCCTTCTATTCCGAGACAGTACTACCAGATCTGTGCAATCTGGCTCTGCACTGCTTGTGGGCAATGGGGGTCATTCCGAACCGTTCGCACGCAGCGATTCATCGAACGGGTCGGAACTGCACATGCGCGGCGGCTGCATTGCGCACACGCGTCTTTACCTGGCAACAGCAGCGACCAGAATAAAGAAAAAAGTGATCGCTAGAGCGATCGCAAGAAGATTGACGGTGGGGAGCGTTCCGAGGCGTCTACTCACCGTTTTCCGGGCATGGAGATCCGAACGCAGGCGTGTCCAGGCGTTTGAAGGGCGGATGTCTGACGTCAAATCTGGGACCTTCATCGCTGGATCGATCGTACAGGGTAAGTAACTGTAGGGCTAGTCTACTTCTGCACAAAACTTTTTTTAGCATAGCAGGGCTGCACAAGCGATCGCAGCCCTGCTATGCTAAAATACACTCTTCCATAGGCGGCGTCTAGTTGATTGCACGAGCAGCAAAAAGTTAAAACGTGCGATCAACTCGGCATGACCTCCAATATACAAACATCTATGGGCTGCAGCTAACGTTATAGTTTCAAAAACATTGGTGGTTTTGTCGATAATGCAAACAATAGACTACTTTTTGTTTTACTTTAAAAAGACAGACATATATTTGATGTTTTCTCTAATAAAAAACAAAAATAATAGTAATAATAATAATAAGCCATGCAATCAATACTAAGTAATTGCCTAATATAAAACCTTAGTTTATAGATAAAAGTATAAATGAAATGCTTAAAACGGCACATTAAAAAATGTGTCCGTCCACACTTTATTACCATTGTGGCATTTTTTGGCACTGACGTGACAGCACTTAACAAAAACAATTTTGTGGACAGTTATTTGGTTGCATATGACTTGTACTGGAGCACGCTTAATACTACGGAGTATAAATGAAGTATTTAATCCATTTCAGTGTATTGAAGGATTTCAATCCAATCACCATTCTTTATTTGCCAGGTCAATTAGTTGAACTGAATAGATTATGATAATTACCTGACTGATATCACTGGTCCAAGCTGCTTTTTCTTGACGCGAAGGAGCCAACAGAACCACAGTGAAAGGTGTAGCATCTACGGATTCCACCACAATCTTAAAATCCAGGTGACCGAACACATATCCAGACCCCTTTGCTTGAGAGAGTAAAACTATCATTACAACTCACAGGAAATAACCTAAATTACAAGGAAGCACAAATAAAAAACAATAGTTTAAAAATATCACACTCAGCTTTATAATATGTAGATGTTCTTGCAGTAGGGTTTTGGGAACCACAATATAACTTTGATGTTATTATTAGTATGGGGATATGGGTGGTCATTCGGAGTTGTTCGCTAGCTGCATTCGTTCGCTGTGCAACGATGAGGCAAAAAAACAGCATTTCTACGCATGCGTATGCAGCGCAATGCGCGGCGTACTATTACAATGAACGATGTAGTTTTACACAGGGTCTAGCAATGCTTTTCAGTCACACAGGAAGCCGCATTTTGTGCAAAACAAGACCAGCCCTGTAGTTACTTATCCTGTGCGATGATTCCAGCGACGGTGGTCCCGGAATTGACATCAGATACCCGCCCTGCAACCGCCTGGACACGCCTGCGTTTTCCCTACCACTCCCAGAAAACGGTCAGTTGACACCCATAAACGCCCTCTTACTGTCAATCTCCTTGCGATCGGCTGTGAGAATGGATTTGTCGCTAGAAGCATTGCACAGCAACGATGCTGTCTGTACCCGTACGACGCATGTGCGCATTGCGGTGCATACACAGTTTTGCCATTTATTACCTGATCGCTGCACTGCGAAAATCGACAGCGTGCGATCAACTCGGAATGACCCCCTATGGGTAGAAGGTGATGCAGTCAATTTTCCGACTGTCGGGATCCCAGTGGTCAGAATAACAATGCCGTAATCCCGACATCCGGCAATGCCACCAGCCGGAATCCCGTTGCAGCAGGGCTATTCCCACTCGTGGGTGTCCACAACACCCATGGAGTGGAAATATATCCTGTGGTGAGCGCAGTGAACCACCGAGCCCGCAGCGTGGTGAGCTCAGCGAGCCCGCAAGGGGACTATTAACGCTCGCCCTGCTGCCGGCATTCTGGCACCTGGGATGCCGCTGTCGGGATATGGACAGCCGGCATCACGTCCGCCAGTAAAGCATACTGAATCCGGTAGAAGAACCATGTAAAAGGCTGTATATCGCCTTCTGCTTGCATTAGTGCTAAGGAGCGATATGGTATGACATGTCAATATTCAGAATGTCAACATTATCAACACAGTAATGTCGACATGGCCTGAATGTCAACATGTTCAGTAAGTCAACATTTGACAGGCCGACATTCGCTATGTCGAATCGGTTGTAATCTGACCTGCTCATTAACTCGAAATTATGAATGTCAACAGTCATAATGTCGCCAGGTCTATCCTAGCCTAACCCTAACTGCAGTCTACCATAATTTCATAATGTTGACATTTTTAATATGTCGACATTTTGTCACTGTCGACACGTTAAACAATGACATTATGAACCCATCAACATAATGAACTAAAACAATAGCATCCACATTTTGACTGTTGATTTTCAGACCACATCTCCTAAGTAGAGTGTTAAACACAATGAAAGGTGCAGCAACTTATGGGCCCTACACACTGGGCGAGAATACTAAAAGATATGAACGATCCCGTTCATTAATGAACTAGATAGCGTTCATATCTTTCAGTGTGGAGGCTCCAGCGATGAATGATGCGCGGCCCCGCGCTCGTTCATCGCTGGTGCCCGTCGCTTGTGCTTGCAGGCCAATATGGACGATATCGGCCATATTTGCCTGCAGTGCTTTGGAGCCGAGTGACGGGGGGAGTGAAAAAACTTCACTCCCCCCGTCACTGCCCCCCGGCCGCCAGGTCGCCCGTATCCGCCGTCGGGCAGCTGTAGGGCCCATTAGTTCCAATTTACAGACAGCAGATTCAATGTTATTAAAGATGAAACAGTAGGAACTGCAGGAACTATTCTAGCTTGTGCCAGGGGAGGTGTGTAGGACCCATAATGTAGCAAACTTCAACTGTCCCCATTAAGCCCATAAATTTACGGAACTACGGGGGTAATTCAGATCTGATAGCTGGGCTGCGTTTCTTGCTGTCCTGCGATCAGATAGTCGCCGCCTACAGGGGGAGTGTATTTTCTCTGTGCAAGTGTACATTCCTATGTGTTAGCAGAGCTGCTAAAAATCAGTTTGTGCAGTCTCTGCGCAGCCCAGGACTTACTCCTCCAGTGCGATTGAATCCTTCTATCGGCCGGAGCCGACGTCAGACACCCTCCCTCAAAACGCTTGGACACGCCTGCGTTTTTCCGGACACTCCCTGTAAACGGTCAGTTGCCACCCACAAACGGCCACTTCCTGTCAATCACCTTGTGAACACCCGTGCAAATGGATCCTTCACACCATCCCGTCGCTGACCGGCGATGCCTGTTGTAGCTGTCCGACGCGCCTGCACATTGCGGTGCATACCCATGTGCAGTCAGGTCCTGATCGCCCGCTGTGCAAAAACGCACAGCAGCGATCAGATCTTAATGACCCCTTACATCCCAAAGTGAAACAACCCAATTTCCCAAATGTATGATATTAGGGGTATGATATAGCATCCATCTAAGGAAGCAATGTATAATTGCCAGACATGGCGCATTTGGTCATCCAAATGAAACTTATGTTCCCTCTGAGGTACCGGCATTTCAAGGAAAGGTGAGTGCAATACATTTGTTGTACATAAGAGAGTACAATCCTCCCAAATTACAGAGCTCATACAAATCCAGCTCTAACACAATAAGCAATATATTTAGGACAGGGGTTGGTGTTTGGGTGTTCTACTGGTATAGACACAACATCCGACTGCTTCATATTATAATTCAAATATGTTCCGCTTTATGTAAAAAGCTGAGAAGAATAATGGCATTGAGAAAGGGCAGAATTTATTAAAGTGATAAAGATCTGATCAAGTTCAATGTCGGACTAATGCTGGGCTACAGTACTGTAATATTATTATATTACTTATGAAAAATTGTTAAGGGCTACAAGCTCAAGGCAAAGACATTGAAAATTACTTGAGGTGACTGCTGGAGAAATGGTCTCTCCCCCCTCACAACAGGTGTAGTATTGTATGCCGGCAGCCGCGCTCCCGGCGACCAACATACCGGCGCCGGAATCCTGTCCGCCGGCATACCGACAGCGCGGCGAGCGCAAATGAGCCCCTTGCGGGGCTACGCGCGCCAAGCTATCTATGCTCCCTCCAGGGGGGTCGTGGACCCCCAAGACGGAGAAAAAGTGGCGGTATGCCGGCTGTCGGGATTCCGGCGCCAGTAAACTGTGCGCAGGGATCCCGACAGCCGGCAAACTGAAGACCACCCCTCACAACTATGCAGGAACCATCTATATGTGAAACACTCTTTGCACTAAGAACTTATGGAAAACAGGCTGAGTAACCATTTAATAGACACCTTCTTCCTCACAAATAGTTAGTGAGAGGTGCATAAATAACAAAAGAAAGCACTAAAATCTTAGGGAGAAAAATATGACTACAACATGGAGAGAGGCACCTAAAGGCCCTGATTTTGAATCGCTATAACATAGGGAGAGGCACATAAAGGGTCTGATTCTGAATTGTTACAACATGGAGAGAGGCACATAAAGGGCCTATTTCTGTATCACTACAACATGGGAAGAGGCATATAGAGGGGGCCTGATTCGGAATCGCTACAACATGGGGAGTGGCACATAAAGGGCCTGATTCTGAATCGCTACAAAACGGGCAGAGGCACATAGAGTTCCTGATTCTGAATTGTTACAACATGGAGAGAGGCACATAGAGGGCCTGATTCTGAACCGCTACAACATGGGGAGAGGTACACAGAGGGCCTGATTCTGAATCGTTACAACATGGAAAGAGGCACATAAAAAGCCTGATTCTGAATCGCTACATGGGCAGAGGCACAGAGTTCCTGATTCTGAATCGTTACAACATGGAGAGAGGCACATAGAGGGCCTGATTCTGAATCGTTACAACATGGAAAGAGGCACTTAAAAAGCCTGATTCTGAATCGCTACATGGGCAGAGGCACAGAGTTCCTGATTCTGAATCGTTACAACATGGAGAGAGGCACATAGAGGGCCTGATTCTGAATCGCTACAACATGGGGAGAAGCACATAGAGGTCCCGATTTTGAATTGTTACAACATGGAAAGAGGCACATAAAAATCCTGATTCTGAATCGCTACAAAATGGGGAGAGGCACATAAAGGTCTTCTAAAGACACACCATTTGGTATAACAGCATCTACGGATGCTGCAATTGGGTGTCTCAGTCCCTGCACATGTTAATGCACTGATATACACCAGGGAGGGGCTTTGTAACGGCATTTGCATAAATCTGCAGACGTGAGATCGGCAAAAGCCACTGACATGGACGCGACTGCATCCAACTCAGAATCAGCTCCAAAGCAACTCTTGGCTCTACAGCTGCCCAGAGGAGACTGAAACACTGCCCCTGGTGGCCAAATGATCAGAAAATGCAGAAATGCCTGTTGCATTTAAATGAACCATCTCTCGGGCCATTGGTAGTCAACATTTTCCGTTTAGGTGCCAGATATTACAGTACATCATATACAAACATTTCCAAAACTAACAAATGGGTACTGAAAAATGTTAGTGCTTACCCTGTCTTTCCTTTTTTAAAGCTAGTGTGCTCAGGTTAGGCTGGTAACTTGTAGTCTTGAGATGAAGACATACAGAATTTTGTAATGTTATTTGACCGTGAGCAGGTCTACAGGGGGATACACATGGAGAGATCCGTGCTTAACTGCTTAGAAATCAGGCACGGATCTCTCCGTGTGTATGCCCCATAGCGATAGTGATGCACGCCCCCGCGCGTCGCTATCGCCGGTACTAGATTGGCACAATCTAGTAGATCGCTCACTTCACTGCTGTGTGAAGTGAGCGCCACCCCCCCTCCCCCTCGCTCAGCACACATCGCGCTGAGCGGGGGCGGAGATGTGTGCTACATCACTCAGCACACAACCCTCTGTGTGTACGGGCCTTAACTGTGAAAGGGTTCACTCACCAGAGGCTCCGGCTTTGCTGGATATGTAGGCCATGCTTGGGTTCTCCTGTTTGGAGAAGGTCCAGTGTCCTGAAAAGGTGTGGAGGAGCAAAGCGTGTAGCAGGACATGGACTGGCATAGCGGGTGCCGCTCAAAGCATCCTTGAGTGCCAACTTGTGGCACTAGTGCTAAGGGTTGACCACTCCTGCCTCAGGCATTGTATCATGTTGTTTGTTAAATAAGAAAACTGATAACATTATTTTAACTTAGGAAAGGATTATTAAAAAAAGTTGCAGACATATTATCAATTAATCTTGTTTCTTGTTTTTCCATTCAGATGAAAGAGAGACCATAACACAAGTAACTCGTGCTGTGCAACTAATGAAGTGGCAGTGATAGATACAGAATCAGACCGGGGGCCTGTCACTGTCTCCCTTATCATCATTTGCACTACACAGGAGACAAAGCCACATGTGGCGGTCAGACAAGTGCCGGGTTTCCATGCTGTAAAGTCATGAAGAAAGCCACAATTACAGAGAATGCAAAAGTTTACCAGTTAGGATAGAAGGAACTGGAAAGTTTAGGGGGTTCCCAGGTAAATGCAGGAATCCGATTCAAATGGAAAAACAAAGGGGCTAATTCAGGTTGGATCGCAAATCAGCGATCCAATCATAATTATTACAATCGCCCCACGGGTGCATGCGCAGCGCCCATCCTGTGCATGCGCCCGCACTTTCTGATTGTCAGGCAGAGGCGGTTGCGGGACGGCAATGCTACGTTTTCAGGGCGGAGATGGAGCATTGCGCAGGTGGTGTGGTGCGGGGGGTGCGGCTCGAACGAAGGCGTGATCACGGCGGCTGCATGATGTCACATGCTGCGCCGGCAGGAGGCTTCCTCTAATTCTGCTAACAAGCAGAAATTGCGGTGCGATTGCAATTTCTGCTTGTTGAAGGGGAGGGGGGGGGGGGGGGGGGGAGGTGGCGGTGAGCATGATGGTCGGCCCCCAGCATGCGATATAAGGGATTGCAAATTCTGGTAATAAGCAGAATTTGCAATCCTTACTGAATCAGGCCCAAATAGTAAAAACTAGATTTCATGCTGCAGGACGTGGCATTTTATAGATCCGGGTTTATTGAGCCCCTTTTGGGGAATGCTACTGGGTTAGAGGATTAGTACAAAGCCACATTTGCCTGCCGCAATAATGTCCTGCTCTTTACACAATGTAGAAGGTGGTGGTTATTAACCAACAGCTATATATTTAGCTCTGCCAATGGAATAAAACCCTTATGTCAAATCACTCCTACAACTTGTTTAAGATTTCAATAAGGCTCAAGCAGGATGTTTCTGGAGAAAACTCTTAAGAGTTCAAAAGAATAAAAGCTTGATTATCAAGTAATAATAGGACGGACTTTTAAGGTACATTCTTACACTTTCTGCAATCTGCATTATCACTTGTGCCTGTAATCCACAAATATTTTAACACATACCAAAGATATACTCCCACAAAAGTGCCGACCTTTCAGTAAAATAGTGATGGCTATGTTAAACCATCCCATGCTTTCAGGTCTACACATACAAAAGTGAAATATGAAGCTCTATGATATAATCGTACTAAATGTCTGTCTACAGTATGACCAGTGGAGCCAAATGTGCACGCCACCCAGTTGACAACTCCCTCCAACTCACCTCTGCTCAGATACCCCACATTCTCCTTGTTCATTCTATATTACACCCACACCATTCTATTCCTCTGAACAACACTACTGTACCGAATAATGTCTCCTCGATCCTGCCCCATACCAATCCTCACTGCCAGGTCTCACCCCCCAAATTCCAAAATACCCACATACACTCAGAACCCAGCCAACCTTATCCCTATCTCCCCTGTCCCCTCCCTTCCGTTCTCCTGTGCACTCTGGAATGCTAGATCAATCTGCAACAAGCTGCCAACTATCCACGACCTCTTCATTTCCCACTCTTTTCACCTTCTCGCCATCACTGAAACCTGGCTCTCCTCCTCTGACACCACCTCCCCTGCATCCCTCTCCTATGGAGGCCTCTCCTTCACCCACACGGTCAGACCTGATGGCCGCCAGGGTGGAGGCGTGGGCATCCTTCTCTCCCCCAACTGCACCTTTCGTGTCATCCCACCTGAGCTTTCCCTCTCCTTCTCCACCTTCGAGGTCCACACTATCCGCCTCTTCTACCCCATTCACCTCCTTGTGGCAGTGATCTACCACCCCCCTGGCCACTGCTTACCTTTCCTTGACAACTTTGCTGCCTGGCTTCCCCACTTTCTCTCCTCCGACCTCCCCTCTGTCATCCTTGGTGACTTTAACATCCCTATTGACATCACTAATGCTGGTTCCACTAATCTTCTCGCCCTTTCCAACTCCTTTGGACTTTCTCATTGGACCTCCACCCCTACTCACAATCTCGGCCACTCCCTCGACCTTGTCTTCACCCACCGATGTGATCTCTCTGATTTCTCCAACTCTTCCTTCCCTCTCTCTGACCACCATCTTTCTTTCACCCTCTCATCCTCCTTCCTCCTCTCCACGCCCAGACCCACCACCACCAGACGTAATCTCGGGTCTCTCAACCCCACTTTCATGTCTTCCCTCGAGACTTTCCTCTCTCCCCTTTCCACTATGACTTGTCCCAAAAGGCAGCCTCCTTCTATAACTCTTCCCTAACCACTGCCCTTGACTCTGTGGCCGCCCTCTCCTCTGTCCCCCTCCGCCGCTCCAAACCCCAACCCTGGCACACCAAACTAACACGTTTTTTACAAAAATGCTCAAGCTCTGCTGAACGTTCCTGGAAGAAATCTCACTCTCTGCCGGACTTCCTCCATTTCAAGTTTATTCTCTCCTCCTACAGCTCTGCTCTTTCCCTCGCCAAGCAATCCTTTTTCCAAGCGCTCATCTCTTCTCAGTCCTCCTGTCCACGCCGTCTTTTTGAAACTTTCAACACTCTCCTTTGCCCCCCTCCTCCTCCCCTCCCATCCTCCCTCACTGCCACTGATTTTGCCTCCTTCTTCATCTCCAAAATTGAGGACATCCAACACGACATCTCCTGCCGTCACCCCTCTGCTACCCCCCTGCCCCTCTATCCCTCCCCTACATCTATCCCACCCTGTCCTCCTTCCGTCCCACTTCAAAAAAGGAAGTCCACTCCCTCATCTTATCCTCCCCCCCCCCCCTCCACCTGGACCCCCTTCCCTCCCGTCTTCTCCGCTCCCTCTCCCCAACTGCCTGCTCCCACCTTGCTCACCTCTTTAACCTGTCCCTCTCTACCGGCATCTTCCCCTCGCCATTCAAATATGCTCTGGACTCTCCTATTCTCAAAAAACCCAACCTCGACCCCTCATCACCCACTAACTACCACCCCATCTCTCTTCTCCCTTTCGCCTCCAAATTACTTGAACGACTGGTCTATAGCCGTCTCACAAGCCACCTCTCTGACAACTCCATCCTCGATCCACTACAATCTGGCTTTCGCCCACTCCACTCAACTGAGACTGCCTTGGTGAAAGTCACCAATGACCTGCTTTCGGACAAATCCAGGGGCCACTTCTTTCTGCTCATCCTTCTGGAACTCTCTGCTGCCTTTGACACTGTAGATCATCCTCTCCTCCTGCGCACACTCCAAAACGCTGGCCTCTCTAGCACTGTCCTTGACTGGATTTCTTCTTACCTCAGTAACCGCTCCTTCTCTGTGTCTGCCTCCAGCACCACCTCACACCCTTCCATCCTTCCTGTTGGTGTCCCTCAGTGTTCTGTCCTTGGACCCCTTCTGTTCTCCCTGTACACCTCTTCCCTGGGTGCGCGCATTAACTCCTTTGGCCTTCAATACCATCTCTATGCTGATGACACACAACTCTACCTCTCCTCTCCTGATCTGTCCCCCTCTGTCCTCTCCCTGGTTTCCAGCTGCCTCTCCGCAATCTCCTCCAGGATGTCTGAGCGCTCTCTGAAGCTCAACATGGACAAAACTGAACTCATCATCTTCCCCCCATCCAGAGCAACACCCCCAACCAATATCTCTATCATTGTTGACAACACCATCATCTCCCCCGTTCCCCAACTCCGCTGCTTGGGTGTTACTCTTGACTCCTCCCTCTCCTTTGCACCCCACATCCAAGCTCTGGCACAATCCTGTCGTTTCCAGCTACACAACACTGCTCGTATCAGGCCATCTCTCTCCCAGAGTGCAACTAAACTCATCATCCACTCACTGGTCATCTCACGACTTGACTACTGCAATGTTCTACTCACTGGCCTCGCTTGCTCCCATCTTGCTCCCCTCCAATCTGTCCTAAACTCTGCAGCTAGGCTTAGTTTCCTCTCCCGCCGCACCACATCTGCCACTCCCCTTCGCCAAAATCTACACTGGCTCCCATTCCCCTACAGAATCCTCTTCAAACTCCTCACCCTCACATACAAGGCCATCTCTAATTCCACTGCTCCCTACATCTCCAACCTCCTTCATACTCCCTCCCGCCCCCTACGGTCGACCAATGACCGTCGCCTCTCCACCGCCCTGGTCACTGCTTCCCATGCTCGTGTTCAAGACTATGCCCGTGCTGCACCCCTTCAGTGGAACGCACGCCCCCGCTCCATTAGACTCTCCCCGACCTTGCAAAGCTTCAAACGGGCACTAAAAACCCACCTATTCATCAAAGCATACCCTCCCGATGCATAACCCAGTCCTGAAGCCGAGCCTCCACCCACTGCCTCATGCCGTGAACATCTCAGCTTTGCTTGCATACTGCTATCAGGCTAACTCACGCTTGCCTGCACCTCTTGTCATCTGTCTGTCGCCCCTCCCCACTAGATTGTCAGCTCTTCAGAGCAGGGCCATCTTTCCTCTTGTTATCTAAGCCCTCGTCTCGACACATTTCACTTGCAGCTCTCCCCTACTCAAAGACCATCTTTACCCTGCTGGTAAAGGCTGATCTCCATCTATGGCCACCAGCCTCTAGTAGTACGATGATCACTCCCTCAATACTTACATCTTAGCTGTATTATGTCTTGAGAATGTGTGGTGCTCTATGTTACCTGTACTCTATTTCTGTTATTTATTTACTGTAATAATAAGAATTTACTTACCGATAATTCTATTTCTCATAGTCCGTAGTGGATGCTGGGAACTCCGTAAGGACCATGGGGATTAGCGGCTCCGCAGGAGACTGGGCACAAAAGTAAAAGCTTTAGGACTACCTGGTGTGCACTGGCTCCTCCCCCTATGACCCTCCTCCAAGCCTCAGTTAGGATACTGTGCCCGGACGAGCGTACACAATAAGGAAGGATTTTGAATCCCGGGTAAGACTCATACCAGCCACACCAATCACACCGTACAACTTGTGATCTGAACCCAGTTAACAGCATGATAACAGAGGAGCCTCTGAAAAGATGGCTCACAACAATAATAACCCGATTTTTGTAACAATAACTATGTACAAGTATTGCAGACAATCCGCACTTGGGATGGGCGCCCAGCATCCACTACGGACTATGAGAAATAGAATTATCGGTAAGTAAATTCTTATTTTCTCTGACGTCCTAGTGGATGCTGGGAACTCCGTAAGGACCATGGGGATTATACCAAAGCTCCCAAACGGGCGGGAGAGTGCGGATGACTCTGCAGCACCGAATGAGAGAACTCCAGGTCCTCCTCAGCCAGGGTATCAAATTTGTAGAATTTAGCAAACGTGTTTGCCCCTGACCAAGTAGCTGCTCGGCAAAGTTGTAAAGCCGAGACCCCTCGGGCAGCCGCCCAAGATGAGCCCACCTTCCTTGTGGAATGGGCTTTTACAGATTTAGGCTGTGGCAGGCCTGCCACAGAATGTGCAAGCTGAATTGTACTACAAATCCAACGAGCAATAGTCTGCTTAGAAGCAGGAGCACCCAGCTTATTGGGTGCATACAGGATAAACAGCGAGTCAGATTTCCTGACTCCAGCCGTCCTGGAAACATATATTTTCAGGGCCCTGACTACGTCCAGCAACTTGGAGTCCTCCAAGTCCCTAGTAGCCGCAGGCACCACAATAGGCTGGTTCAAGTGAAATGCTGAAACCACCTTAGGGAGAAATTGAGGACGAGTCCTCAATTCTGCCCTGTCCGTATGAAAAATTAGGTAAGGGCTTTTATAGGATAAAGCCGCCAATTCTGAGACACGCCTGGCTGAAGCCAGGGCTAACAACATTACCACTTTCCAAGTGAGATATTTTAAGTCCACAGTGGAGAGTGGTTCAAACCAATGTGATTTTAGGAACCCCAAAACTACATTGAGATCCCAAGGTGCCACTGGAGGCACAAAAGGAGGCTGTATATGCAGTACCCCCTTGACAAACGTCTGAACTTCAGGAACTGAAGCCAGTTCTTTCTGGAAGAAAATCGACAGGGCCGAAATTTGAACCTTAATGGACCCTAATTTGAGGCCCATAGACAGTCCTGTTTGCAGGAAATGTAGGAAACGACCCAGTTGAAATTCCTCTGTAGGGGCCTTCCTGGCCTCGCACCACGCAACATATTTACGCCAAATCCGGTGATAATGTTGCACGGTCACATCCTTCCTGGCTTTGATCAGGGTAGGGATGACTTCATCCGGAATGCCTTTTTCCTTCAGGATCCGGCGTTCAACCGCCATGCCGTCAAACGCAGCCGCGGTAAGTCTTGGAACAGACAGGGTCCCTGCTGAAGCAGGTCCTTTCTTAGAGGTAGAGGCCACGGGTCCTCTGTGAGCATCTCTTGAAGTTCCGGGTACCAAGTCCTTCTTGGCCAATCCGGAGCCATGAGTATAGTCCTTACTCCTCTCCTTCTTATGATCCTCAGTACCTTGGGTATGAGAGGCAGAGGAGGGAACACATACACTGACTGGTACACCCACGGTGTTACCAGAGCGTCCACAGCTATTGCCTGAGGGTCCCTTGACCTGGCGCAATACCTGTCCAGTTTTTTGTTGAGGCGGGACGCCATCATGTCCACCTTTGGTTTTTCCCAACGGTTCACAATCATGTGGAAGACTTCTGGGTGAAGTCCCCACTCCCCCGGATGGAGGTCGTGTCTGCTGAGGAAGTCTGCTTCCCAGTTGTCCACTCCCGGAATGAACACTGCTGACAGTGCTATCACATGATTTTCCGCCCAGCGAAGAATCCTTGCAACTTCTGTCATTGCCCTCCTGCTTCTTGTGCCGCCCTGTCTGTTTACGTGGGCGACTGCCGTGATGTTGTCTGACTGGATCAGCACCGGCTGACCTTGAAGCAGAGGTCTTGCTAGGCTTAGAGCATTGTAGATGGCCCTTAGCTCCAGGATATTTATGTGGAGTGATGTCTCCGGGCTTGACCACAAGCCCTGGAAATTTCGTCCCTGTGTGACTGCTCCCCAGCCTCTCAGGCTGGCATCCGTGGTCACCAGGACCCAGTCCTGAATGCCGAATCTGCGGCCCTCTAGAAGATGAGCACTCTGCAACCACCACAGGAGAGACACCCTTGTCCTTGGTGACAAGATTATCCGCTGATGCATCTGAAGATGCGACCCGGACCATTTGTCTAGCAGATCCCACTGGAAGGTTCTTGCGTGGAATCTGCCGAATGGGATTGCTTCGTAAGAAGCCACCATCTTTCCCAGGACCCTTGTGCATTGATGCACTGAGACTTGGCCTGGTTTTAGGAGATTTCTGACTAGTTCGGATAACTCCCTGGCTTTCTCCTCCGGGAGAAACACCTTTTTCTGGACTGTGTCCAGGATCATCCCTAGGAATAGGAGTCGGGTAGTCGGGATCAGCTGAGATTTTGGAATATTGAGAATCCAACCGTGCTGGCGCAGCACTATCTGAGATAGTGCTACCCCGACTTCCAACTGTTCCTATCATCATTTCGGCCATTACCTTGGTAAAGACCCGGGGTGCCGTGGACAATCCAAACGGCAGCGTCTGAAACTGATAGTGACAGTTCTGTACCACAAACCTGAGGTACCCTTGGTGAGAAGGGCAAATTGGGACATGTAGGTAAGCATCTTTGATGTCCAGAGACACCATATAGTCCCCGTCTTCCAGGTTTGCAATCACTGCTCTGAGTGACTCCATCTTGAATTTGAACCTTTGTATGTAAGTGTTCAAGGATTTTAGGTTTAAAATTGGTCTCACCGAGCCGTCCGGCTTCGGTACCACAAATAGTGTGGAATAGTACCCCTTTCCCTGTTGTAGGAGGGGTACCTTGATTATCACCTGCTGGGAATACAGCTTGTGAATGGCATCCAATACTGCCTCCCTGTCTGAGGGAGACGTCGGTAAAGCAGACTTTAGAAAACGGCGAGGGGGAGACGTCTCGAATTCCAATTTGTACCCCTGAGATACCACTTGAAGGATCCAGGGGTCCACTTGCGAGTGAGCCCACTGTGCACTGAACTTCTTGAGACGGGCCCCCACCGTGTCTGCTTGTAAAGCCCCAGCGTCATGCTGAGGACTTTGCGGAGGCGGGGGAGGGCTTTTGTTCCTGGGAACTGGCTGTTCGTTGCAGCCTTTTTCCTCTCCCTCTGCCACGGGGCATAAATGAGGCACCTTTTGCCCGCTTGCCCTTATGGGGCCGAAAGGACTGCGCCTGATAATACGGCGTCTTCTTAGGTTGAGAAGCTACCTGGGGTAAAAATGTGGATTTTCCAGCAGTTGCCGTGGCTACCAGGTCTGATAGACCTACCCCAAATAACTCCTCTCCCTTATAAGGCAATACTTCCATGTGCCTTTTAGAATCCGCATCACCTGACCACTGCCGCGTCCATAAACCTCTTCTAGCAGAAATGGACAGCGCGCTAACTCTTGATGCCAGTCGGCAAATATCCCTCTGTGCATCACGCATATATAGAAATGTATCCTTCAAATGCTCTATAGTCAGTAATATACTGTCCCTATCTAGGGTATCAATATTTTCAGTCAGGGAATCCGACCACGCCAGGCCCGCACTGCACATCCAGGCTGAGGCGATTGCTGGTCGCAGTATAACACCCGTGTGAGAGTATATAGATTTTAGGATATTCTCCAGCTTTCTATCGGCAGGTTCCTTTAGGGCGGCCGTATCAGGAGAGGGTAGTGCTACCTGTTTTGACAAACGTGTGAGCGCTTTATCCACCCTAGGGGGTGTTTCCCAACGTGCCCTGTCCTCTGGCGGGAAAGGGTACGATGCCAATAACCTTTTAGGAATTATCAGTTTTTTATCGGGGGAAACCCACGCCTCATCACACACTTCATTTAATTCCTCGGATACAGGAAAAACTACAGGCAGTTTTTTCTCACCAAACATAATACCCTTTTTAGTGGTACTTGTATTATCAGATATATGCAATACATTTTTAATTGCTTCAATCATGTAACGTGTGGCCCTAGTGGAAGTCACGTTTGTCTCATCATCGTCGACACTGGAGTCAGTATCCGTGTCTGTGTCTGCCATTTGAGGTAACGGGCGTTTTAAAGCCCCTGATGGCGTTTGAGACCCTTGGACAGGCACAAGCTGAGTAGCCGGCTGTCTCATGTCGTCAACTGTCTGTCGTAACGAGCTGACACTGTCACGCAATTCCTTCCATAAGCTCATCCACTCAGGTGTCGACTCCCCAGGGGGTGACAACTGTATAATAGGCAATTGCTCCGCCTCCATCTCATTTTCCTCCTCAAACATGTCGACACAATCGTACCGACACACCGCACACACACAGGGAATGCTCTGATAGAGGACAGGACCCCACTAGCCCTTTGGGGAGACAGAGGGAGAGTATGCCAGCACACACCAGAGCGCTATATATAAACAGGAATACCACTATAAAATGTGTTTTTCCCTTTATAGCTGCTGTTAGTATCAAAACTGCGCCAAATTAGTGCCCCCCCTCTCTTTTTTACCCTTTTCTGTAGTGCAGGACTGCAGGGGAGAGTCAGGGAGACGTCCTTCCAGCGGAGCTGTGATGGAAAATGGCGCCTGTGTGCTGAGGAGATAGGCTCCGCCCCCTTCTCGGCGGCCTTTTCTCCCGCTTTTTTGTAAGTTCTGGCAGGGGTTAAAATACATCCATATAGCCCTGGGGGTTATATGTGGTGTATTTATGCCAGCCAAGGTGTTTTACATTGCTGCTCAGGGCGCCCCCCACTAGCGCCCTGCACCCTCAGTGACCGGAGTGTGAAGTGTGCCTGAGTAACAATGGCGCACAGCTGCAGTGCTGTGCGCTACCTTGTTGAAGACTGATGTCTTCTGCCGCCGATTTTTCCGGACCTCTTCTTGCTTCTGGCTCTGTAAGGGGGCCGGCGGCGCGGCTCTGGGACCGAGCTCCGAGGCTGGGCCTGTGTTCGGTCCCTCTGGAGCTAATGGTGTCCAGTAGCCTAAGAAGCCCAATCCACTCTGCATTTCAGGTGAGTTCGCTTCTTCTCCCCTTAGTCCCTCGATGCAGTGAGCCTGTTGCCAGCAGGTCTCACTGAAAATAAAAAACCTAAAACTAAACTTTTCACTAAGAAGCTCAGGAGAGCCCCTAGTGTGCACCCTTCTCGGCCGGGCACAAAAATCTAACTGAGGCTTGGAGGAGGGTCATAGGGGGAGGAGCCAGTGCACACCAGGTAGTCCTAAAGCTTTTACTTTTGTGCCCAGTCTCCTGCGGAGCCGCTAATCCCCATGGTCCTTACGGAGTTCCCAGCATCCACTAGGACGTCAGAGAAACTATGTTTTGTCTCCCTGTACTGTCCTTTGTACAGCGCTGCGAAACACATGTGGCGCCTTATAAATAAAATGTAATAATAATAATAATAATACCCACAGGCTGCATCCATGAAAACCCCAGCCAGCTCTCCATAACTGGTGAATGCACCATTGTATAGCGGTCTTCTAAAGCTTTTGGTGGCATCTACCTTCCTGGACAGCCTCATGAGACTGAGATGTACAGTATTACATCATTTTTTAGGTGTATTTAACTAATAGAGTTTGCGCATGGTATTATACTCACATTCCATGACCTGGACTTCTGGGGTGTCCCCACTCTTAAAGTGGAATAGAATCTCATATCTTCCAACACTGGGGGCCTCAGTAATGGGACAGACTGCGTAGCAAAGGCACACTGGGAACGTTTAAAAAAAAAAACCTTTCCCATTTTGTTATTTAATATCTTACAGTATGTGGAGACATCTGCCTCCACGGTGTGTGAGAGTGAAACATCTCCCAACCCTACCACACGAATCAGGGTTAATGTTCTGATCGCTTGACATTCCTCACAAAATAAGACAATACCACCAAACACTGGAAAGTTGGGAGATATAGAGCCTGAAGATAATCAAATCAACAGAATGTGAACAGCAGTGCAGAGTATTTACTGAGATGAGTGTGCTGAGTTTGTATGAGGCATTGATCTATCCTTTCCATTTTATTAGATTAGCACGCACAAGGCTTTATGTGACAGGGATAGTATTATGAAGTGAGTAGGGGAAGATACAGACATCCAAATTATATTTAATAGTATTTGGGCAAAACTAGTGTTCTACCATAACATACTGTACCTGGACCACACTATAATAAAAATATAGATAGATGTGACATTTACAAAATGTACAACAAAATATTAATCTAGCCCTTTTTTTGCTACTAGAACCATCCAGAAAGGCAAGAACAATTAAAAACTTTACAGCACAGTCAGTTCCCAATTCTTCTTAAGTCTCCATACAAATGTAATGACCATGTACCATTTGTAACAGTAGTTTACTGGGCTCCTTGAAAGCTAATTGCTTGGCAAAAGTCTCACATACTGTGGAGTATAAGATAGATACAAACATTAATGACACTTGCAGATGCTCTTGTCAAAGCTGAGAACTAATTTCATAAACTTTAAATCTGTAATTATTGGTTAATGAAGCAGGCAATAAGAATATATCTAACTGAATACAAAAAGAAAAATACAGTACAGTACAACCCTCAGTTACATTTTAAAATGACTGAGTGTAAAATCCACAAAAGTGTAAAATGAGGGGGAAAAAACTAAAAATAGTAAAAAACAAAACAACAAAAAAAAACCCACAAAAGTCAATTTGCAACTGACTACACTGGAATATTTTGTTAAACTACTTTTGTCTGCAGTACTGTATACAGATGTTCTACACTGAGTGATAATAAAAATTACATCTGTGCAGTTGGATATAAAATCCATAAAAGTGTAAAATGAGGGAAAAAACTAAAAATAGTAAAAAAAAAAAAAAAGGGAAGACGATAAAAGTCCATTTGCAACTAACTACACTGGAATATCTTATTAAACTGCTTTTTTGTGCAGTACTGTATACAGACGTTCTACACTGAGTGACAATAAAAATTACATCTGTGCAGTTTATAACTTTATAGGAAAATATAAAACTTTAGAATTTATAGTGTAAAATGCAGTAAAGTCAGGGAAGTAGGCTCATTAAAATGTTTAAGGGAATAAGGCGACAAAGTATACATTTTGGGAAAATGTAAACTCAGGATATGTAAAATAAGCAGTGTTCTCACCACGGCACTCCACCCGCCTTTCATTACATGCCACCCAACACTATCCTGCTCCAGGGGGTGTGCGCTTACATTACTATGATAGGGACAGTAACAGAGATCCCTCCAATCAGAGATCCTACTGCCTTCTATAAAAGCCAATGCACGGTTTGGATGATAAGAACATTGCAGAGAGAGGGTAGATGGAGAGTGCAGACGTGCCTAGTGTCTCAGCGGGCATTGCTGGACACAATTATATCTGTGCCCAACCAACAAGTGGGTAACATCTGAAGATCATTAAAAATTATTTCATTATTAATTTTAAATTGTTCTCAAGTTCAATTCAGTGTAGGGATTTCAAAACTTCTTACTGCCATTCTACTGATAAACTATTCTTTCTGAGGAGAACACTGATAGTAATAATAATAATAATAATAATAAATCAGTTTATTTAAACACTGATAGTGTTTTTATTCTATAAAATAATAATAATTTTTTTTTTTATTTAAACATAAAACATATCCCAGATGGCATTACAATAAAAAAGCAATACTTTTAGATTTCTGATATATGTGGGTATATTGGCCCTCATTCCGAGTTGATCGGTCGCAATGCGAATTTAGCAGAGTTACACACGCTAAGCCGCCGCCTACTGGGAGTGAATCTTAGCTTCTTAAAATTGCGACCGATGTATTCGCAATATTGCGATTACTAACTACTTAGCAGTTTCTGAGTAACTTCAACCTTACTCTGCCTGTGCGATCAGTTCAGTGCTTGTCGTTCCTGGTTGACGTCACAAACACACCCAGCGTTCGCCCAGGCACTCCCACCGTTTCTCCGGCCACTCCTGCGTTTTTTCCGGAAACGGTAGCGTTTTCAGCCACACGCCCCTGAAACGCCGTGTTTCCGCCCAGTAACACCCATTTCCTGTCAATCACATTACGTTCGCCGGAGCGATGAAAAAGCCGTGAGTAAAATGACTTTCTACATAGCAAAGTTACTTGGCGCAGTCGCAGTGCGAACATTGCGCATGCGTACTAAGCGGATTTTCATTGCGATGCGATGAAAAATACCGAGCGAACAACTCGGAATGAGGGCCATTGTTTGATTTTGGTAGATTTAGGGGTTTTGGTGTATTTGTATTCAATTTTCATTTTATTTTGCAATTTGAAATTAATAAAGGCAAAATCTAATGTAAAATTGAATACAAAACGGAATCACATTCAAAATCGAATATGGAAAAACATTGGAACTTTTATATAGATAAATATAGAATCCCCCGATTTACTAACATTCCATTTAAAAATCGAACACAAATCAAACACAAAATCGTCATAGAAATCCCCAAAATAATATACTAATAGCAGATAAGTGATTTTAGCTTCTTGACAACATTCTTTTACCTTAACCTTCATTATAATGCCTGTAAAAGTAAAGGTGACGGAAGCTATGCCGATGGGCGATTATTGGTAAATTGCGCATACATATGCTTAACACTGCACATGCACTAAAGTCTAATAGCGATGCTGCACACAGTTTAACTTTACGCAGCGTGACTGACATTCAAGCACCATTTGTGGACGTTGACGGGGGAAGAGTAGCAAAAATGCAGAAGTGCCACAGCTGTGTTTGGGGCGTGTCGCTGGGTGCGTTTGCGAATCTATACTCAAGTGAGGTGTCTCCGGCGTTTCAGTTCAGGCTGCCATGCTGCGTGGCTGTTGATTTAATCGAGTTGATGATTATCTAAGGAAGTGCGTGCGCTAGGAATGTGTATGCAGTTGCTGTGCCTTTGAGATTTCTCCGCTGGGCGTCTCTGTGCATTTCAGGGTTGGTGGCTTTTTAAATAATTTGGACATCCTCAATGTGCCCATTCGCAGCAACAATCGCCATAACATCCATCAATGAAACGCTGTTTGTGATGGGTACAGATTACATGATTTTAGATGTTTTTATCAATTATAAAATAAATCAAGAAACATTTGAGGATCTGTGCACATCTCTAATAAAAAGGGACACAAACGTCTGGTTCACTGTGGCTCTAGGAATTATGGGCCTTATTCAGAGATGACACAGTGCAGCTCCTGCGTCTTTGGATTCCCAGCCCCCAAACAGTGACAGGTTGTTGCTTAAGGGCACTGTGTGCGATGATGCAGGACCTGTTCTGTACATGCACAGAATGGGACCTGTGCATGTGCAGGCTCCCCATCATCGAAGATGTATGGAAACCATTGCAGGTGTCCCACCATCAGAGATGTATGGAAACCATCGCTGGTGCCACACCATCAGAGATGTATGGAAACAAGGTCGGACTGGCCCACAGGGGTACCAGGGAAACCACCGGTAGGCCCCACTCCTTCCTCTAGGGCTCAGGTTCCAGACTGTGCACTTGTATTATACATGGTAGATATGTTGCATTACACTGCACTAGACTATCGTGTATTTCAAGCTTCTGTGGAGGCTGGCCACACCCTTAAGTATGGGCCCCTATCACTGCATTCCCCCGGTGGGCCTTCATGCCCCAGTCCGACACTGTATGGAAACCATCGCAGGTGCCCCACCATCAGAGATGTATCACCATCAGAAATGTATGGAAACCATCGCAAGTGCCACACCATCAGAGATGTATCACAATCAGAGATGTATGCAAACCACCGCAGGTGCCACACCATCAGAGATGTATCACCACCAGAGATGTATGGAAACCATTGCAGGTGCCCCACCATCAGAGATGTATCACCATCAGAGATGTATGGAAACCATCGCAGGTGCCATACCATCAGAGATGTATCACCATCAGAGATGTATGGAAACCATCGCAGGTGCCCCACCATCAGAGATGTATCACCATCAGAGATGTATGGAAACCACCGCAGGTGCAACACCATCAGAGATGTATCACCATCAGAGATGTATGGAAACCATTGCAGGTGCCCCACCATCAGAGATGTATCACCATCAGAGATGTATGGAAACCATCGTAGGTGCCACACCATCAAAGATGTATCACCATCAGAGATGTATGGAAACCATCGCAGGTGCCACACCATCAGAGATGTATCACCATCAGAGATGTATGGAAACCATCGCAGGTGCCTCACCATCAGAGATGTATGGAAACCATCGCAGGTGCCACACCATCAGAGATGTATCACTATCAGAGATGTATTAAAACCATTGCAGGTGCCCCACCATCAGAGATGTATCACCATCAGAGATGTATGAAAACCATCGCAGGTGCCACACCATCAGAGATGTATCACCATCAGAGATGTATGGAAACCATCGCAGGTGCCCCACCGTCAGAGATGTATCACCATCAGAGATGTATGGAAACCACCGCAGGTGCAACACCATCAGAGATGTATCACCACCAGAGATGTATGGAAACCATTGCAGGTGCCCCACCATCAGAGATGTATCACCATCAGAGATGTATGGAAACCATCGCAGGTGCCACACCATCAAAGATGTATCACCATCAGAGATGTATGGAAACCATCGCAGGTGCCACACCATCAGAGATGTATCACCATCAGAGATGTATGGAAACCATCGCAGGTGCCTCACCATCAAGATGTATGGAAACCATCGCAGGTGCCACACCATCAGAGATGTATCACTATCAGAGATGTATGTAAACCATCGCAGGTGCCTCACCATCAGAGATGTATGGAAACCATCGCAGGTGCCACACCATCAGAGATGTATCACCATCAGAGATGTATGGAAACCATCGCAGGTGCCTCACCATCAGAGATGTATGGAAACCATCGCAGGTGCCTCACCATCAGAGATGTATGGAAACCATCGCAGGTGCCCCACCATCAGAGATGTATGGAAACCATCGCAGGTGCCACACCATCAGAGATGTATCACCATCAGAGATGTACGCAAACCAGAATTAGAGGTTTTCTTGCATGTGGTTTTGTATAACAAGAATACATAAGGAAGTATTATTCTATTTTATTAGATTTTATAGGTGATTTTGTTTGATTTTGAAATAGACATATCTATCTATTTAAACAAGAAACCACTTGTCAAAATCGAGACACATTTAATTTGACACAAAATCGAACATCAGTAAATATACCCCATGGTATTTGCAAACAGTGAAAAGACCTATCTCATTATCTACCCATTCCTATCTATCAATATAATTGTTGGTGTTAGCCCAAGGCAGAAAAAAGATGGTGAAGCCAATTTATAATTTCTCTGACGTCCTAATGGATGCTGGGAACTCCGTAAGGACCATGGGGATAGCGGCTCCGCAGGAGACTGGGCACAACTAAAGAAAGCTTTAGGACTACCTGGTGTGCACTGGCTCCTCCCCCTATGACCCTCCTCCAGACCTCAGTTAGAATCTTGTGCCCGGCTGAGCTGGATGCACACTAGGGGCTCTCCTGAGCTCCTAGAAAAGAAAGTATATTTTAGGTTTTTTATTTTCAGTGAGATCTGCTGGCAACAGACTCACTGCTACGAGGGACTAAGGGGAGAAGAAGCGAACCTACCTGACTGGAGATAGTTCGGGCTTCTTAGGCTACTGGACACCATTAGCTCCAGAGGGATCGAACACAGGACCCGACCTCGATCGTTCGGTCCCGGAGCCGCGCCGCCGTCCCCCTTACAGAGCCAGAAGCACGAAGATGGTCCTGAAAATCGGCGGCAGAAGACTTCGGTCTTCAACAAGGTAGCGCACAGCACTGCAGCTGTGCGCCATTGCTCCTCATGCACACCTCACACTCCGGTCACTGATGGGTGCAGGGCGCTGGGGGGGGGGCGCCCTGAGCAGCAATATTAACACCTTGGCTGGCAAATTAATCACAATATATAGTCCTAGAGGCTATATATGTGAAAAATACCCCTGCCAGAGATCCATAAAAAGCGGGAGAAAGTCCGACGAAAAAGGGGCGGGGCTATCTCCCTCAGCACACTGGCGCCATTTTCTCTTCACAGTGCAGCTGGAAGACAGCTCCCCAGGCTCTCCCCTGTAGTTTTCAAGCTCAAAGGGTTAAAAAGAGAGGGGGGGGCACTAAATTTAGGCGCAAATCTGTGTATTATAGCAGCTATAAGGGAAAAATCACTGTGGGTAGTGTAAATCCCTGCATTATATAGCGCTCTGGTGTGTGCTGGCATACTCTCTCTCTGTCTCCCCAAAGGACTTTGTGGGGTCCTGTCCTCAGTCAGAGCATTCCCTGTGTGTGTGCGGTGTGTCGGTACGGCTGTGTCGACATGGTTGATGAGGAGGCTTATGTGGAGGCGGAGCAGATGCCGATAAATGTGATGTCGCCCCCTGTGGGGCCGACACCAGAGTGGATGGATAGGTGGAAGGTATTAACCGACAGTGTCAACTCCTTACATAAAAGGCTGGATGACGTAACAGCTGTGGGACAGCCGGCTTCTAAGCCCGCGCCTGCCCAGGCGTCTCAAAGGCCATCAGGGGCTCAAAAACGCCCGCTACCTTAGATGGCAGACACAGATGTCGACACGGAGTCTGACTCCAGTGTCGACGAGGTTGAGACATATACACAATCCACTAGGAACATCCGTTGCATGATCTCGGCAATGAAAAATGTGTTACACATTTCTGACATTAATCCAGGTACCACAAAAAAGGCGTTTTATGTTTGGGGAGAAAAAGCAGACAGTGTTTTGTTCCCCCATCAGATGAGTGAATGAAGTGTGTGAAGAAGCGTGGGTTCCCCCGATAAGAAACTGGTAATTTCTAAAAAGTTACTGATGGCGTACCTTTTCCCGCCAGAGGATAGGTCACGTTGGGAGATATCCCCTAGGGTGGATAAGGCGCTCACACGTTTGTCAAAAAAGGTGGCACTGCCGTCTTAGAATACGGCCACTTTGAAGGAACCTGCTGATAAAAAGCAGGAGGCTATCCTGAAGTCTGTATATACACACTCAGGTACTTTACGGAGACCTACAATTGCCTCAGCATGGATAGTGCTGCTGCAGCGTGGTCTAGGGATACTATTTGCTAACCATAGACCATATTCAAGATGTTGTCTTATATATGAGGGATGCACAGAGGGATATTTGCCGGCTGGCATCCAGAATTATTGCAATGTCCATTCTGCCAGGAGGGTATTAGGGACCCGGCAGTGGACAGGCGATGCTGACTTTAGAAGGCACATGAAGATTCTGCCTTATAAGGGTGAGGTATTGTTTGGGGATGGTCTCTGGGACCTCGTATCCACAGCAACAGCTGGGAAGGAAAAAATGTACCTCAAGTTTTCCTCACAGCCTAAGAAAGCACCGTATTATAAGGTACAGTCCTTTCGGCTTCAGAACAGCAAGCGGGTTAAAAGCGCTTCCTTTCTGCACAGAGACAAGGGAAGAGGGAAAATGCTGCACCAGACAGCCAGTTCCCAGGATCAAAAATCTTTCCCCGCTTCCTCTGAGTCCACCGCATGACGCTGGGGCTCCACAGGTGGAGCCAGGTGCGGTGGGGGTGTGTCTCGGGAACTTCAGCGACCAGTGGGCTCGCTCACAGGTGGATCCCTGGGTTCTGCAAGTAGTATCACAGGGATACAAGCTGGAGTTTCGGGGCGACACCCCCTCGCCGTTACCTCAAATCAGCCTTGCTTGCTGCCCTCGTGGAGAGGTAGTACTGGCGGCAATTCACAAGCTGTACTTCAAGCAGGTGATAATCACGGTACCCCTCCTTCAACAAGGCCGGGGTTACTATTCCACAATGTTGTGGTACCGAAACCAGACGGTTCGGTGAGACCCATTCTAAAATTGAAATCCTTGAACACTTATATACGAATTGCAAGCCTGGATGAAGGGGATTACATGGTATCACTGGACATCAAGGATGCTTACCTGCATGTCCCCATTTACCCTCCTCACCAGGAGTACCTCAAAATTGTGGTACAGGACTGTCATTACCAATTCCAGACGTTGCCGTTGGTCTGTCCCCGGCACCGAGGGTATTTACCAAGGTAATGGCCGAAATTATGTTACTCCTTCAAAAAAAAAAGGGAGTTATACTTATCCCGTACTTGGACGATCTCCTTATAAAGGCGAGGTCCAGGGAGTAGTTGTTCGTCGGAGTAGCACTATCTCGGGAAGTGCTACAACAGCACGGCTGGATTCTGAATAGTCCAAAGTCGCAGCTGGTTCCTACGACGCGTCTACTGTTCCTGGGTATGGTTCTGGACACAGAACAGGAAAAAGGGTTTCTCCCGGTGGAGAAGGCCAAGGAGTTGTCATCTCTAGTCAGAGACCTCCTAATACAAATACAGGTGTCGGTGCATCAATGCACGCGAGTCCTGGGAAAGATGGTAACTTCTTACGAAGAAATTCCATTGGGTAGGTTCCATGCAAGGATCTTCCAGTGGGATCTGTTGGACAAGTGGTCCGGGTCGCATCTTCAGATGCATCGGCTGATAACCCTGTCTCCATGGGCCAGGGTGTCGCTGTTGTGGTGGCTGCAGAGTGCTCATCTTCTAGAGGGCCGCAGATTCGGCATACAGGACTGGGTCCTGGTGACCACAGATGCCAGCCTTCGAGGCTGGGGGGGCAGTCACACAGGGAAGAAACTTCCAAGGACTATGGTCAAGTCAGGAGACTTCCCTACACATAAATATTCTGGGACTAAGGGCCATTCACAATGCCCTAAGTCAGGCTAGACTCCTGCTTCAACACCAGCCGGTGCTGATCCAGTCAGACAACATCATGGCGGTCGCCCATGTAAACCAGCAGGGCGGCACAAGAAGCAGGATGGTGATGGCAGAAGCCACAAGGATTTTCCGATGGGCGGAAAATCATGTATTAGCACTGTCAGCAGTGTTCATTCCCGGAGTGGACAACTGGGAAGCAGACTTTCTCAGCAAGCACGACCTCCACCCATGAGAGTGGGGACTTCATCCAGAAGTCTTCAAAATGATTGTACACCATTGGGAAAGGCCACAGGTGGACATGATGGCGTCCCGCCTCAACAAAAAGCTAAAAAGATATTGCGCCAGGTCAAGGGACCTTCAAGCGATAGCTGTAGACGCTCTGGTAACACCGTGGGTGTACCAGTCGGTGTATGTGTTCCTTCCTTTGCCTTTCATACCCAGGGTATTGAGAATACTAAGAAGGAGAGGAGTAAGAACTATACTCGTGGTTCCGGATTGGTCAAGAAGAGCTTGGTACCCGGAACTTCAAGAAATGATCTCAGAGGACCCATGGCCTCTGCCGCTCAGACAGGACCTGCTACAGCAGGGGCCCTGCCTGTTCCAAGACTTACCACGGCTGTGTTGGACGGCATGGCGGTTGAACACCGGATCCTAAAGGAAAAGGTATTCCGGAGGAAGTCATTCCTACGCTGATTAAGGCTAGGAAAGATGTGATTGCAAAATATTATCACCACATATGGCAAAAATATGTTGCTTGGTGTGAGGCCAGGAAGGCCCCAACGGAGGAAATTCAACTGGGTCGATTTCTGCACTTCCTACAGTCAGGAGTGACTACGGGCCTAAAATTGGGTTACGTTAAGGTCCAGATTTCGGCTCTGTACATTTTCTTCCAAAAAGAACTGGCTTCACTGCCTGAAGTTCAGACTTTGGTTAAGGGAGTGCTGCATATTCAGCCCCCGTTTGTGCCTCTAGTGGCACCGTGGGATCTCAACGTGGTGTTGGATTTCCTGAAGCCGCATTGGGTTGAGCCACTTAAATCCGTAGAGCTAAAATACCTCACGTGGAAAGTGGTCATGCTGTTTGCCTTGGCGTCGGCCAGGCGTGTATCAGAATTGGCGGTTTTGTCATGCAAAAGCCCTTATCTGATTTTTATATGGATAGGGCGGAATTGAAGACTCGTTCCCAATTCCTTCCTAAGGTGGTATCAGCTTTTCTTGTGAACCAACCTATTGTGGTGCCTGCGGCTACGTGGGACTTGGAGGACTCCCAAGTTACTGGACGTAGTCAGGGCCTGGAAAATATATGTTTCCAGGACGGCTGGAGTCAGGAAAACTGACTCGCTATTTATCCTGTATGCACCCAACACGCTGGGTGCTCCTGCTTCTAAGCAGACTATTGCTCGCTGGATCTGTAGCACGATTCAACTTGCACATTCTGCGGCTGGACTGCCGCACCCTAAATCTGTAAAAGCCCATTCTCGGGGTCTCGGCCTTACAACTTTGCTGAGCAGCTACTTGGTCGGGTTCAAACATTTTTGCAAAAGTATACAAGTTTGATACCCTGGCTGAGGAGGACCTTGAGTTTGCTCATTCGGTGCTGCAGAGTCATCCGCACTCTCCCGCCCGTTTGGGAGCTTTGGTATAATCCCCATGGTCCTTACGGAGTTCCCAGCATCCACTAGGACGTCAGAGAAAATAAGATTTTACTCACCGGTAAATCTATTTCTCGTAGTCCGTAGTGGATGCTGGGCGCCCGTCCCAAGTGCGGATTGTCTTCAATACTTGTATATAGTTATTGTTTAACTAAAGGGTTATTGTTGAGCCATCTGTTGAGAGGCTCAGTTATTATTCATACTGTTAACTGGGTATAGTATCACGAGTTATACGGTGTGATTGGTGTGGCTGGTATGAGTCTTACCCGGGATTCAAAATCCTTCCTTATTGTGTCAGCTCTTCCGGGCACAGTATCCTAACTGAGGTCTGGAGGAGAGTCAGAGGGGGAGGAGCCAGTGCACACCAGGTAGTCCTAAAGCTTTCTTAGTTGTGCCCAGTCTCCTGCGGAGCCGCTATCCCTATGGTCCTTACGGAGTTCCCAGCATCCACTACGGACTACGAGAAATAGATTTACCGGTGAGTAAAATCTTATTTTCTTCTACTATCGTCAACCTGAGATAATAGAAGAAAAGTAAAAAATCAGATGGATAATTTTTTTCACATATGAATTATTGTCAAATATGTTTTATATTTTGTAAAAATACTGACTTTTTTAAAATTTTAATTTCTTTATATAAGGTTTACCAGATCTCGCATATGCACATTCCCTGAAACTGGCCTGGTAAAGAGGTAAGTCAACGCTTATTGCTCCCATCCAGCGCAGTTGAGTAACACATCAACAATACTTTATTAATGGATTATGGCGACAGGAAGTCTTTAGCGGCAATAGAAAAACTTACCTATGGCTTATGTTTAATAAAAAGGCCCTTGTAACTTAGGGGGACGTTTACTTAGCAGTGATAAGAGCGGAGAAGTGAGCCACAGGAGAAGTGCCCATGGCAACCAATCAGCACTGAAGTAACATCTATAATTTACATACTATAAAATTATACAGAGCTGCTGATTGGGTGATGGGGCAACTTCTCCACTGGCTCACTTCTCCGCTCTTATCACTGCTTAGTAAATGTCCCCCTAAGTTGGTTGAAGTTACCAAGGAACACCATTTTAATAACTCATTGGTAAGATAAGGTGTTTTATTGAGCAAGAAACCAAACACATCAAGTTTCATTACAATTCGGAATCAGTTCTGTTTAAGTTCTAGCAATGAGATTTTAATATGATTCCGCTTTCATTTAGTATGACAATTTGTCTAAAAAAAAATAACAAAAGAAGTAGATGTTACTTACAGTCATCATCGTTCATATCTGCTTCTTCAATCAGCGTACATTCTATCAGAGAGAGAACCCCACCTGCCTGAACAAATCAAATCCCATTACATCAATGCAAATAATGTGACTGCTCAGGCTGTGCACTGATAGGACACAAGAACTACATTAGGAGAGCCAATCCGGGGCCAGATATAGAGCACTGAAGTCAAAGGCTACATAAACATTGGTGTTATTGGTGTTACCATGGTGCATTTCTGATGCGTTTCTAATGTAAGTTTAGCACAGATAAAGAAATGTGACATCACTGCACAAAATAAGAGAATAAATGCCTGAATTTATGCAGTATGTTCATTTAACTTGTATAGGACACACATAAACCCAGTTTGGTTTTAATACTTTTTTTTACTTGTCTACAGGCAAATAACAAGGCATTTGCAATGTGTACTTACCTTAGCCTACGGGTGCAGATGCTCTAACCCATTAACCAGTCACAGGCTCTCACAAAGAGCGTCCCATTGCCACCAATTTACCTTTGCCTCCATGTAATTTATAAGAAATATTTCCCCATCTGCTTTAATTAATACTGCTCATAATAAAACATGCCGCCATGCAGAAACACTGCAAATTATTAATTAAACTTCCAGGGCTCAGACATTATCATCATTATCTTAATTAAAATATGTTTGCCAGGTTATCCCAACCACAAGCGCAGTTAATTAAATGAGACGTTTACCAACAGTATTTATCCATTACGTCAATATGTATTTTCTGTGCTACAAGAATACTGAATAACCTGGGCACCCCAAGAACTCCTCAAGTGGAAAAAAGAAAGAAAGAAATAATCTTATCTGTATAATGGGCTGTCCTGAGATTGGTGTGAGCAGTGGCGGCAGGTGAACACCTCCCTCCCTCACCGACTCTCACTGTTGGGACGGACAGGGCCAAAGATGTATCCTGAGACGTGTCCACGTAAAGACAGATAGGCCCTATCTATATTACTGTACATTCTGGTACACACGATTGGCACCATCACATTAGTTTATTATAATAAAAGAAGATTACTTTTCTTACACTCCATTCTTGAGCATATTAAGCTAGTATCTGATTTTTGTTTTCCTATCTGAAAAAAAAACTAAAAGATGTCTGACCCCTAATATACTACACAATCTTGAGGACCAGGCGCGTTTTGCTTTTAATATCCTTGCAGTTTGAAATTTTGTGATAGAAAACAGAGAGAAGTGGCGGATTGCAAAAACTGCCACTTAGTAAATGTACCCCCTTGACTGTGACTGCTGTGGTTTGTTACCACAATGATCACATGACCAGGAAGCATGTCAATTGGCTCCCAGGAGGGGTGTGTAAGAATATGCCGGTAAGCCAAGTGACATGGATGCCAAGTTGTAAGGGTGCCAAACTCTGCTGCCATATAGAAATGTAAAGTAATGCCTGCAATTTATGCAAAGTGGGAGTACTGATTTATGTGTATACAAATATGGCATCATTTTAGCATCTGTCAACATAAGTCATACTTGCTTGCTGTCCTGGCTATATGAAGACCCCTTAATTTCAGGTAACCTCCTGGACTTCTGGCAGATTAGGCCACCCTCCCATATTCATCCCTTACCTCTAAGGAAAAAACCCTGTTTTATTGCCGCATGAACTGAAGGCTCCGGTATGTGGTACAGGAAATATTTCCTGCCAATCAGGATGAACATGCCAATCGCACACACTGAGGCTGTCCCACTGAAATGGGAACAGTTGGGAGGCATGCGTTTACCAGAAAGCAGCTATCTGTGAGTATTAGGCGCAGACTAGGGCAGGTCTTACCTTCAGTAAATGCAGTTTCCCGCCCGAGCTTCTCGTACATATTAAGAAATGTTTTGTGAATAAAAAGCATTGTCTTTCGCCTTCTCTTTTCAGAGACAGTGGCCCCAGGCGGACTTTGCTTAGCTTTCCTCTCTCAACTGAAGGGACCTGGATCAGGGTACCTGGAATAAATGTACACGTCTTTTACACAAACCAAAGGATAGAACTGCCATTCTACTGGGCCTATTATCATCTTCTACTGCCACAAAAACCAATAATGGCCTTTGGCCTGTGCAACAGGAGTCCCCGCTGGTGATAATATCTCTGGGGGTAGCTCTTTCCTGGGATTTGCTTACCCATGAACACTATAGGGAAACATATTTCCACAGGATGTGTTCCGCAAGTCAACAGTCACAGTGTCAGCAGCACAATGTTGACAATTATGATGTCGGCATCTGCAAAACGTCCACAATGTTGATATTGCAAATGTTAACAAGTGAAATGCTGACATTTTAGCGAAATGGCAACATAGGTTAGGGACATACATAGCGCCACAAATGCTGTTTTGCGTCATTAGCTACAACCTGTGACTAAGGACCTTATTCAGCAGCATACGCCGCTTGATGCGATCGCATTCTCCTTGGTCCCACCCTAGTGCGCACGTGCAGGACCTGCATGCGCGGGCCAGGAAGATGCATCTCAGTGATCCAAACGCCTCTGCCTGATTCACAGGCAGAGGTGTTTGCGGGGCAGAACGGGGTGGCAACGTGGCATTGCAGGTGGGCATTGACTCAGCGCTGCAGGGCCGTGTGCCTTCGTAAACGGGGGGCGGGTTAGGGGCAAAGCTGCAACATGAAAAATGGCTGCTCCAAGCCTGTCTTCGCAGCCAGGCTGCAGAGGCAGGGGGCATCCACAATTCAGCAATGCGATCGCAATTGAATTGCGATCGCAGCGCTGCCGGGCATTTGCATGCTGGGTGGCTTTACCCTGTGCTGGACAGCCCCCAGCATGCGATCGCAAGCAGTTGCAGTTTTTATAAAAGAGCAAAACAGCAACTGATACTAAATAAGGTCCTAAAGCCACAACCTGCAACTAAACAGCAAACACCACCAGGTTAGGGTTAGGCCTAGGGTCCGGTTTATCGTAGGTGTACTACTGCGGGAACAGCTGCATTGTCGCTTGTCGACACTGTTAGCATGTCGACGCTACATCAGTGTAGACATGCTCTATGTCAACATGGTCAAGATTCAACACGTTACATGTTGACATTCTCATGTATACATGATGAATAGCTACAATCTAACTGAAGCCAAACCCAGGCTTACAGCAGTACAATCACCGGAGTAATTCTTGTTCTGGTACGGCCGTCTCAGGGGTTGTTAATGTCATTATATCTGGCCAAAAAAGATTTTTAGGTAATTACTGGTACCTGTGTAAACTGTGACTATTTGGAAGGACATCAATATTTATCATGCTTTCTGTAAAATGCGAGTTGTAAAACTGGATGGAAGAGGCGGTCTAGAAACTAATATTATCAAATAGAAAAATCTGGAATCCATACTTTGCACATGGAAACAGCTGCAGGCAGTCCCATCTAGTGAAAACTGTTTGTTATGGAAACACTGGTGAGAAATACATTATAGGTTATATCAATTTCTTACCTTGGCGTACAAAGGTCTGGCTTGTATCTAGTAATATGTCACAGCCCTCCACAATCATTCTTTCAATAGAGAGGTTTTTACGAATGTTCTCTGTGTCGCTGACTTCATCGTGCATCACCCTGTACAGCACAAGAGCAGGCTCATCCATTCAGTCTCACTAGTGATAAGACGTACAGTATATACAGGGTGTGTGCGTGTCTGTGTAATAGCTATGCCTTCAGAAACAGTTGTCATGGGAATCTATACTGATCACAATTCAACACAGATAAAATCATAAACAGTTTTTTAACCCTACAACTTTATTTTTAAATGGACATGCACGTCTTTTCGTGAAGCCAAGGTGGGACGCATGGGGGCTGGGGGGGGGGGGGGGTTGTGTGGAAGCAGCCAAAGTACAGAACATGTGTGTTGATGCTGTTATCTTCCAAAGTGCAGCAAGTGTGGCCACCATTAATTGCTGCTGCTATTTCACTGTAATGCAGCAACGTACAGTACACCCAGCACATGCTCAATGAATAGTCAGCTATAATAAAACAAACCCAAACCGATACATAGGGAACTAGTGGATGCACCGACATATACATTTCTAGTAAACTGACAGGTGCACTTTATACCCAGGCATAACGCTGCTACAGTGACATTAATGCAGCTGTACAACTACACGTTACTATGTAAATATCACCAAGGGGAGTTATTGCATAGTATAATTCACACTTAAAAAAGACATTTCCTTACACTAACAATAATTTATTTTTGTCATTATCTAGGCCTATCTGTCCCCTGACTAACTTCCAGCAGATGGCTCTATTATTACTGCCAAGCTACTAAGGTTACACACAAGCTGTGACAAGTATGTATATCAGATCTTAAAGCCGTACAACACAAGTTCTGGGGATTGTCCAACAGTTAGAATGATCTATCCCATCAGAATGACATCAATCTATAAAGCAAGACCGAAACTAGGATTATTGTCACCCGGGGCACGACGATAATTTGGCGTTCCCCCTCATAACAGCTGGTGACCCTGTATTATCATTACTAATACACATATGGCCTGATTCAGATATGTACACTAGTCCGATGTTCTCGATGGTGATCCGAGGCAGCGTCCATAGACACCTCCTGCTGCATTTGCATTTTGGTGGGCAGAATTACAAAGCCGCTTGTTTGTGACACTGCAATTCCATCCATCTCTTAATCAGGCCCACTGTACATTGTATAAAAGGCTTTCATTGATTATATAAGAGGGACCGGTTACATATCACCATGGCAGAGTGCTCACCTGTTCCTGGGTCCTGTGACGGCTGGCAGACCCCATTCCTACTGCTGGGCATGCTATGTATATACTATACATAATAATACACCCCGAGCACACAAAGAAACGGAGCCGCCTGTCAGTTCAGCAGTGCTGCGAGAGACTGTCCCTGCAGCACTGCCATAGATCACACACAGAACGAAGCCGCCTGTCAGTTCAGCAGTGCTGCGGGAGTCTGTCCCCGCAGTGCTGCCATAGAGCACACATAGAACGGAGCCGCCAGTCAGTTCAGTAGTGCTGTGGGAGTCTGTCCCCGCAGCGATGCCATAGAGCACACATAGGTGGTCATTCCGAGTTGATCGCTAGCTGCATTCGTTCGCTGTGCAGCGATGAGGCAAAAAAACGGCACTTCTGCGCATGCGTCGCAATGCGCACGCGCGACGTACTATTACAACGAACTATGTAGTTTCACACAGGGTCTAGCTAAGCTTTTCAATCGCACTGGTGGCCGCAGAGTGATTGACATGAAGTGGGCGTTTCTGGGTGTCAACTGACCGTTTTCAGGGAGTGTTCGTAAAAATGCAGGCGTGGCAGAAAAAACGCAAGTGTGGCTGGGCGAACGCAGGGCATATTTGTGATATCAAAACAGGAACTAAAAAGTCTGAAATGATCGCAAGCGTTGAGTAGGTTTTGAGCTACTCTAAAACTGCACAAAAAAAATTGTAGCCGCTCTGCGATCCTTTCGTTCGCACTTCTGCTAAGCTAAAATACACTCCCAGTGGGCGGCGGCATAGCGTTTGCACGGCTGCAAAAAACTGCTAGCGAGCGATCAACTCGGAATGACCACCATAGAATGGAGCCACCAGTCAGTTCAGCAGTGCTGCGGGAGTCTGTGCCGCAGCGCTGTTATAGAGATGACATGGGGTCTGCTTTGCCCTGCAAAACTGTGGCGTTGGAGGGTATGTATCTCAGCAACCCCCTCAAATCCTGTGCCCGGGTCGTGTGCCCCCCCTAGGCCCCCCTAGTTGCAACCCTGACTAAAGAAGGGAGTTCCAGCTAGAGTCCGATATTTAAAATATTAGGCCGATAGATTGTTAAATCCAGAAAAAAACATTACTAAAGGCGACAAAGTGAAATTTCTGCAAGTATAACTAACGCATTTCACTAGAATGAACAAGGAACAAAATAGGTTAGTAAGGAAGAAAGAAGAAAAAATTTCACTCTGGTGTTTTTGACAGATATTTGGCTTCATAAAAATTATGTATTTATTAAGTTATTTATATAGCGCACACATATTCCACAGCGCTTTATAGAGAATATCTGGCCATTCACATCAATCCCTGCC
Organism: Pseudophryne corroboree; assembly: GCF_028390025.1. Taxonomy (NCBI): domain Eukaryota; kingdom Metazoa; phylum Chordata; class Amphibia; order Anura; family Myobatrachidae; genus Pseudophryne; species Pseudophryne corroboree. The sequence continues at coordinate 176,402,181 of NC_086444.1, read as the reverse complement.
CCAATCTATATTCCCTACTACTTAAGCCCCCTACACACTGGGCGACATACTAGAAGATATGAACGACAACAATCTTTTTTTAAAAGATCCATCATTCATATCATCCAGTGTGTATGGATGAACGATGAACGATGCGGGCACCCGCGGGTCATTCTCATTCATCCATGATTTACCAAACATGCAGCTCAATGTTAACTATATAGTTAAGTTGCATGTTCAGGGAGTGAGGGAGATTACGTCACTGAACAATATCGTACATCTATATAGTTCAGTGTGTATGCACTGGCGATCTCCCCTAATTAGCAATATAGAACTGAGTGCTAACTAGCTGAGGTCGCCCAGTGTGTATCCGGCTTTAGACACACACATACACACTATGGCAGGGGTTCCCAAACTTTAAATATTGACTGAGGTACTAATTAAGTCACCTTTGGCCAAGCATGGATATACTTAAAACCTGCACCGTCATTGCTCCTTAAGGTCCGAACCACTGCACTAGGGTTAATTTGGTCATTAGCGAATTAACCTACCAGCAGAAGGAAACTGGTGTACCCAGAGGAACCCCACGCAAGCACGGGGAGAATATACAAACTCCACAAGGTTAGGGCTATGGTGGAAATTAAATCCAAACCTCAGTTATGTGATGCAGTAATGCTAACCACTATGCCAACCTTGCTGCCTAAATAGTGCTGCCTATGTTAGTGAGAGGGGCAAAGTAAGGTTTTATGCTGAATAAGAGTTTATGCTTACACAGGGCGGGATGTACTAAGGAAAAAATGCGGTAAAACCCCAGTGGGGGTTTTAGCGCATTTTCAAATGTACTAAGACCTGGCTGCCGGGATTTCGCTGCCCAGGGTATCGCCATCTTTGGATGGCGTTACCCTATAGAAGCCTATGGGCTTCTTATTGCCGGCCGCCACAACCCGCTGCCTCCGCCGCGCCGGGGACAGCCTGCTGCCTTGTTTCCGGCAGCTGAGGAGAAGGAGAGCCCAGGGAGGTGCCGGAGACACCCTGCAGACCACCTCACAGGTATCGCGGGGGGCCTCTGTCACCGCATTGTGATGCTGATCGCATATATGTTAGTACATATGGGATCAACATCGCTGCGATGGGCGGCGATGTATGTTAATACATCCCGCCCACAGAATGGATCTAGCTTAAGGCCAAAGCAATCAATTCACTACAGATGTGCACTCATTCCCCTAGTGTTTAGCGCCATACGGTGCAAGACACTTTGCATGACTCAGCAGCTCCGTCATTGGTTTTGATTCTGGGTTTTTGCAACGTAGCCACTAACAAAGTCACTTACAGTGTGTAAGGCACATTACATTAGTACTTTTGCCACAAATGAATTGGTATAAAGATGTAGATTAGGCATAATGATATAATGATATGTGGCGGAGGGGCATGGTGCAGCCCCTCGTATGGGAACTTTGCCTTTTTACCCAGATCAGTGACTGAGTGGGTCCCTTGTGAGTACCCTTGCATTGTACTTTTGTCACATTAGTATTATGAATAAGACGCACATTCTAAGAAAAAGTCTCTGCTAAGTCACAAAATCCTTGATGTAAGGGGGTACAATTTGAGCAGAGGTGTACATGGACACATCTGTAGGTACTAGGGGCATCATTGTATACATGAAGCCCAAATTGCAGCAATTTTACAAATTCCTAATGAATTAATAGGCTGTATTCACATTAACATCGGTTCGGCCCACAAAAACGTCTGCCTCCATCATGTATAACAAATGGTATACTTTATTATACCTCCAAACCTTCCTCATTTCATGGGGAGAGTCCCAGTTTAAAAGAACCGTCCCATCATGCCTCTGTCAGATGTTTTCTCAAAGTGTGGTGGTGGAAAGAATGGATGGGAACTATTCCCTGTTATAACTCACACTGGTAACACTGTTATAAGCATCTACAACCAGTTCCAACTGCTTTGCCTGTAACAGCCGCCTTACCCTTAAAGCCACATATTGTATCTGTGTGGGTCGTAATGGCTTATCAAATGTTAGTGTGATTACCAAATGTTATATGGGACACACAAATCAATACTAATAATGAAAAAAACACAAACCAGGCACTAAACAGAAAGGGTTAATAAATATATAGAGAATATAAGTAAAAACCCAGCCACAAGAGGCACTGCATCAGGACCATAACCTGATTTCCTATATGGTAAATAAAGGCATATGTTTGGTCATGTGACTGGCCATCACATGACACGAAGTAATCACATGATATCCTCTTCCAGCCTATTACAGGGTTCCAGGAATTGTTACCCAGACTACATTGGGGTAAACAAACTCAATGATTGGATGAAATATATCTTATTTATAAGCAAAATATTAATAAAATCATGAAACATAATTTTGTCTTTATTTGTTGCCCCTCTACAGGGATGGGTCTGTCAACTATATATGTTTTAACTGTTTTTTTTTTTTGTGTATTGCATTTGATTAATGGAACTATGCAACCAGGTGCTAATTAAGCCACCATTTTGTTTAGGGTATATAAACCCGTAACCTAGATAACTCACTATACCTTTGAAAAAGCTGCAAGCTATATGCAGCGAAACGCGTCAGTTGTTATCTACTGGACCAGGAAAACTTTTTATTTGGATCTGAACCAGCCCTTGCCATTTGCCAGTCAACCAGAGGAGTTTCAGAGAGGCATTATCTAAAAACCGTACTGCATGAGGTACCCATCAATCCTACGGGACTAATACCACTGCCAATTCCTCTAACGGTACACGCAAAGAACGCATTGGACTCTCACTTTACACAAGAGACTCTTGCTACTGGACTCTATTATAATGAAGGGCATCACTTGGAACGGATTCCTTTTATCTTATCACTAATATACGTCCTGATCCAGTACTCAGGGTAAACAATTCCCTTTTTAAATTACATGAATTCATGTTGTATGTTTCTTAATGTATAGTATTGTGGCTTTTATTAAATTGTCTTTTTAAAATTGACAAATTTGGCACAAATATTGTTCTTTCCTATTTGAGCGCAGCCTTCTTTTTGTTGTATTTTCGTTACAGTGGGAGTGACTTCCCTCTAAACTTGGCTGCAGCTTAGTAACGCACCTCATTCCTATGCGCCCGAATACATCTGGGTACATCCTATTTCTGCAGGACCACATCTAGAACCTATGTAGCCAGAAGCAAGCTATAACCGGCACAGGTGAAATGACAGCTATTAAAGGCTGGGTAACAAATGTAGTTCAGTCTGAATCCCAGGCAACAAATAAAATGGTGAAACGCGTCATCAAGCGCCAGACCATTCACTTCACTGAGGAAGTGGGCTGGATCGGGGAGGCTGGACTACTGTCCTGGGAGTAATGGAGAAGTCCCAAAATTCAGGAGACCTAGACAAGTGTGTACTAAATGATTCTTCCATACTGCTTTGAACAGAATGTCTGGAATTGCTGCAGGTGAAATTCATTTTTACTGGGTTACCAATTCAGCAATCATTCTTAGAATCCACGGCATTGTGATTACTACTGCTGGCGACTGTTATCAGTAACAGAGTGTGTTTGATTCAGATTGTAGAAACCTATAAATGATGCAGCAATTGACAAGTATAGATACATCTTGGTCTCAGTACAGTACTTAGTATTCATGTTCTGTGTGGAGTTTGTATATTCTCCCCTGCTTGCATGGGTTTCCTTCGGGTGCTCCAGTTGCCTCCCACAATCAAAAAATATACTAGTAGGTTAATTGGCTCCAAACAAAATTAACCCTAGTGTGAATGTGTGTGCATGTGGTAGAGAGTATAGATTGTAAGCTCCACTGGTGCAAGGACTGATGTGAATGGCCAAATAGTCCCTGTAAAGTGCTGCAGAATATGTGTGCGCTATATAAATAACTGGTAATAAGTAATAACAATAGTAAAATGAATTTCCCCCCCATCCCGAAACTAAAGTCAGACATGCACAGAAAGAGCATGCTTAACTTGCGACACTCATAACCGCCCCCCCCCCCCCCTCGCTAGCGGCTCCCACATATTAATGCTATGTCCTATGCATGTCTCCCTTTAGAACCCCACACACCTCGAATCGCCCTGTTGACAACTATTAACTTTAATTACTGTACATAAGCCTTGCCAAGTTTAACATATAGGGGTATATGCAATTGCAGTCGAATTCCAGCTGGAATTCGACCGTTTTTAAATTCGACACAATTCGACAGTCACATACCCTCCCGCCGGGACCCGAATTCGACATATTCAATAAAAAACGGATTCGACAGTCCCGCTGTCGAAAAACGGACCAATTGACGGATATGTGTGTCCTGGATTCGACTTTTTGGACGGCACAAAAATGATTAAAAAACCCAGAAAAAAATTGCGTGGGGTCCCCCCTCCTAAACATAACCAGCCTCGGGCTCTTTGAGCCGGTCCTGGATGTAAAAATACGGGGGAAAAATTGACAGGGGATCCCCCATATTTTCACAACCAGCACCGGGCTCTGCGTCCAGTCCTGGTGCCAAAAATACGGGGGACAAAAGCATAGGGGTCCCCCGTATTTTTAACACCAGCACCGGGCTCCACTAGTCAGAGCCGGGGGACACTTTTATATCGGTCCCTGCGGCCGTGGCATTAAATCACCAACTAGTCACCCCTGGCCGGGTTACCCTGGAGGAGTGGGGACCCTTAAATCAAGGGGTCCCCCCCTCCAGCCACCCAAGGGCCAGGGGTGAAGCCTGAGGCTGTCCCCCCCATCCAAGGGCTGCGGATGGGGGGCTGATAGCCTTGTGTCAAATAAAATAATATTGTTTTTGCAGCAGAACTACAAGTCCCAGCAAGCCTCCATCGCAAGCTTGTACTTGGAGAACCACAAGTACCAGCATGCGGGGGGGGGGGGACCGCTGGTACCTGTAGTTCTACTACAAAAAAAATACCCAAATAAAAACAGTACACAGACACCGTGAAAGTAAAACTTTATTACATACATGCCGACACACACATACTTACCTATGTTGACACGAGGTTCGGTCCACTTCTCCAAGTAGAATCCACGGTGTACCTGAAAATAAAATTATACTCACCAAAATCCAGTTTAGCTGTGTCCTGTTCTTTTTTGTAATCCACGTACTTGGCAAAAAAAGAAAACGCATTACCCGGACCACGGACTTAAAGGGGTCCCATGTTTACACATGGGACCCCTTTCCCCGAATGCTGGGACCCCCTGTGACTCCTGTCACAGAGGGTCCCTTCAGCCAATCAGGGGGGACACTTTTATATCGGTACCGCAGGTACCGATATAAAAGTGTCCCCCGGCTGTGGCATTATCTCTCCAGCTAGTGGAGCCCGGTGCTGGTGTTAAAAATACGGGGGACCCCTACGTCTTTTGTCCCCCGTATTTTTGGCACCAGGACCGGACGCAGAGCCCGGTGATGGTTCTAAAGATACTGGGGATCCCCTGTCAATTCCCCCTCCGTATTTTTACAACCAGGACCGGCTCAAAGAGCCAGAGGCTGGTTATGCTTAAGAGGGGGGACCCACACATTTTTTTTCTTGATTTTAACCCATTCCCACCCCATCCCACTGAAAACCATGCTCTCTCTATTTTAGTCAGTTAAAAAAAAATATTCTTTTAAAAAATATATAAATAATACTTGTGTCTCCTAATAGACAAACCAAGTACATAATCCTTTCTAATATAAATAGATATACTATTATCAATTAAAAAAAAACACAAAAAAAACCATGTTTTTAAAATTTTTTATTAGATTCCGGCAGCAAAGTGAGGCGGAATGAAATTGACGAAAATAAGAATTTACTTACCGATAATTCTATTTCTCATAGTCCGTAGTGGATGCTGGGGACTCCGTAAGGACCATGGGGAATAGCGGCTCCGCAGGAGACTGGGAACATCTAAAGAAAGCTTTAGGACTAACTGGTGTGCACTGGCTCCTCCCCCTATGACCCTCCTCCAAGCCTCAGTTAGGATACTGTGCCCGGACGAGCGTACACAATAAGGAAGGATTTTGAATCCCGGGTAAGACTCATACCAGCCACACCAATCACACCGTATAACTTGTGATCTGAACCCAGTTAACAGTATGATAACAGAGGAGCCTCTGAAAAGATGGCTCCCAACAATAATAACCCGATTTTTGTAACAATAACTATGTACAAGTATTGCAGACAATCCGCACTTGGGATGGGCGCCCAGCATCCACTACGGACTATGAGAAATAGAATTATCGGTAAGTAAATTCTTATTTTCTCTAACGTCCTAAGTGGATGCTGGGGACTCCGTAAGGACCATGGGGATTATACCAAAGCTCCCAAACGGGCGGGAGAGTGCGGATGACTCTGCAGCACCGAATGAGAGAACTGCAGGTCCTCCTCAGCCAGGGTATCAAATTTGTAGAATTTAGCAAACGTGTTTGCCCCTGACCAAGTAGCTGCTCGGCAAAGTTGTAAAGCCGAGACCCCTCGGGCAGCCGCCCAAGATGAGCCCACTTTCCTTGTGGAACGGGCTTTTACAGATTTTAGCTGTGGCAGGCCTGCCACAGAATGTGCAAGCTGAATTGTACTACAAATCCAACGAGCAATAGTTTGCTTAGAAGCAGGAGCACCCAGCTTGTTGGGTGCATACAGGATAAACAGCGAGTCAGATTTCCTGACTCCAGCCGTCCTGGAAACATATTTTCAGGGCCCTGACAACATCCAGCAACTTGGATTCCTCCAAGTCCCTAGTAGCCGCAGGCACCACAATAGGTTGGTTCAGGTGAAAACGCTGGAACCACCTTAGGGAGAAACTGAGGACGAGTCCTCAATTCCGCCCTGTCCGAATGGAAAATCAGAAAGGGCTTTTACAGGATAAAGCCGCCAATTCTGACACGCGCCTGGCCCAGGCCAGGGCCAACAGCATGACCACTTTCCATGTGAGATATTTTAACTCCACAGATTTAAGTGGTTCAAACCAATGTGACTTTTGGAACCCAAACTACATTGAGATCCCAAATTGCCACTGGAGGCACAAAAGGAGGCTGTATATGCAGTACCCCTTTTACAAACGTCTAAACTTCAGGGACTGAAGCTAGCTCTTTTTTTGGAAGAAAATTGACAGGGCCGAAATCTGAACCTTAATGGACCCCAATTTCAGGCCCATAGACACTCCTGTTTGCAGGAAATGTAGGAATCGACCCAGTTGAATTTCCTCCGTCGGGCCTTACTGGCCTCGCACTACGCAACATATTTTCGCCAATTGCGGTGATAATGTTTTTGCGGTTACATCCTTCCTGGCTTTAGATCAGGATATGGATGACTTCATCCGGAATGCCTTTTTTCTTCAGGATTCGGTGTTCAACCGGCATGCCGTCAAACGCAGCCGCGGTAAGTCTTGGAACAGACAGGGTCCTTGCTGGAGCAGGTCCCTTCTTAGAGGTAGAGGCCACGGATCCTCCGTGAGCATCTCTTGAAGTTCCGGTTACCAAGTCCTTCTTGGCCAATCCGGAGCCACGAATATAGTGCTTTCTCCTCTCCATCTTATCAATCTCAGTACCTTGGGTATGAGAGGCAGAGGAGGGAACACATACACTGACTGGTACACCCACGGTGTTACCAGAGCGTCTACAACTATTGCCTGAGGGTCTCTTGACCTGGCGCAATACCTGTCGAGTTTTTTAATCATGTGGACGACTTCTGGGTGAAGTCCCCACTCTCCCGGGTGGAGGTCGTGCTGAGGAAGTCTGCTTCCCAGTTGTCCACTCCCGGAATGAATACTGTTGACAGTGCTATCACATGATTTTCCGCCCAGCGAAGAATCCCTGCAGCTTCTGCCATTGCCCTCCTGCTTCTTGTGCCACCCTGTCTGTTTACGTGGGTGACTGCCATGATGTTGTCCGACTGGATCAACACCGGCTGACCTTGAAGCAGAGGTCTTGCTAAGCTTAGAGCATTGTAAATGGCCCTTAGCTTAGGATATTTATGTGAAGTGATGTCTCCAGGCTTGACCATAAGCCCTGGATATTCCTTCCCTGTGTGACTGCTCCCCAGCCTCGCAGGCTGGCATCCGTGGTCACCAGGACCCAGTCCTGAATGCCGAATCTGCGGCCCTCTAGAAGATGAGCACTCTGCAACCACCACAGGATGGATACCCTTGTCCTTGGTGACAGGGTTATCCGCTGATGCATCTGAAAATGCGACCCGGACCATTTGTCCAGTAGGTTCCACTGGAAAGTTCTTGCGTGGAATCTAACGAATGGGATTGCTTCGTAGGAAGCCACCATTTTTACCCAGAACCCTTGTGCATTGATGCACTGAGACTTGGTTCGGTTTTAGGAGGTTCCTGACTAGCTCGGATAACTCCCTGGCTTTCTCTTCCGGGAGAAACACCTTTTTTCTGGACTGTGTCCAGGAACATCCCTAGGAAACAGAAGACAAGTCGTCGGAACCAGCTGCGATTTTGGAATATTGAGAATCCAATCGTGCTGCCGCAACACTACCTGAGATAGTGCTACACCGACTTCCAACTGTTCCCTGGATCTTACCCTTATCAGGGAATCGTCCAAGTAAGGGATAACTAAAATTTCCTTCCTTCGAAGGGATATCATTTCGGCCATTACCTTGGTAAAGACCCGGGGTGCCGTGGACCATCCCTACGGCAGCGTCTGAACTGATAGTGACAGTTCTGTACCATAACCTGAGGTACCCTTGGTGAGAAGGGTAAATTTTGACCTGAAGGTAAGCATCCTTGATGTCCCGAGACATCATGTAGTCCCGAGACATCATGTAGTCCCCTTCTTCCAGGTTCGCAATCACTGCTCTGAGTGACTCAATCTTGAATTTGAACCTCTGTATGTAAGTGTTCAAAGATTTTAGATTTAGAATCGGTCTCACCGAGCCGTCTGGCTTCGGTACCACAATAGTGTGGAATAATACCCCGTTCCCTGTTGCAGGAGGGGTACCTTGATTATCACCTGCTGGGAATACAGCTTGTGAATGGCTTCCAAAACTGCCTCCCTGTCAGAGGGAGACGTCGGTAAAGCCGACTTTTGGAAACGGCGAGGGGGAGACGTCTCGAATTCCAATATGTACCCTTGAGATATTACCTGAAGGATCCAGGGGTCTACTTGCGAGTGAGCCCACTGCGCACTGAAATTCATTGAGAACGGGCCCCCACCGTGCCTGAGCTTGTAAGGCCCTAGCGTCATACTGAGGGCTTGGCAGAGGCGGGAAAGGGTTTCTGTTCCTGGGAACTGGCTAATCTCTTCAGCCTTTTTCCTCTCCCTCTGTCACGAGCAGAAAAGAGGAACCTTTTGTCCGCTTGCCAACAAAGGACTGCGCCTGATAATACGGCGTCTTATTTTGAGAGGCGACCTGGGGTACAAACGTGGATTTCCCAGTTGTTGCCGTGGCCACCAGGTCTAAAAGACCGACCCCAAATGTCCCCTTTCAAAGGCAATACTTCCAAATGCCGTTTGGAATCCGCATCACCTGACCATTTTACTGGTAGAATTGGACAACGCACTTATACTTGATGCCAGTCGGCAAATATTCCGCTGTACATCATGCATATATAGAAATGCATCTTTTAAATGCTCTATAGGCAATAATATACTATCCTTATCTAGGATATCAATATTTCCAGTCAGGGAATCCGACCATGCCAACCCAGCACTGCACCTCCAGGCTGAGGCGATTGCTGGTCGCAATATAACACCAGTATGTGTGTGAATACATTTTTGGATACCCTCCTGCTTTCTATCAGCAGGATCCTTAAGGGCGGCCATCTCATGAGAGGGTAGAGCCCTTGTTCTTACAAGCGTGTGAGCGCCTTATCCCCCCTAGGGGGTGTTTCCCAACGCACCCTAACCTCTGGCGGGAAAGGGTATACAGCCAATACTTTTTAAGAAATTATCAATTGTTATCGGGGGGAAACCCACGCATCATCACACACCTCATTTTATTTCTCAGATTCAGGAAAACTACAGGTAGTTTTTCCCTCACCGAACATAATACCCCTTTTTGGTGGTACTCGTATTATCAGAAATGTATAAAACATTTTCCATTGTCTCAATCATGTAACGTGTGGCCCTACTGGAAATCACGGTTGTCTCTTCACCGTCGACACAGGAGTCAGTATCCGTGTCGGCGTCTGTATCTGCCATCTGAGGTAACGGGCGCTTTAGAGCCCCTGACGGCCTATGAGACGTCTGGACAGGCACAAGCTGAGTAGCCGGCTGTCTCATGTCAACCACTGTTTTTTTATACAGAGCTGACACTGTCACGTAATTTTCAACAGTACATCCACTCAGGTGTCGACCCCCTAGGTGGTGACATCACTGTTACAGACACTCTGCTCCGTCTCCACATCATTTTTCTCCTCATACATGTCGACACAAACGTACCGACACACAGCACACACACAGGGAATGCTCTGATAGAGGACAGGACCCCACTAGCCCTTTGGGGAGACAGAGGGAGAGTATGCCAGCACACACCAGAGCGCTATATATATATATATATATATATATATATATATATATAGGGATAACCTTATATAAGTGTTTTTCCCCTTATAGCTGCTGTATGTTTTAATACTGCGCCTAATTAGTGCCCCCCTCTCTTTTTTTAACCCTTTCTGTAGTGTAGTGACTGCAGGGAAGAGCCAGGGAGCTTCCCTCCAACTGAGCTGTGAGGGAAAATGGCGCCAGTGTGCTGAGGAGATAGGCTCCGCCCCCTTTTCGGCGGCCTTATCTCCCGTTTTTCTGTATATTCTGGCAGGGGTTAAATGCATCCATATAGCCCAGGAGCTATATGTGATGTATTTTTTGCCATGTAAGGTCATTTTTATCATGTTTTATTGCGTCTCAGGGCGCCCCCCCCAGCGCCCTGCACCCTCAGTGACCGGAGTATGAAGTGTGCTGAGAGCAATGGCGCACAGCTGCAGTGCTGTGCGCTACCTTATTGAAGACAGGAACGTCTTCTGCCGCCGATTTTTGCGGATCTCTTCGCTCTTCTGGCTCTGTAAGGGGGCCGGCGGCGCGGCTCCGGGACCCATCCAGGCTGGGCCTGTGATCGTCCCTCTGGAGCTAATGTCCAGTAGCCAAGAAGCCCAATCCACTCTGCACGCAGGTGAGTTCGCTTCTTCTCCCCTTAGTCCCTCGATGCAGTGAGCCTGTTGCCAGCAGGTCTCACTGAAAATAACAAACCTAAACTAAAACTTTCACTAAGAAGCTCAGGAGAGCCCCTAGTGTGCACCCTTCTCGTCGGGCACAGAAATCTAACTGAGGCTTGGAGGAGGGTCATAGGGGGAGGAGCCAGTGCACACCAGTTAGTCCTAAAGCTTTCTTTAGATGTGCCCAGTCTCCTGCGGAGCCGCTATTCCCCATGGTCCTTACGGAGTCCCCAGCATCCACTTAGGACGTTAGAGAAATTACTGTCGAAAAGCACTGTTGTCGAATCGACATTCTTCAATTGAATATACTTTTGTCGAAAAGCCGCATTTTTTACCATTGCAGACATGTCGAATTTTAAAAAGTCGAATCTGAAACGGCCGTTTTTTTTGTCGAAAAGTACTGTATTGCATTGTCGAATATTTTTTTTGTGTCGAAAATGCCCCGTTTTTCGACATTTGCGGCAATTCGACCGCAATTGCATATACCCCATAATCATTGTACTGACCTCAGCAGGTTAGTACAATGATGAGTAGTCAGCACGTACAGATCTCAATTTTGCTGGAAGGTTTTATACATTTACTGAAGTAAAAGAAGTATAGTTCTCAGTTAGGTGAGAACATTTCTGGCGTACCTTGAAAGCTCCTCCAGCTTCGACTGGGCAAACTCTAAACTTTTTCTCTCTACGTGCTCATGAGGCGTATGTGCCAGAAGTTCATGGAGCGTTATAATGTATCGAGGGATCTAGAAGAGCAATAGTGTATTTATATCAATAACATTTTCTTAACTGAAGACAACTCATTCAAATAAACTTTTTGCATGCTAATATAAATACAAAATAATACAAAAACCCTAGGCTTAACAGACTAATTCATTAATATTGAAAAATATAAATATGCTGGGTGCCTTTACTGAGGAAAGAAAGAGAAAGGGAGAGTGAGAGAGATGGAGAGAGAGAGAGAGAGAGAGAGAGAGAGAGAGAGAGGGGAAGAGAGAGAGAGAGGAAGAGAGAGAGAGAGAGAGAGAGATGGATGGATAAATAGATATTAAAAAGTAATGCAAAATATTAAAGCTGATATTCTAACAGGGTGATGTTTCTGTACAAACCAGTTTTATTTTTAAAGGTTTTCTACAGAAAGGGAGAAGCAGCTAATTGCAAAATAATGGGAATACTCCCATATAAATGTAACATGTCTCTGGAATAAAAAAAATATATATTTTTTTTTCCCCCCTGTTTTCTTTCACACAATAGATTCTTGCGCTGCCATAACCATGGTAACACAGGCTAATGGTCAGTCAAACACTATACATAGTCACTGTTTGAAAGACGTATTTATTCTGTTTAACATGACAAATCATATTAAAATTATAAAACGTCTTTTTACAAGAACTCTGAGCTCCGTAACGGAAGCAGCAGTGACTTCCTGCAGAGTCAATGTCATTATATTACATGTAAAAAATATACAAGAATGTAAATGGATTTTAAAACACAAGGCATTATAAAACAATATATAGATATACGTGAATGAATGTATGAATTTGTCTGTGAGAATAATCTGATATGTGACATTCAGAAACATTACAGAACCTCATTTATTCCCTCTCCAGTCTTCTAGTCAGATCGCACCTCCTCCACCCATGCATCCTTGCACAGAGATGTCCTCATACACCTATCCTCAATACGCCATGCAGCAGGAGATACCCTGTGCAAGTGATCCGCGCTGAGCATTTTTTCCGCGCAAATATATGTCTTAATCACAATGGGATGCAACAAAATGAGATTTTACTTATTAATTTGATATGCGACACTTGTATATCTGTATGTGGGTCTGAATCTGTATACAGACCCCAACGGAACTTGCTGTGAAAAAAAGTCGCTATTGCAGCACTTGTCATACAGATTCAGATGAACACAGGCAAACAAGTGCTGCAAATCACATTAACCAGTGTAGTCTTGTAAAGCAGTTTTGTCGCATCGCATTCGTGCAATAAAAACTAGGCGCAATCCTTGTTGCACAGGACCTGAAGCAAAGGTGTATGAGAATACATCAGTCTCTCTCCTCCCACATGTTCTGTGTATGCCTTGCCTGTTATACCTTATGTACAGGTTTTTTTACTTCTTGCACTCCAGTACGTTGCCTGTTGGTCCTCTATATTTTGTAATATATTTTGTTTCTAATTGTATGATGGTGTGTAATTTTGTTTGCACCTTGCAAATAAATGATCTTAAATTTAATGAGCTAACGTGACACTAGACTGAATTTACCTGGAACATCGGATACGTCAGGAATGTCTCCAGCATCCTCCCCTCACATGCTGGATTGGCTTCATATTGCTTCAGGAGTTTATCGAAGTCTCGATTCTGCTTACAATTTGCCAGCACTTGCAGACTGTACTGATGATTCCGAACAAACTCTTGGTATATGTTCAGCATAGGCAGCAGAATATCAAACAAATCAGCTGGATGAAATAAGAAGAAATTATTTGATCTATGATTCAAATATTTGTAACGGAAGATGACAAACTGACAGAGCTAAAAAATAAGAATTTACTCACCGGTAATTCTATTTCTCGTAGTCCGTAGTGGATGCTGGAAACTCCGTAAGGACCATGGGGAATAGACGGGCTCCGCAGGAGACTGGGCACTCTAAAGAAAGATTTAGGACTATCTGGTGTGCACTGGCTCCTCCCCCTATGACCCTCCTCCAAGCCTCAGTTAGGACACTGTGCCCGGAAGAGCTGACACAATAAGGAAGGATTTTGAATCCCGGGTAAGACTCATACCAGCCACACCAATCACACCATATAACTTGTGATAGGAACCCCGGTTAACAGTATGATAACAGTGGAACCTCTGAATAGATGGCTCGCACAACAACCCGATTTGTGTAACAATAATAAGAATTTACTTACCGATAATTCTATTTCTCGGAGTCCGTAGTGGATGCTGGGGTTCCTGAAAGGACCATGGGGAATAGCGGCTCCGCAGGAGACAGGGCACAAAAAGTAAAGCTTTAGGATCAGGTGGTGTGCACTGGCTCCTCCCCCTATGACCCTCCTCCAAGCCTCAGTTAGGTACTGTGCCCGGACGAGCGTACACAATAAGGAAGGATTTATGAATCCCGGGTAAGACTCATACCAGCCACACCAATCACACTGTACAACCTGTGATCTGAACCCAGTTAACAGTATGATAACAGCGGAGCCTCTGAAAGGATGGCTCACAACAATAATAACCCGATTTTTGTAACTATGTACAAGTAATGCAGATAATCCGCACTTAGGATGGGCGCCCAGCATCCACTACGGACTCCGAGAAATAGAATTATCGGTAAGTAAATTCTTATTTTCTCTATTGTCCTAGTGGATGCTGGGGTTCCTGAAAGGACCATGGGGATTATACCAAAGCTCCCAAACGGGCGGGAGAGTGCGGATGACTCTGCAGCACCGAATGAGAGAACTCCAGGTCCTCCTTAGCCAGGGTATCAAATTTGTAGGATTTTACAAACGTGTTTGCCCCTGACTAAATAGGCAAAGTTGTAAAGCCGAGACCCCTCGGGCAGCCGCCCAAGATGAGCCCACCTTCCTTGTGGAATGGGCATTTACATATTTTGGCTGTGGCAGGCCTGCCACAGAATGTGCAAGCTGAATTGTATTACACATCCAACTAGCAAAAGTCTGCTTAAAAGCAAGAGCACCCAGTTTGTTGGGTGCATACAGGATAACAGCAAGTCAGTTTTCCTGACTCCAGCCGTCCTGGAACCTATATTTTCAGGGCCCTGACCACATCTAGCAACTTGGAGTCCTCCAAGTCCCTAGTAGGCGCAAGACACCACAATAAGCTGGTTCAGGTGAAACACTGACACCACCTTAGGGAGAGAACTGGGGACGAGTCCGCAGCTCTGCCCTGTCCGAATGGACAAACAGATATGGGCTTTTTTGAGAAAAAAACCACCAATTTGACACTCGCCTGGTCCAGGCCAGGTCCAAGAGCATGTTCACTTTTCATGTGAGATGCTTCAAATCCACAGATTTGACTGGTTTTAAACCAATGTGTTTTGAGGAATCCCAGAACTACGTTGAGATCCCACAGTGCCACTGGAGGCACAAAAGGGGGTTGTATATGCAATACTCCCTTGACAAACTTCTGGACTTCAGGAACTGAAGCCAATTCTTTCTGGAAGAAAAATCGACAGGGCCGAAATTTGAACCTTAATGGACCCCAATTTGAGGCCCATAGACACTCCTGTTTGCAAGAAATGCAAGAATCGACCGAGTTGAAATTTCTTCGTGGGGCCTTCCTGGCCTCACACCACGCAACATATTTTCGCCACATGTGGTGATAATGTTGTGCGGTCACCTCCTTTCTGGCTTTGACCAGGGTAGGAATGACCTCTTCCTGAATGCCTTTTCCCTTAGGATCCGGCGTTCCACCGCCATGCCGTCAAACGCAGCTGCGGTAAGTCTTGGAACAGACATGGTACTTGCTGAAACAAGTCCCTTCTTAGCGGCAGAGGCCATAAGTCCTCTGTGAGCATCTCTTGAAGTTCCGGGTACCAAGTCCTTCTTGGCCAATCCGGAGCCATGAGTATAGTTCTTACTCCTCTACGTCTTATAATTCTCAGTACCTTAGGTATGAAAAGCAGAGGATGGAACACATACACCGACTGGTACACCCACGGTGTTACCAGAACGTCCACAGCTATTGCCTGAGGGTCTCTTAACCTGGCGCAATACCTGTCCCGTTTTTTGTTCAGACGGGACGCCATCATGTCCACCTTTGGTAATTCCCAACGGTTTACAATTATGTGGAAAACTTCCCCATGAAGTTCCCACTCTGCCGGGTGGAGGTCGTGCCTACTGAGGAAGTCTGCTTCCCAGTTTCCATTCCCGGAATGAAACACTGCTGACAGTGCTATCACATGATTTTCCGCCCAGCGAAAAGTCCTTGCAGTTTTTGCCACTGCCCTCCTGCTTCTTGTGCCGCCCTGTCTATTTACGTGGGCGACTGCCGTGATGTTTTATCCCACTGGATCAATAACGGCTGACCTTGAAGCAGAGGTCTTGCTAAGCTTAGAGCATTATAAATTTACCCTTAGCTATATTTATATGGAGAAAAATCTCCAGACTTGATCACACTCCCTGGAAATTTTTTCCTTGTGTGACTGCTCCCCAGCCTCTCGGGCTGGCCTCCGTGGTCACCAACATCCAAAACTGAATGCCGAATCTGCGGCCCTCTAGAAGATGAGCACTCTGTAACCACCACAGGAGAGACACCCTTGTCCTTGGATATAGGGTTATCCGCTGATGCATCTGAAGATGCGATCCGGACCATTTGTCCAGCAGATCCCACTGAAAAGTTCTTGCATGAAATCTGCCGACTGGAATTGCTTCGAAGGAAGTCACCATTTTTTTTACCATGGCCCTTGTGCAATGATGCACTGATTTTAGGAGGTTCCTGACTAGCTCGGATAACTCCCTGGCTTTCTCTTCCGGGAGAAACACCTTTTTCTGGACTGTGTCCAGAATCATCCCTAAGCACAGGAGACTTGTTGTCGGGATCAGCTGCGATTTTGGAATATTTAGAATCCACCCCTGCTGTTGTAACAGTATCCGAGATAGTGCTACTCCGACCTCCAACTGTTCCCTGGACTTTGCCCTTATCAGGAGATCGTCCAAGTAAGGGATAATTAAGACGCCTTTTCTTCGAAGAAGAACCATCATTTCGGCCATTACCTTGGTAAAGACCCGGGGTGCCGTAGACAATCCAAACGGCAGCGTCTGAAACTGATAGTGACAGTTCTGTACCACGAACCTGAGGTACCCTTAGTGATAAGGGCAAATTTGGGACATGGAGGTAAGCATCCCTGATGTCTCGGGACACCAGATAGTCCCCTTCTTCCCGGTTCGTTATCACTGCTCTGAGTGACTCCATCTTGATTTGAACCTTTGTAAGTGTTCAAATTTTTTTAGATTTAGAATAGGTCTCACCTAGCCTTCTGGCTTCAGTACCACAATATAGTGTGGAATAATACCCCTTTTCTTGTTGTAGGAGGGGTAATTTAATTATCACCTGCTGGGAATACAGCTCGTGAATTTTTTCCCATACTGCCTCCTTGTCGGAGGGAGACCTTGGTAAAGCAGACTTCAGGAGCCTGCGCAGGGGAAACGTCTCGACATTCCAAACTGTACCCCTGGGATACTACTTGTAGGATCCAGGGGTCCTGTACGGTCTCAGCGTCATGCTGAGAGCTTGTCAGAAGCGGTGGAACGCTTCTGTTCCTGGGAATGGGCTGCCTGCTGCAGTCTTCTTCCCTTTCCTCTATCCCTGGGCAGATATGACTCTTATAGGGACGTAAGGACTGAAGCTGAAAAGACGGTGTCTTTTTCTGCAGAGATGTGACTTAGGGTAAAAACGGTGGATTTTCCAGCAGTTGCCGTGGCCACCAGGTCCGATGGACCGACCCCAAATAACTCCTCTTCCTTTATACGGCAATACACCTTTGTGCCGTTTGGAATCTGCATCACCTGACCACTGTCGTGTCCATAAACATCTTCTGGCAGATATGGACATCGCACTTACTCTTGATGCCAGAGTGCAAATATCCCTCTGTGCATCTCGCATATATAGAAATACATCCTTTAAATGCTCTATAGTCAATAAAATACTGTCCCTGTCAAGGGTATCAATATTTTTAGTCAGGGAATCCGACCAAGCCACCCCAGCTCTGCACATCCAGGCTGAGGCGATCGCTGGTCGCAGTATAACACCAGTATGTGTGTATATACTTTTTATGATATTTTTCCAGCCTCCTGTCAGCTGAAAACGCTATAATTATATAGGGACAACCTTATATAAGTGTTTTCCCTTATAGCATCTTTTTTATATATTTCTAACGCCAAATTAGTGCCCCCCCTCTCTGTTTTAACCCTGTTTCTGTAGTGCAGTGCAGGGGAGAGCCTGGGAGCCTTCCCTCCAGCCTTTCTGTGAGGGAAAATGGCGCTGTGTGCTGAGGAGATAGGCCCCGCCCCTTTTTCGGCGGCCTCGTCTCCCGCTCTTAACGGATTCTGGCAGGGGTTAAATATCTCCATATAGCCCCCGGAGGCTATATGTGAGGTATTTTTAGCCAAAAAAGGTTTTCATTTGCCTCCCAGGGCGCCCCCCTCCCAGCGCCCTGCACCCTCAGTGACTGCCGTGTGAAGTGTGCTGAGAGGAAAATGGCGCACAGCTGCAGTGCTGTGCGCTACCTTAAGAAGACTGAGGAGTCTTCTGCCGCCGATTCTGGACCTCTTCTCGTTTCAGCATCTGCAAGGGGGCCGGCGGCGAGGCTCCGGTGACCATCCAGGCTGTACCTGTGATCGTCCCTCTGGAGCTAATGTCCAGTAGCCAAGAAGCCAATCCATCCTGCACGCAGGTGAGTTCACTTCTTCTCCCCTAAGTCCCTCGTTGCAGTGATCCTGTTGCCAGCAGGACTCACTGTAAAATAAAAAACCTAAGCTAAACTTTTCTAAGCAGCTCTTTAGGAGAGCCACCTAGATTGCACCCTTCTCGGCCGGGCACAAAAATCTAACTGAGGCTTGGAGGAGGGTCATAGGGGGAGGAGCCAGTGCACACCACCTGATCCTAAAGCTTTACTTTTTGTGCCCTGTCTCCTGCGGAGCCGCTATTCCCCATGGTCCTTTCAGGAACCCCAGCATCCACTAGGACGATAGAGAAAACTATTTACAAGTATTGCAGACAATCCGCACTTGGGATGGGCGCCCAGCATCCACTACGGACTACGAGAAATAGAATTACCGGTGAGTAAATTCTTATTTTCTCTGACGTCCTAAGTGGATGCTGGGACTCCGTAAGGACCATGGGGATTATACCAAAGCTCCCAAACGGGCGGGAGAGTGCGGATGACTCTGCAGCACCGAATGAGAGAACTCCAGGTCCTCCTCAGTCAGGGTATCAAATTTATAAAATTTAGCAAACGTGTTTGCCCCTGACCAAGTAG
Organism: Pseudophryne corroboree; assembly: GCF_028390025.1. NCBI lineage: Eukaryota > Metazoa > Chordata > Amphibia > Anura > Myobatrachidae > Pseudophryne > Pseudophryne corroboree. Next base: position 176,383,039 of record NC_086444.1, on the reverse strand, counting down.
CAGCTCGGCAAAGTTGTAAAGCCGAGACCCCTCGGGCAGCTGCCCAAGATGAGCCCACCTTCCTCGTGGAATGGGCCTTAACAGATTTAGGCTGCGGTAGTCCCACCGCAGAATGCGCCAGCTGAATAGTGCTACAAATCCAGCGCGCGATAGTCTGCTTAGAAGCAGGAGCACCTAGCTTGTTGGGTGAATAGAGAATAAACAGCGAGTCAGTCTTCCTGACTCCAGCCGTCCTAGAAATTTAAAGTTTCAGGGCCCTGACTACGTCCAGTAACTTGGAATCCTCCAAATCCCTAGTAGCCGCAGGCACCACAATAGGTTGGTTCAAGTGAAAGGCTGATACCACCTTCGGGAGAAACTGAGGACGAGTCCTCAACTCTGCCCTATCCATATGGAAAATCAGATAAGGGCTTGTACAGGACAAAGCCGCCAATTCTGACACACGTCTGGCCGAAGCCAGAGCCAACAGCATAACCACTTTCCACGTGAGATATTTCAAATCCACCGTCTTAAGTGGCTCAAACCAATGTGATTCCAGGAACTCCAGAACCACATTGAGATCCCAAGGTGCCACTGGGGCACAAAAGGAGGCTGAATATGTAGAACTCCCTTGACAAAAGTCTGAACTTCAGGCAGTGAAGCGAGTTCTTTCTGGAAGAAAATCGACAGGGCCGAGATCTGGACCTTAATGGACCCCAATTTCAGGCCCAACGACACCCCTGCTTGCAGGAAATGCAGGAATCGACCCAGGTGAAATTCCTCCGTTGGGGCCTTCTTGGCCTCACACCAAGCAACATACTTCCGCCAAATGCGGTGATAATGTTTTGCGGTGACATCCTTCCTGGCTTTGATCAGGGTAGGGATGACTTCCTCCGGAATGCCCTTTTCCTTTAGGATCCGGTATTCAAACCGCCATGCCGTCAAACGTAGCCGCGGTAAGTCTTGGAACAGACAGGGTCCCTGCTGCAGCACGTCTTGTCTGAGCGGCAGAGGCCAAGGGTCCTCTGCAAGTATCTCTTGAAGTTCCGGGTACCAAGCTCTTCTTGGCCAATCCGGAACCACGAGTATAGTTTTCACTCCTCGCCTTTTTATTATTCTCAGTACCTTGGGTATGAGAGGCAGAGGAGGAAACACATAAACCGACTGGTACACCCACGGTGTCACTATAGCGTCCACAGCGATCGCCTGAGGGTCCCTTGACCTGGCGCAATATCGTATTAGCTTTGAGGCGGGACGCCATCATCCACCTGTGGTCTTTCCCAACGGTTTACCAGCATTTGGAAGACTTCTGGAGGAAGTCTCCATTCTCCCGGGTGGAGGTCGTGTCTGCTGAGGAAGTCTGCTTCCCAGTTGACCACTCCCGGAATGAACACTGCTGTCAGTGCTAACACATGATTCTCTGCCCATCGGAGAATCCTTGTGGCTTCTGCCATTGCCCTCCTGCTTCTTGTGCCGCCCTGTCTGTTTACATGGGCGACCGCCGTGATGTTGTCTGATTGGATCAGTACCGGACGGTTCTGAAGCAGGGGCCTGGCTTGGCTTAGGGCATTGTAAATGGCCCTTAGCTCCAGAATATTTATGTGAAGCGAAATTTCCTGATTTGACCACAGTCCTTGGAAATTTCTTCCCTGTGAGACTGCACCCCAGCCCCGAAGGCTGGCATCCGTGGTCACCAGGACCCAGTCCTGAATTCCGAATCTGCGGCCCTCTAGTAGATGAGCCCTCTGCAGCCACCACAGCAGCGACACCCTTGTTCTTGCCGACAGGGTTATCCGCTGTTGCATCTGGAGATGGGACCCGGACCATTTGTCCAACAGGTCCCACTGGAAAGTCCTTGCGTGGAACCTTCCGAATGGAATTGCTTCGTATGAAGCTACCATTTTTCCCAGGACTCGTGTGCATTGATGTATCGACACCTGTCCCGGTTTTAGGATGTCTCTGACTAGAGATGACAATTCCTCGGCTTTTTCCACTGGAAGAAACACTCTTTTCTGGTCTGTGTCCAGAATCATTCCCAGGAACAGAAGACGTGTCGTCGGGACCAGCTGTGACTTTGGAATATTGAGAATCCAGCCGTGCTGTTGTAGCACTTCCCGAGAAAGTGCTACCCCCACTACCAACTGTTCCTTGGACCTCGCCTTTATCAGGAGATCGTCCAAGTACGGGATAATTAAAACTCCCTTCTTGCGAAGGAGTATCATCATTTCGGTCATTACCCTGGTAAAGACCCTCGGTGCCGTGGATAAACCAACGGCAGCGTCTGGAACTGATAGTGACAGTCCTGTACCACAACTCTGAGGTACTCCTGGTGAGGAGGGTAAATGGGGACATGCAGGTAAGCATCCTTGATGTCCCGAGAGACCCTGTAATCCCCCTCGTTCAGGTTCGCAATAATCGCCCTGAGCGATTCCATCTTGAACTTGAATCTTTTGTTATATGTGTTCAAGGATTGTAAATTTAAGATGGGTCTCACCGAACCGGCCGGTTTCGGTACCACAAACATTGTGGAATAGTAACCCTTTTCCTGTTGAAGGAGGGGTACCTTGATAATCACTTGCAGTGAATACAGTTTTTGGATAGCCACCAACACTGCCTCCCTGGCATAGGGAGTTGCCGGTAAGGCAGATTTTAGGAAACGGCGGGGGGGGAGACGTCTCGAATTCCAGCCTGTACCCCTGAGATACTGTTTGAAGAACCCAGGGATCCACCTGTGAGAGAGCCCACTGTGCGCTGAAATTTCTGAGACGGGCCCCCACCGTACCCCGGTCCGCCTGAGCAGCCCCAGCGTCATGCTGTGGACCTACCAGACGCAGGGGAGGACTTCTGCTCCTGGGAACTAGCTGTGTGCTGCAGCTGTTTCCCTCTACCTTTTCCTCTTGGCAGAAAAGATGAGCCTCTAGCCCTCTACTTTTCTGGGGCCGGAGGTACTGTACCTGATAATACAGTGCTTTCTTTTGCTGTGGGGTAGGTTGTGGCAAAAGTTTTGATTTCCCAGCCGTAGCTGTGGAAAATGTGCCGTTTTGCATCGGCATCGGCCGACCATTGCCCCGTCCATAACCCCCGCATGGCGGCAAGGGACATAGCGCTTATTTGTGATGCCAGTCGGCAAATATCACTCTGTGCATCACGCATGTATAAGACAGCGTCTTTTATATGCTCTATTTTCAGCAAAATATTGTCCCTATCTATAGTATAAATATTAGTCGACAGGGAATCTGACCACGCAGCTGCCGCACTGCACATCCATGCCGAGGCAATAGCAGGTCTCAATATAATGCCCGTGTGTGTGTATATAGCTTTAAGGGTAGTTTTCTGCTTTCTATCAGCAGGTCCTTCAGGGCGGCCGTATCCGAAGACGGTAGTGCCACCTTTTCTAATAAGCGTGTAACCGTTTTATCTACCCTAGGGGGTATTACCCAACGTGACCTATCCTCTGGCGGAAAAGGGTACGCTGCTTAGAAATTATCAATTTCTTATCGGGGGAAGTCCACGCTTCCTCACACACCTCATATCAATTTCTCAGATGCAGGAAAAACTACAGGTAGTTTTTTCTCACCAAACATAATACCCTTTTTTTTGTGGTACCTGGGGTATTATCAGAAATGTGTAAAACATTTTTCATTGCCTCAATCATGTAACGGGTGGACCTATTGGAGGGTACACTAGTCTCATCATCGTCGACACTGGAGTCGGTGTCCCTGTCGACGTCTGTATCTGTCACCTGAGGTAGCGGGCGTTTTAAAGCCCCTGATGACATTTGAGACGCTGGAACAGGCACAAGCTGTGTAGCCGGCTGTCCTATGTCGTCAAACCTTTTGTGCAAGGAGTTGACACTTTCATGCAATTCCTTCCATAAGTCCAACCACACAGGTGTTGACCCCGCAGGGGGTGACATCACATTCACAGGCATTTGCTCCGCCTCCACATCATTTTCCTCCTCATACATGTCGACACAGCAGTACCGACACACAGCAGACACACAGGGAATGCTCTTACAGAGGACAGGACCCCACAAAGCCCTTGGGGGAGACAGAGGAAGAGTATGCCAGCACACACCAGAGCGCTATATATCACAGGGATATCACCTATAAACGTGTTTTCCCCTTATAGCTGCATAATATATTTATACTGCGCCTAATTTGTGCCCCCCCTCTCTTTTTAACCCTTTTCTGTAGTGCAGGACCGCAAGGGAGAGCCAGGGAGCGATCCCACCAGCAGAGCTGTGAGGGAAAATGGCGCCAGTGTGCTGAGGGAGATGGCTCCGCCCCTTTTTCGGCGGGCTTTCTCCCGCTATTGTAAAAGTTCTGGCAGGGGTTAATAAACACCTATATAGCCCCTGGGGCTATATATGGTGCCAGTTCGCCAGCCAAGGTGTTAATATTGCTGCTCAGGGAGCCCCCCCCCAGCGCCCTGCACCCATCAGTGACCGCAGTGTGTGGTGTGCATGAGGAGCAATGGCGCACAGCTGCAGTTCTGTGCGCTACCTTGGAGAAGACAGAAGTCTTCAGCCGCCGATTTTCCGGACCTTCTTGCTTCTGGCTCTGTAAGGGGGACGGCGGCGCGGCTCCGGGAACGGACGACGAGGTCGGGTCCTGTGTTCGATCCCTCTGGAGCTAATGGTGTCCAGTAGCCTAAGAAGCCCAAGCTACCACCACTTAGGTAGGTTCGCTTCTTCTCCCCTTAGTCCCTCGATGCAGTGAGCCTGTTGCCAGCAGGTCTCACTGAAAATAAAAAACCTAACATATACTTTCTTCCTAGGAGCTCAAGAGAGCCCCTAGTGTGCATCCAGCTCGGCCGGGCACAGAAATCTAACTGAGGCTTGGAGGAGGGTCATAGGGGGAGGAGCCAGTGCACACCAGATAGTCCTAAATCTTTCTTTAGATGTGCCCAGTCTCCTGCGGAGCCCGTCTATTCCCCATGGTCCTTATGGAGTTCCCAGCATCCACTAGGACGTCAGAGAAACATAAAATGAAACATTTAAATACAGGTTGAGTATCCCATATCCAAATATTCCGAAATACGGAATATTCCGAAATACAGACTTTTTTGAGTGAGAGTGAGATAGTGAAACCTTTGTTTTTTGATGGCTCAATGTACACAAACTTTGTTTAATACACAAAGTTATTAAAAATATTGTATTAAATGACCTTCAGGCTGTGTGTATAAGGTGTATATGAAACATAAACGAATTGTGTAAATGTAGACACACTTTGTTTAATGCACAAATTTATAAAAAATATTGGCTAGAAATACCTTCAGGCTGTGTGTATAAGGTGTATATGTAACATAAATGCATTCTGTGCTTAGATTTAGGTCTAATCACCATGATATCTCATTATGGTATGCAATTATTCCAAAATACGGAAAAATCCCATATCCAAAATACCTCTGGTCCCAAGCATTTTGGATAAGGGAGACTCAACCTGTATATAAAAACAAAACAAAACTGAAGAGTACACAAAAAGGAGCGTCAGACAAAAACATACTATAAATAAATGATTTATAAATGACCGGAAATAGGAAGAAATGTAAAAACAGTGTACAACCTCAAATGCAAAAATCGCAACATGTTCTCTAGTTCACAACATAATGGTATTGTTTGCATTAAAAGGCAATAAACATAATCAATCCAGTTATTTGCTAATATGTTGATCGAATCACCAACATACTCTATTGATGAGTACATACTGTCTCAGGAAAATTATATAAGACAATGAGGAGATTTCTGCGTTTTCAAAATATATTAAGGGCTCAGTCATCGGGGGAGAATTTGGACAAAGCCCCGTTACCACAATGCATGAGTCAGAGGATCAAGGAAATCCAGGATATTAGAAATCTACGACCAAAAAACGATCGCCATCAGCGAGGCTGGGATTTTAAACATGCAGCTTTTGTCCGATCCTCGGATCCCGATTCGGATTTGCATTTGGGAATCACCGGCATGATGTATGGGCCGCATTATTTGCTATTTTTTTAGCTATTATTATGATGTTATTATTTATGTTCAGCAGCATAAGGGAGGTCTATCTTTAAAGTGGTCAGCAACATATTACATATTGGGGGTGATTCCGAGTTGTTCGCTCGCTAGCTGCTTTTAGCAGCATTGCACACGCTAAGCCGCCGCCCTCTGGGAGTGTATCTTAGCTTAGCAGAATTGCGAACGAAAGATTAGCAGAATTGCGAATAGAAATTTCTTAGCAGTTTCTGAGTAGCTCCAGACTTACTCACAGATTGCGATCAGCTCAGGCCGTTTCGTTCTTGGTTTGACGTCACACACACGCCCAGCGTTCGGCCAGCCACTCCCCCGTTTCTCCAGACACTCCCGCGTTTTTCCCTGACACGCCTGCGTTTTTCCGCACACTCCCAGAAAATGGCCAGTTTCCGCCCAGAAACACCCACTTCCTGTCAATCATACTCCGATCACTTCAACGATGAAAATTCTTCGTTCGGACATGAGTAAATCTACTAAGTTTTGTGCTAAAATACTAACCGCATGCGCACTGCGAACCATGCGCATTTTTGCCTTAATCGCTCCGTTGCAAAAATCGGCAACGAGCGAACTCGGAATGACCCCCATCATGCACATATCCAAGTACATTGTTACTAGTGCAGGAAGAAACTAGCGTTTATCGCTGATTGGATTGATAAGACTTCTAGAAAATAAGTAATAGGGGGTGATTCGTCAGTTTCATTTGTTACAGAGGACCTACATTGCCTGACATTAGTCATTGATAGTGAAGTATTAAGGCCACACTGACAAACTGCTACTTTTATTGACATTTTCCTCACTCTCCATCTCACCTTCAGAAATGGCAGAAAGCAATTAATGGTGGAAATACCCAGTTTATATACAGTAGTAACTGTGAGCTGAATATAACATCACAACTGAGTGCATTTTTACTGCACTTCATCTCTTGATGAAATGTCTTTTATCTACCATTTTATAGCCTTCTGACAGAGTGTTATAAATGTCAGTCTCTGCACATGTACGTATGGACAATCAATGATGATACAGTAGATACAGGAAAATAAGTTACTGAGTGAGTTAAAGACATACACATGTATAGCACCTACACTATAAAAAGCTTCTGCTAAAATATATACAGACGTAACATGTGAAGAGAGATAAAAGCTTTGAGTGGGTTATAGTGTTTCTGTGCAGGGTAAATACTAGCTGCTTTATTTTTACACTGCAATTTAGATTTCAGTTTGAACACACCACACCCAAATCTAACTCTCTCTGCACATGTTACATCCGCCCCACCTGCAGTGCAACATGGTTTTGCCCAATTGCTAACAACTCTGAATAACCCACATAGAACAAAGAGGAATCTTTTCAGATCTCTCTGATCCTTTTTAATCCTATTAGTGCATTTGCACTGAACTGAAGGTGGTGCACGCGCAGTAACTCAGCTGGGACAAAGCCTAGGACTGTAATCTTTCACCGCCGTGGAAGAATAGTTTTTCCTATCTGCCGGGACAGTTGCTCACCAGCATGAGTAAAGTGATAAATTGCCTTGGGAGATGTATCAAGACAATCAGATTATAGCTATTCAATCCAATAAATTGGTTATGAGTTGTCAATGCAATGGCGTGGAAAGACCCGCAACGGCATAGAATTTTGCCCCTTTTGCGACCCAATCTCACTCCATATTGGGCTCGCAAAATTGTGCAAGTCTGGCCTGCTGTAAAGGGCTGTTGCTGCACTAACTCACGGGGGTGAAACATCGCCCACAATTGGACTGACCCCTAAAAAATTTAATGGTCGGGGCAACACCTCTACCGGTCCTGTTCAGAAGGTTTAATACACAGGGGCATATGAATGAAAGCTTGGATAAATATCAACTAAAGAGAGATAAAGTACCAACCAATCAGCTCCTAACTGTCATTTCTCAAACACAGCCTGAAATATGGCACTTAGGAGCTGATTGGTTGTTACTTTATCTCTATCAACTTTACCTCTCGCCAAGGTTTGAGACATCTTGCCCATAGTCCCCTTAATCTTATGAATGCAAATACCATAGATAAGAGATGCTAGCTTGCAGTCAAAAAAACACAGACCCCTAAATGCTGGGCCTGAAACAGTAATACCCCTTTTCCACCTAAAATGCGGGTCGCAGCCGGGAGCCTGACACGGGAACTACCAGGCTGCGACCCGCGTCAGCGCCCTTTCCTACTGCAGTCACCATCCCAGCATATTGCCGAGTTGGTGACGCTGCATCGACCCGGCTTCCGTTTACACAGGACAGCTTACCGGGTTGTACCCGTGTTCAACCCTGCAAGCTACCAGAGTTGGAATACCGGGTCACTCGACCCGGATTATTCCAACTCGGACCTTTTACACCAGCCAGCAACACGAGCTATGCGCGTTCATGTGCAATAACCCGTGTTATATGCTGGTTGGTGTAAAAGGAGTATAACTTTGTAGCCTATCTCACAGATATTCCCAGCAAGTGCTGTAACAATTACAAGGCTATGACTTACACATGGTATCGCCCAGTGAGGAAGACAGGATTGTCCTGGAAAAACTGTGACCTATGACAGCTCCAATTATACATAACCTTATTAATGTGAGTGTCACATACAACTGTCATGGTAAAGATGCAATCACGCCACTTCAGAATGTATCATACTTCCACTTGAAGAATTCATTTTCCTAAGTACTTCATATTCAGAAACAGATTGGTCATTAAAAGAAGCAATCAGTGATATATAATTCAGTGAGATAAAAAAGTAATGCAGCCTCAGACAACACAAGAAATACTTCAAAATGAAGTGAGAAAATCAAAAAGCAATATACACATCCCAAGAGCTCTGTACGACGGCCATGCCACTTGGCAGTTCCCATACATATATTATTAACAGAATTACAAAGCACGCTCACATACCTAAAATTAAAGTAGGCCAATTAGTAATTCTCGCTTTCAGACCCTGGTGAAATATTTCGTGGAGGAACATGATGGTTTCACTGAAAGAGAACAAAAAAAAAAAAGTAGATGAGGATTTAATGATGCTTGGTATTTACCTTGTACAGATGCCCAGCAATTACCTCAAAGATCACATGCTACCGGTAAACAGCAATTCAATATCTACGTTGATTTCCAATACCTATTATTGAAGTCAAAATGTTAAAGCAATGAGCACTTGGAAGTAATGAACAATGAAGTGCATAAATAATACATCAATGGCGAGTTAAGTGTTTAAAGGTGAAATTACAGGTCACCAACCAAAGAAGGTCAGAAGTAATTAGCCACTTCTCAATAAATCAGACACCGCTGGGGGGTTTTAGAATATGATTGTGAGATGAATGAAGCTTCTTGGGTTAATGGAGAGAAGAAGGCAGTCTACTTCCACCAGGCACTAGAGGCAAATGCATTAAAGGCCACAACAACATCATTTTTAAACAATCTCAATTAGTGAACTGCTCCAACTTTAGCTAATTGAGGGGTTTACAAGCATCAGCAGGGCGGTGCAAACAGCAATGTGCTGGTTACAGGAACGTCTGCACAAAGCTGCATTTCTGCTCCATCATGGCCTGTGTGACGGGGTGTCCACAGCTAAATTACTCTTGTTTGTCAATGATAGGAGAAATACAATTTGATCTCTGTTGATATAGGGTTCGCTGTATTCAGCCTTGGAGAGTGATAATGTGGAGAGAGGTAAAAATAAGAATTTACTTACCGATAATTCTATTTCTCGGAGTCCGTAGTGGATGCTGGGGTTCCTGAAAGGACCAGGGGGATAGCGGCTCCGCAGGAGACAGGGCACAAAAGTAAAGCTTTTACAGGTCAGGTGGTGTGTACTGGCTCCTCCCCCTATGACCCTCCTCCAGACTCCAGTTAGGTACTGTGCCCGGACGAGCGTACACAATAAGAGAGGATTTTGAATCCCGGGTAAGACTCATACCAGCCACACCAATCACACCGTACAACTTGTGATCTAAACCCAGTTAACAGTATGATAACAGAGGAGCCTCTGAAAGATGGCTTCCTAAACAATAACCCGAATTAGTTAACAATAACTATGTACAAGTATTGCAGATAATCCGCACTTGGGATGGGCGCCCAGCATCCACTACGGACTCCGAGAAATAGAATTATCGGTAAGTAAATTCTTATTTTCTCTATCGTCCTAAGTGGATGCTGGGGTTCCTGAAAGGACCATGGGGATTATACCAAAGCTCCCAAACGGGCGGGAGAGTGCGGATGACTCTGCAGCACCGAATGAGAGAACTCCAGGTCCTCCTTTGCCAGGGTATCAAATTTGTAAAAATTTACAAACGTGTTCTCCCCTGACCACGTAGCTGCTCGGCAGAGTTGTAATGCCGAGACCCCTCGGGCAGCCGCCCAAGATGAGCCCACCTTCCTTGCGGAATGGGCCTTAACAGATTTAGGCTGTGGCAGGTCTGCCACAGAATGTACAAGTTGAATTTTGTTACAAATCCAACGAGCAATCGACTGCTTAGAAGCAGGTGCACCCAACTTGTTGGGTGCATACAGTATAAACAGCGAGTCAGATTTTCTGACTCCAGCCGTCCTTTAAATGTATATTTTTAAGGCTCTGACAACGTCCAACAACTTGGAGTCCTTCAAGTCGTCTGTAGCCGCAGGCACTACAATAGGCTGGTTCAGGTGAAACGCTGATACCACCTTAGGGAGAAAATGCGGACGCGTCCGCAGCTCTGCCCTATGTCGAATGGAAAATTAAATAAGGGCTTTTATAAGACAAAGCCGCCAGTTCAGATACTCTCCCGGCCGAAGCAAGGGCCAGTAACATAGTCACTTTCCATGTGAGATATTTCAAATCCACATTCTTTAGTGGTTCAAACCAATTGGATTTGAGGAAATCTAAAACTACATTTAGATCCCACGGTGCCACCTTAGGCACCACAGGAGGCTGTATATGCAGTACTCCTTTGATAAAAATCTGGACCTCAGGGACTGAGGCCAATTCTTTTTGGAAGAATATTGATAGGGCCGAAATTTGAACCTTAATAGATCCCAATTTGAGACCCATAGACAATCCTGATTGCAGGAAATGTAGGAAAACGACCCAGTTGAAATTCCTCCATCGGAGCACTCCGCTGCTCGCACCACGCAACATATTTTCGCCAAATACGGCGATAATGCTTCGCGGTGACTTCCTTCCTTGCCTTTATCAAGGTAGGAATGACTTCTTCTGGAATGCCTTTTCCTTTTAGGATCTGGCATTCAAACGCCATGCCGTCAAACGCAGCCGCGGTAAGATCTTGAAAAAGACAAGGACCCTGCTGAAGCAGGTCCCTTCTCAGAAGTAGAGGCCACGGATCGTCCGTGACCATCTCTTGAAGTTCCGGGTACCAAGTCCTTCTTGGCCAATCCGGAGCCACTAGTCTTACTCCTCTTTGCCGTATAATCCTCAAAACCTTTGGTATGAGAGGCAGAGGAGGAAACACCTATACCGACTGGTACACCCAATGTGTTACCAGCGCGTCCACAGCTATTGCCTGCGGATCTCTTGACCTGGCGCAATACCTGTCCAGTGTCTTGTTGAGGCGAGACGCCATCATGTCCACCATTGGTTTTACCCAACGGTTTAATAGCATGTGGAAAACTTCTGGATGAAGTCCCCACTCTCCCGGGTGAAGGTCGTGTCTGCTGAGGAAGTCTGCTTCCCAGTTGTCCACGCCCGGGATGAATACTGCTGACAGTGCTATCACGTGATTCTCCGCCCAGCGAAGGATCCTGGCAGCTTCTGCCATTGCCCTCCTGCTTCTTGTGCCGCCCTGTCTGTTTACATGGGCGACTGCCGTGATGTTGTCCGACTGGATCAACACCGGACTTCCTTGAAGCAGAGGTTTCGCCTGGCTTAGAGCATTGTAGATTGCTCTTAGTTCCAGAATGCTTATGTGAAGAGACTTTTTCAGGCTCGACCACACTCCCTGGAAATTTCTTCCCTGTGTGACTGCTCCCCAGCCTCTCAGGCTGGCATCCGTGGTCACCAGGATCCAATCCTGCATGCCGAATCTGCGGCCCTCCAATAGATGAGCCTCCTGCAACCACCACAGAAGGGATACCCTTGTCCTCGGCGACAGGGTTATCCGCAGGTGCATCTGAAGATGCGACCCTGACCATTTGTCCAACAGATCCCTTTGCATGGAATCTGCCGAAAGGGATTGCTTCGTAAGAAGCTACCATTTTTTCCCAGGACTCTTGTGCATTGATGTACAGACACCTTTCCTGGTTTTAGGAGGTTCCTGACCAGGTCAGATAACTCCTTGGCTTTTTCTTCGGGAAGAAAAACCTTTTTCTGAACTGTGTCCAGAATCATCCCCAGGAACAGCAGACGAGTTGTCGGCATTAATTGGGATTTTGGAATATTCAGAATCCATCCGTGCTGCTTTAGCACCTCTTGAGATAGTGCTAAACCCATCTCTAGCTGTTCTCTGGACCTTGCCCTTATTAGGAGATCGTCCAAGTATGGGATAATTAATACGCCTTTTCTTCGAAGAAGAAATATTATCTCGGCCATTACCTTTGTAAAGACCCGAGATGCCGTGGACAAACCAAACGGCAGCGTCTGAAACTGATAGTGACAGTTTTGTACAACGAACCTGAGGTACCCCTGGTGTGAGGGGTAATTGGAACGTGGAGATACGCATCCTTGATGTCCAAGGATACCATAAAGTCCCCTTCTTCCAGGTTCGCTATCACTGCTCTGAGTGACTCCATCTTGAACTTGAACTTCTTTATGTACAGGTTCAAGGACTTCAGATTTAGAATAGGCCTTACCGAGCCATCCGGCTTCGGTACCACAAAAAGAGTGGAATAATACCCCTTCCCTTGTTGTAGAAGAGGTACCTTGACTATCACCTGCTGAGAATACAGCTTGTGAATGGCTTCCAAAACCGTCTCCCTTTCTGAGGGGGACGTTGGTAAAGCAGACTTCAGGAAACGGCGAGGTGGCTCTGTCTCTAATTTCAACCTGTACCCCTGAGATATTATCTGCAGGATCCAGGGATTTACCTGCGAGTGAGCCCACTGCGCGCTGTAATTCTTGAGACGACCGCCTACCGCCCCCGAGTCCGCTTGCGAAGCCCCAGCGTCATGCTGAGGCTTTTGTAGAAGCCGGGGAGGGCTTCTGTTCCTGGGAAGGAGCTGCCTGTTGCTGTCTCTTCCCTCGTCCTCTGCCTCGTGGCAGATATGAATAGCCCTTTGCTCTCTTATTTTTAAAGGAACGAAAGGGCTGCGGTTGAAAGGTCGGTGCCTTTTTCTGTTGGGGAGTGACTTGAGGTAGAAAGGTGGATTTCCCGGCCGTAGCCGTGGCCACCAAATCCGATAGACCGACCCCAAATAACTCCTCTACGCATCGCCTGTCCACTGTCGTGTCCATAAAGCTCTTCTGGCCGAAATGGACATAGCACTTACCCGTGATGCCAGTGTGCAGATATCTCTCTGTGCATCACGCATATAAAGAAATGCATCCTTTATTTGTTCTAACGACAGTAAAATATTGTCCCTGTCCAGGGTATCAATATTTTCGATCAGGGACTCTGACCAAACTACCCCAGCACTGCACATCCAGGCAGTCGCAATATCTGGTCGTAGTATAACACCTGCATGTGTGTATATACCTTTTTGGATATTTTCCATCCTCCTATCTGATGGATCTTTAAGTGCGGCCGTCTCAGGAGAGGGTAACGCCACTTGTTTTGATAAGCGTGTTAGCGCTTTGTCCACCCTAGGAGGTGTTTCCCAGCGCTCCCTAACCTCTGGCGGGAAAGGGTATAAAGCCAATAACTTCTTTGAAATTAGCAGTTTTTTTATCGGGGCACCCCACGCTTCATCACACACGTCATTTAATTCTTCTGATTCGGTAAAAACTACTGGTAGTTTTTTCACACCCCACATAATACCCTGTTTAGTGGTACCTGTAGTATCAGCTAAATGTAACATCTCCTTTATTGCCAAAATCATATAACGTGTGGCCCTACTGGAAAATACGGTTAATTCGTCACCTTCACCACCGGAATCAGTGCCTGTGTCTGGGTCTGTGTCGACCGACTGAGGCAAGGGGCGTTTTACAGCCCCTGACGGTATTTGAGGCGCCTGGACAGGCACTAATTGAGTGTCCGGCCGCCTCATGTCGGCAAACGACTGCTTAAGCGAGTTGACGCTATCCCGTAATTCCACAAATAAAGGCATCCATTCTGGTGTCGACCCCCTAGGAGGTGACATCCTCATATTTGGCAATTGCTCCGCCTCCACACCAATAACGTCCTCATACATGTCGACACACACGTACCGACACACAGCAGACACACAGGGAATGCTCTATACGAAGACAGGACCCACTAGCCCTTTGGGGAGACAGAGGGAGAGTCTGCCAGCACACACCAAAAAGCGCTATATATGACAGGGATAGCCTTATGATTAAGTGCTCCCTTATAGCTGCTTTTATATTAATATATTGCCATTTATTTTGCCCCCCCTCTCTGTTATACCCTGTTTCTGTAGTGCAGTGCAGGGGAGAGACCTGGGAGCCTTCCTGACCAGCGGAGCTGTGACAGAAAATGGCGCCGTGTGCTGAGGAGATAGGCCCCGCCCCTTTTTCGGCGGGCTCGTCTCCCGCTATTTAGTACATTTAGGCAGGGGTAAATATCTCCATATAGCCTCTGGGGCTATATGTGAGGTATTTTTAGCCTTTTTAAAGGTTTTCATTTGCCTCCCAGGGCGCCCCCCCCCAGCGCCCTGCACCCTCAGTGACTGCCGTGTGAAGTGTGCTGAGAGGAAAATGGCGCACAGCTGCAGTGCTGTGCGCTACCTTAAGAAGACTGCAGGAGTCTTCAGCCGCCGATTCTGGACCTCTTCTTGCTTCAGCATCTGTGAGGGGGCCGGCGGCGTGGCTCCGGTGACCATCCAGGCTGTACCTGTGATCGTCCCTCTGGAGCTTCATGTCCAGTAGCCAAGAAGCCAATCCATCCTGCACGCAGGTGAGTTCACTTCTTCTCCCCTCTGTCCCTCGTTGCAGTGATCCTGTTGCCAGCAGGAATCACTGTAAAATAAAAAACCTAAGCTAAACTCTCTAAGCAGCTCTTTATGAGAGCCACCTAGAATTGCACCCTTCTCGGCCGGGCACAAAAATCTAACTGGAGTCTGGAGGAGGGTCATAGGGGGAGGAGCCAGTACACACCACCTGACCTGTAAAAGCTTTACTTTTGTGCCCTGTCTCCTGCGGAGCCGCTATCCCCCTGGTCCTTTCAGGAACCCCAGCATCCACTTAGGACGATAGAGAAACACCAACTAACCAGCTCCTAAATATTATTTTTCAAATACAGTCTGTAGCATGGCGTTAGAAGCTGATTGGTTGGTATTTTATCTTTCTCCACTTTATTACTCTTAGGCTTAGAACATCTCACCCAAAGTGTACGGAGATAAAGTATCAGCCAATCAGTTCCTGTCATTTTTCAAACACACTCTGTAAAATGGCAGTTAGATGCTGATTGGCTGGTACTTTGGGATCTATGGAACTATTTACTATGATAACGTGGACGGAGATAAAGTAGCAACAAACCAACCAGCTCGTGTCATTTTTCAAATACAGCCTGTAATATGGCAGTTAGGAGCTGATTGGCTGGTACTTTATCTACGTCCACTTTATCACTCTCCAAGATTTAGTACATAGACCCCTTAGTTCTTAACTTATGTAAAAGCAAGAAAGAAAGACCTCCTGTAGATTATCACCAAATGAACCTGTCAATTTGCTGCACTAACTTCATGATGACTATCCATTGTAAATGTTTGGTTGACAGTCAGTGCTGGTACCTGTAGTCCTCCTATATAGAATAATATTTTAATACAATTTGGGGTTGGTTAATGCTATGGCAGTGTGACCACCACACTGTGCGTTTCCCTGCTATAGCATTGTTCCCCCAGTGGGTCTGGTTCAGACGTTGCTGTTTAGAGGAAAACCCACGCAGTTTTTCGTCCCTATTTTCCTGTCCAGGCCAACTGAGAGGTCTGGTGCTGGCTAGTGATTTTTTTGGGAGGGACGCCACCATTTTTTAATTTTAACCCTTTCCTTACATTTTAGCCTAACGAAGACTGCACAGATCAGACTGACTCGTGCAGTGCTTAACTTAAGCTTGCTTTCTTAGGCCCTCATTCCGAGTTGTTCGCTCGCAAGCTGCTTTTAGCAGCATTGCACACGCTAAGCCGCCGCCTACTGGGAGTGAATCTTAGCTTAGCAGAATTACGAACGAAAGATTCTCAAAATTGCGAATAGAAATTTCTAAGCAGTTTCTGAGTAGCTCGACACTTACTCTGCCACTGCGATCAGTTCAGTCAGTTTCGTTCCTGGTTTGACGTCACAAACACACCCAGTGTTCTCCCAGACACTCCCGCGTTTTTCCCAGAAACGACAGCGTTTTTTCACACACTCCCAGAAAACGGACAGTTTCCGCCCAGAAACACCCACTTCCTGTCAATCACACTACGATCAACAGAACGCAGAAAAAACCTCGTAATGCCGTGAGTAAAATACCAAACTTCTTAGCAAATTTACTTGGCGCAGCCGCAGTGCGAACATTGCGCATGCGCAGTTTGCGGAAAATTGCTGCGATGCGATGAAAAATAACGAGCGAACAACTCGGAATGAGGGCCTTAGGCAGGTCTATTCTTTGGGGGGGTTTCCTGTAGTTTTCCCATTGATTTTGTTTGGTTTTATAACCAACCTTTAGAAAATCTGAGGATCATATTCTTCTCTATGTAAAAAAAATTGATTGTTGGTCTATGCTTTTAAGTATTTCTAAAGTCAGGTTTTTGGTCAGTTTTGTGGAATGTTTTGCCTTTAGTAAATGGCCGGTTTTGATTGGTTTGTAAAACTAGAATATTGCCCCAAAATTATGTAGTTGACAGAGGCACACTCCAATTTTTCACCACCAATAATCAGCTGAGTTTAGGCAGTGACCCCACCTGGGGTGACACTCCCGTTTGACGTTGATCAAGTAGAGTACATCTGGGAAGTGTGGTCAGGCCTCTCCCTACTGCGCAGATCTGGTGAAATTCAGAGAATTACGGATAGTTAGGAAGAGCATGGCCGGTCAGAGATCCTGTTTATACAATGTAGCTGACAGGCTGGTGTGGATTGTGGGGGGTCATTCCGAGTTGATCGCTAACTGCTTTCGTTCATTGCGCAGCGATCAGGCAAAAAAACGGCACTTCTGCGCATGCGTATGCAGCACAATGCGCAGGCGCGTCGTACTATTACAACGAACGAAGTAGTTTCACACAAGGTCTAGCGAAGCTTTTCAGTCGCACTGCTGGTCGCAGAGTGACTGACAGGAAGAGGGCGTTTCTGGGTGTAAACTGACCATTTCAGGGAGTGTTCGGAAAAACGCAGGCGTGCCAGGAAAAACGCAGACATGGCTGGGCGAACGCAGGGCGTGTTCGTGATGTCAAAAATAAGATTTCTCTAACGTCCTAAGTGGATGCTGGGGACTCCGTCAGGACCATGGGGTTTAGCGGCTCCGCAGGAGACAGGGCACAATAATAAAAGCTTTAGGATCAGGTGGTGTGCACTGGCTCCTCCCCCTATGACCCTCCTCCAAGCCTCAGTTAGATTCTTGTGCCCGGCCGAGAAGGGTGCAATCTAGGTGGCTCTCCTGAGCTGCTTAGAATAAAAGTTTAAGTTAGGTTTTTTATTTTCAGTGAGTCCTGCTGGCAACAGGCTCACTGCTACGAGGGACTTAGGGGAGAGAAGTAAACTCACCTGCGTGCAGGATGGATTTGCTTCTTAGGCTACTGGACACCATTAGCTCCAGAGGGAGTCGGAACACAGGTCTCACCCTGGGGTTCGTCCCGGAGCCGTGCCGCCGACCCCCCTTGCAGATGCCGAAGTTGAAGAGGTCCAGAGGTCCAGAAACAGGCGGCAGAAGACTTTCAGTCTTCATAAGGTAGCGCACAGCACTGCAGCTGTGCGCCATTGTTGTTAGCACACTTCATACCAGCGGTCACTGAGGGTGCAGGGCGCTGGGGGGGGCGCCCTGGGCAGCAATGTATTATACCTTTTTTATGGCTAAAATACATCACATATAGCCCTTGAGGCTATATGGATGTATTTAACCCCTGCCAGATCTCACAAACTCCGGGAGAAGAGCCCGCCGTTTTAGGGGGCGGGGCCTATTCTCCTCAGCACACGGCGCCATTTTCCTGCTCAGCTCTGCTGTGAGGAAGGCTCCCAGGCTCTCCCCTGCACTGCACTACAGAAACAGGGTTAAAACAGAGAGGGGGGGCACTTATTTGGCGATATGATTACATATGTGAAAATGCTATAAGGGAAAACACTTGTATAAGGGGTTGTCCCTGTATAATTATAGCGTTTTTGGTGTGTGCTGGCAAACTCTCCCTCTGTCTCCCCAAAGGGCTAGTGGGGTCCTGTCCTCTATCAGAGCATTCCCTGTGTGTGTGCTGTGTGTCGGTACGTGTGTGTCGACATGTAGGAGGACGATGTTGGTGAGGAGGCGGAGCAAATTGCCTGTATTGGTGATGTCACTCTCTAGGGAGTCGACACCGGAATGGATGGCTTATTTAGGAATTACGTGATAATGTCAACACGATGCAAGGTCGGTTGACGACATGAGACGGCCGGCAAACAAATTAGTACCTGTCCAGGCGTCTCAGACACCGTCAGGGGCTTGTAAAAACGCCCATTTACCTCAGTTGGTCGACACAGACACGGACACTGACTTCAGTGTCGACGGTGAAGAAACAAACGTATTTTCCTTTAGGGCCACACGTTACATGTTAAGGGCAATGAAGGAGGTGTTACATATTTCTGATACTACAAGTACCACAAATAAGGGTATTATGTAGGGTGGGAATAATCTACTTGTAGTTTTTCCTGAATCAGATAAATTAAAGTGTGTGATGATACGTGGGTTTCCTCCGATAGAAAATTATTGGAGGTATACCCTTTCCCGCCAGAAGTGAGGGCGAGTTGGGAAACACACCTTAGGGTGGATAAGGCGCTCACACGCTTATAAGAACAAGTGGCGTTACCGTCTCCAGATACGGCCGCCCTCAAAGAGCCAGCTGATAGGAAGCTGAAAAATATCCTAAAAAGTATATACACACATACTGGTGTTATACTACGACCAGCAATCGCCTCAGCCTGGATGTGCAGCGCTGGGGGGGCTTGGTCGGATTTCCTGACTAAAAATATTGATACCCTTGACAGGAACAATATTTTATTGAATATAGAGCATTTTAAGGATGCATTTCTATATATGCGAGATGCGCAGAGGGATATTTGCATTCTGGCATCAAGAGTAGATGTGATGTCCATATCTGCCAGACGATGTTTATAGACACGACAGTGGTCAGGTGATGCAGATTCCAGACGGCACATGGAAGTATTGCCGTATAAAGGGGCGGTCCATCGGACCTGGTGGCCATGGCAACAGCTGGAAAATCCACTTTTGTTACCCCAAGTCACATCTCAGCAGAAAAGGACACAGTCTTTTCAGTCTCAGTCCTTTCGTACCCATAAAGGCAGGCGGGCAAAAGGCCAGTCATATCTGCCCAGGGTTAGAGGAAAGGGAAGAAGACTGCAGCAGGCAGCCCATTCCCAGGAACAGAAGTCCTCCACAGCTTCTGCCAAGTCCGCAGCATGACGCTGGGGCCATACAAGCGGACTCAGGTGCGGTGGGGGGTCATCTCAAGAGTTTCAGCACGCAGTGGGCTCACTCGCAAGTGGACTCCTGGATCCTACACGTAGTATCCCAGGTGTACATTGGAAATTCGAGACGTCTTCCCCTCACAAGTTCCTGAAGTCTGCTTTACCAACGTCTCCCTCCGACAGGGAGGCAGTATTGGGAAAAAATTCACAGGCTGTATTCCCAGCAGGTGATAATCAAAGTACCCCTCCTACAACAAGGGAAGGGGTATTATTCCACACTATATTGTGGTACTGAAGCCAAACGGCTCGGTGAGATCTAAAAGATTTGAACAATTACATACAAGGGTTCAAATCAAGATGGAGTCACTCAGAGCAGTGATAGCGAACCAGGACGATATGGTGTCACTGGATATCAGGGACGCTTACCTACATGTTCTAATTTTGCCCTTCTCACCAAGGGTATCTCAGGTTCGTGGTACAGAACTGTCACTATCAGTTCAGAAGCTGCCGTTTGGATTGTCCACGGCACCCCGGGTCTTTACCATGGTAATGGCCGAAATGATGATTCTTCCTAAAAGAAATATGGACGCTTTCCTGATAAGGGCAAGGTCCAGAGAACAGTTGGCGGTCGGAGTAGCACTATCTCAAGTAGTTCTACGACAGCACGAGTGGATTCTAAATATTCCAAAATCGCAGCTTTTTCCGACGACACGTCTAATGTTCCTAGGAATGATTCTGGACACAGTCCAGAAAAGGATGTTTTCTCCCGGAGAAGAAGGCCAGGGAGTTATCCGAGCTAATCAGGAACCTCCTAAAACCAGGAAAAGTATCAGTGCATCATTGCACAAGGGTCCTGTGAAAAATGGTGGTTTCTTACAAAGCGATCCCATTCGGCAGATTTCACGCAAGAACCTTTCAGTGGAATCTGCTGGGAAAATGGTCCGGATCGCATCTTCAGATGCATCAGCGGATAACCCTGTCTCCAAGGACAAGGGTGTTTTCTTCTGCGGTGGCTGCAGAGTGCTCATCTATGAAAGGGCCGCAGATTCGACATTCAGGACTGGGTCCTGGTGACCACGGATGCCAGCCTGAGTGGCTGGGGAGCAGTCACACAAGGAAAAAATTTCCAGGGAGTGTGATCAAGTCTGGAGACTTCTCTCCACATAAATATACTGGAGCTAAGGGCAATTTACAAGGCTCTAAGCTTAGCAAGACCTCTGCTTCAAGGTCAGCCGGTATTGATCCAGTGGGACAACATCACGGCAGTCGCCCACGTAAACAGACAGGGCGGCACATGAAGCAGGAGGGAAATGGCAGAAACTGCAAGGATTCTTCGCTGGGCGAAAAATCATGTGATAACACTCTCAGCAGTGTTAATTCCGGGAGTGAAAAACTGGGAAGCAGACTTCCTCAGCAGGCATAACCTCCACCCGGGAGAGTGGGGACTTCAGCGGGAAGTCTTCCACATGATTGTAAACCGTTGGGAAAAACCAAAGGTGGACATGATGGCGTCCCGCCTGAACAAAAAACTAGACAAATATTGCGCGAGGTCAAGGGACCCTCAGGCAATAGCGGTGGACGCTCTGGTAACACTGTGGGTGTACCAGTCAGGGTATGTGTTCCCTCCTATGCATCTCATACCAAAAGTACTGAGAATCATAAGAAGGAGATGAGTAAGAACGATACTCGTGTTTCCGGATGGGTCAAGAAGGACTTGGTACCCGGAACTTCAAGAGATGCTCACGGAAGAACCGTGGCCTCTACCTTTAAGAAAGGACCTGCTCCAGCAGGGGCCTTGTCTGTTCCAAGACTTACCGCGGCTGCGTTTGACGGCATGGCAGTTGAACGCCGGATCCTGAAAGGGCATTCCAGATGAAGTCATCCCTACCCTGGTCGAAGCCAGGAAGGATGTAACCGCAAAACATTTTCACCGCATTTGGCGAAAATATGTTGCGTGGTGTGAGGCCAAGAAGGTCCCTACAGAGGAATTCCAACTGGGTCGTTTCCTACATTTCCTGAAAACAGGACTGTCTATGGGCCTAAAATTAGGGTCCATTAAGGTTCAAATTTCGACCCTGTCGAATTTCTTCCAGAAAGAACTGGCTTCAGTGCCTGAAGTTCAGACGTTTGTAAAAGGGGTACTGCATATACAGCCTCCTTTTGTGCCCCCAGTGGCACCTGGGGATCTCAATGTTGTTTTGAGTTTCCTAAAGTCACATTGGTTTGATCCACTCACCACTGTGGAATTAAAATATTTCACATGGAAGGTGAAGATTCTATTAGCCCTGGCTTCAGCCAGGCGTGTGTCAGAATGGGCGGCTTTATCATATAAAAGCCCTTACTTAATTTTTCATTCTGACAGGGCAGAATTGAGGACTCGTCCTCAATTTCTCCTTAAGGTGTTTTCTGTTTTTCACATGAACCAACCTATTGTGGTACCTGCGGCTACTAGGGACTTGGAGGACTCCAAGTTACTTGACGTTGTCAGGGCCCTGAAAATATATGTTTCCAGGACGACTGGAGTCAGAAAATCTGACTCGCTGTTTAGCCTGTATGCACCCAACAAGATGGGTGTTCCTGCTTCTAAGCAGACGATTGCTTGCTGGATTTGTAGTACAATTCAGCTTGCACATTCTGTGGCGGGCTTGCCACAGCCAAAATCAGTAAAAGCCCATTCCACAAGGAAGTGGGCTCATCTTGGGCGGCTGCCCGAGGGGTCTCGGCTTTACAACTTTGCCGAGCTGCTACTTGGTCAGGGGCACACCCTGACTGAGGAGGACCTGGAGTTCTCTCATTCGGTGCTGCAGAGTCATCCGCACTCTCCCGCCCGTTTGGGAGCTTTGGTATAATCCCCATGGTCCTGACGGAGTCCCCAGCATCCACTTAGGACGTTAGAGAAAATAAGAATTTACTTACCGATAATTCTATTTCTCGTAGTCCGTAGTGGATGCTGGGCGCCCATCCCAAGTGCGGATTGTCTGCAATACTTGTACATAGTTATTGTTACAAAAATCGGGTTATTCTTGTTGTGAGCCATCTTTTCAGAGGCTCCTTCGTTGTTATCATACTGTTAACTGGGTTCAGATCACAGATTGTACGGTGTGATTGGTGTGGCTGGTATGAGTCTTACCCGGGATTCAATATCCTTCCTTATTATGCACGCTCGTCCGGGCACAGTATCCTAACTGAGGCTTGGAGGAGGGTCATAGGGGGAGGAGCCAGTGCACACCACCTGATCCTAAAGCTTTTATTATTGTGCCCTGTCTCCTGCGGAGCCGCTAAACCCCATGGTCCTGACGGAGTCCCCAGCATCCACTACGGACTACGAGAAATAGAATTATCGGTAAGTAAATTCTTATTTTTACTTACCGGTAAATCTATTTCTCGTAGTCCGTAGAGGATGCCGGGGACTCCGTAAGGACCATGGGGAGAGACGGGCTCCGCAGGAGACATGGGCACTTTAAGAAAGAATTTAGTTCCTGGTGTGCACTGGCTCCTCCCTCTCTGCCCCTCCTCCAGACCTCAGGTAGAGAACTGTGCCCAGAGGAGATGGACAGTACGAGGAAAGAATTTTTGTTAATCCAAGGGCAAGATTCATACCAGCCACACCAATCACACCGTATAACTTGTGATAACAATCCAGTAAACAGTATGACAATAACATAGCATCAGTTC
Source organism: Pseudophryne corroboree (assembly GCF_028390025.1). Taxonomy (NCBI): domain Eukaryota; kingdom Metazoa; phylum Chordata; class Amphibia; order Anura; family Myobatrachidae; genus Pseudophryne; species Pseudophryne corroboree. Next base: position 176,359,708 of record NC_086444.1, on the reverse strand, counting down.
ACGCCCGATGCAACAATAACGTAACCCTTATTGAAGCAATAACTATATACAAGTATTGCAGAAGAAGTCCGCACTTGGGACGGGCGCCCAGCATCCTCTACGGACTACGAGAAATAGATTTACCGGTAAGTAAAATCTTATTTTCTCTAACGTCCTAGAGGATGCTGGGGACTCCGTAAGGACCATGGGGATTATACCAAAGCTCCCAAACGGGCGCGAGTGCGGATGACTCTGCAGCACCGATTGAGCAAACAGGAGGTCCTCCTCAGCCAGGGTATCAAACTTATAGAATTTTGCAAAGGTGTTTGTACCCGAACAAGTAGCAGCTCGACACAGCTGTAGTGCCGAGACCCATCGGGCAGCCGCCCAAGAAGAGCCCACTTTCCTAGTGGAATGGGACTTGATCGATTTAGGTAACGGCAATCCTGCCGTAGAATGCGCCTGCTGGATCGTGATACAGATCCAGCGAGCAAGAGTCTGCTTTGAAGCAGGGCCGCCAAGCTTGTTGGCTGCATACAGAACAAACAGTGCTTCTGTTTTTCGGACTCTAGCCGTCCTGGCTACATACATTTTCAAAGCCCTGATCACATCAAGGGACTCAGAATCCTTTAAGTCCCGTATAGCCACAGGCACCACAATAGGTTGGTTCATATGAAAGGATGAAACCACTTTTGGCAGGAACGGAGGACGTGTCCGCAATTCCGCTCTATCCATATGGAAAACCAGATAGGGGCTTTTATGTGATAAAGCCGCTAATTCCGACACTCGCCTAGCCGAAGCCAGGGCTATTAACATGACCACCTTCCAAGTGAGATATTTCAACTCCACCGTTTTCAGTGGTTCAAACCAGTGTGACTTTAGGAAGTCCAAGACCACATTAAGGTCCCAAGGCGCCACCGGAGGCACAAACGGAGGCTGAATATGCAGCACTCCCTTAACAAAAGTCTGAACTTCTGGGAGAGAAGCCAATTCTTTTTGAAAGAAAATGGATAGGGCCGAAATCTGGACCTTAATGGAGCCTAATTTAAGGCCCAAATCCACTCCAGTTTGTAGGAAGTGAAGGAAACGGCCCAGATGGAATTCTTCCGTAGGAGCATTCCTGGCCTCACACCAAGAAACATATCTTCGCCATATACGGTGATAATGTTTTGCTGTTACTTCCTTCCTAGCCTTTATCAGCGTAGGGATAACCTCAACCGGAATACCTTTTTCCGCTAGGATCCGGCGTTCAACCGCCATGCCATCAAACGCAGCCGCGGTAAGTCTTGGAACAGACAGGGTCCCTGTTGCAACAGGTCCTGCCTTAGAGGAAGAGGCCACGGTTCTTCCGTGAGCATTTCCTGCATGTCTGGATACCAGGTCCGTCGTGGCCAATCTGGAACAACGAGGATTGTTATCACTCCTTTTCTTCTTACTATTCTCAACACCTTGGGTATGAGAGGAAGAGGAGGAAATACATAGACGGACCGGAACACCCACGGTGTCACGAGGGCATCTACCGCTACTGCCTGAGGGTCTCTGGACCTGGCGCAATACCTCTGTAGCTTTTTGTTGAGGCGGGACGCCATCATGTCTATCTGTGGCAGTTCCCACCGACTCACAATCTGTGCGAAGACTTCTGGATGAAGTCCCCACTCTCCCGGGTGTAGGTTGTGTCTGCTGAGGAAGTCTGCTTCCCAGTTGTCCACTCCCGGAATGAACACTGCTGACAGTGCGCTTACATGAGTCTCCGCCCAGCGAAAAATCCTGGTAGCTTCCGCCATTGCCGCTCTGCTCCTTGTGCCGCTTTGGCGGTTTACATGAGCCACTGCGGTGATGTTGTCTGACTGGATCAGAACTGGTTGGTCGCGAAGTAAGGCCTCCGCTTGACGTAGGGCGTTGTATATGGCCCTTAGTTCCAGGATGTTGATGTGCAGACAAGTCTCTTGACTTGACCAAAGACCCTGGAAATTTCTTCCCTGTGTGACTGCTCCCTAACCTCGGAGGCTTGCGTCCGTGGTCACCAGGATCCAATCCTGAATGCCGAATCTGTGGCCCTCGAGAAGGTGAGCACTCTGCAGCCCCCACAGGAGCGACACCCTGGCCCTGGGGGACAGGGTGATCAACCGATGCATCTGTAGATGTGATCCGGACCACTTGTCCAACAGATCCCATTGGAAAGTCCTCGCATGGAACCTGTCAAAGGGAATGGCCTCGTATGAGGCCACCATTTTTCCCAGGACTCGAGTGCAATGATGCACGGACACCTGTTTTGATTTCAAAAGGTTCCTGACCAGAGTCATAAGTTCCTGGGCTTTTTCTATCGGAAGATAAACCCTTTTCTGGGTCGTGTCCAGAATCATGCCCAAGAAAGGCAGACGAGTCGTAGGAACCAAGTACGACTTTGGGATATTGAGAATTCAGCCGTGTTGTTGTAACACTTTCAGTGAAAGAGATACGCTGTTCAGCAACAGCTCTCTTGATCTCGCTTTTATGAGGAGATCGTCCAAGTACGGGATAATTGTGACACCCGTCTTGCGCCGGAGCACCATCATTTCCGCCATTACCTTGGTGAAAATCCTCGGAGCCGTTGAGAGACCAAACGGCAACATCTGAAATTGGTAATGACAGTCCTGTACCGCAAATCTTAGGTACGCCTGATGAGGTGGATAAATGGGGACATGAAGGTACGCATCCTTTATGTCCAGTGACACCATAAAATCCCCCCCCTTCCAAGCTGGCGATGACCGCTCTTAGCGATTCCATCTTGAACTTGAACCTCTTCAAGTATAGGTTCAGAGATTTTAAATTCAATATGGGTCTGACCGAACCCTCCGGTTTCGGAACCACAAACATGGTTGAATAATAACCCCTTCCCTGTTGAAGGAGGGGAACCTCGACCACCACCTGCTGAAGATACAATTTTTGTATTGCATTTAACACTATCTCTCTCTCTAGGGGGGAAGACGGTAGGGCCGATTTGAAAAACCGGTGAGGAGGCACCTCTTCGAATTCCAGCTTGTAACCCTGAGACACAATTTCTATTGCCCAGGGATCCACCTGGGAGTGAACCCACATGTGGCCGAAATTCCGAAGACGCGCCCCCACTGGCCCCGACTCCGCCAGTGGAGCCCCAGCGTCATGCGGTGGATTTTGCAGAGGCCGGGGAGGACTTCTGTTCCTGGGAACTAGCTGTATTGTGCAGCTTCTTTCCTCTGCCCCTACCTCTGGAAAGAAAGGACGCACCTCTGACTTTCTTGTTTCTTTGTGAATGAAAGGACTGCATTTGATAATGCGGTGCTCTCTTAGGCTGTGAGGGAACATAAGGCAAAAAATTTGACTTTCCAGCCATAGCTGTGGAGACCAGGTCCGAGAGACCTTCACCAAACAATTCCTCACCCTTGTAAAGTAAAACCTCCATATGCCGTTTTGAGTCGGCATCACCTGTTCATTGCCGAGTCCACAGGACCCTTCTGGCAGAAATCGACATAGCGTTTATTCTAGAACCGAGCAGACTGATGTCTCTTTGAGCATCTCTCATACAAAGGACAGCGTCTTTAATATGCCCCAGGGTCAATAAAACAGTATCCCTATCTAGGGTATCAAACTCCTCTGATAAGGTATCAGTCCATGCCGCTACTGCACTACAGACCCAGGCCGACGCAATTGCTGGTCTGAGCAAGGTACCTGAATGTGTATAAATGGACTTCAGGGTACCCTCCTGTTTGCGATCAGCAGCATCCTTGAGGGTAGCCGTATCCTGGGACGGCAGGGCTACCTTTTTGGATAAGCGTGTTAAAGCTTTGTCCACCCTAGGGGAGGATTCCCATCGTAACCTGTCCGTTGGCGGGAAAGGATACGCCATAAGAATCCGTTTGGAAATCTGCAGTTTTTTATCTGGAGATTCCCAAGCTTTTTCACATAACTCATTCAGTTCGTGTGAGGGGGGAAAAGTTACCTCAGGTTTCTTTCCCTTATACAAATAAACCCTTGTTGTGATGTGCAAAACCTCCTTAATTGCTATAATCATATATCGAAGTGATTTAGCCAACTTTGGCTGTAACTTTGCATCATCGTAATCGACACTGGAGTCAGAATCCATGTCGGTATCTGTGTCAACAATTTGGGATAGTGGGCGCTTATGAGACCCCGACGGTCCCTGCGACATAGGATCAGGCACGGGTTGAGACCCTGCCTGTCCCAATGCATCAGCCTTGTCTAATCTTTTATGCAAGGCATTAACATTATCATTTAAAACCTTCCACATATCCATCCAATCAGGTGTCGGCGCCGTCGGCGGAGACACCACATTCATTTGCTCCCGCTACTCTCCCACATAGCCTTCCACATCAGACATGTCAACACAAGCGTACCGACACACCACACACACAGGGAATGTCCTTTCTGAAGACAGTTCCCCCACGAGGTCCTTTGGAGAGACAGAGAGAGAGTATGCCAGCACACACCCCAGCGCTATAAACCCAGGAATAACACAGTAACTTAATGTTAACCCAGTAGCTGCTGTTTATATACTTTTTTGCGCCTAATTATGTGCCCCCCCTCTCTTTTCAACCCTCTTCTACCGTATATCAGCAGGGGAGAGCCTGGGGAGCTTCCTCTCAGCGTGCTGTGGAGAAAAACTGGCGCTGGTGAGTGCTGAGGGAGAAGCCCCGCCCCCTCGGTGGCGGGCTTCTGTCCCGCTTAAATTTTATTTCTTTGGCGGGGGCTCCTACATATATACAGTGCCCAGCTGTATATATGTGTTCATTTGCCAGAATGAGGTCCCAAATGCTGCCCAGGGCGCCCCCCCCCCCCCCCCCCTGCGCCCTAACAGTGACCGAAGTATGTGTAGGTGTGTGGAGCAATGGCGCACAGCTGCAGTGCTGTGCGTTACCTCTAGTGAAGATCACAAAGTCTTCTGCCGCCTGTGAAGTCTTCTTGCTTCTCATACTCACCCGGCTTCAGTCTTCCGGCTCTGCGAGGGGGACGGCGGCGCGGCTCTGGGACGGACGGCGAGGGTGAGATCCTGCGTACCGATCCCTCTGGAGCTAATGGTGTCCAGTAGCCTAAGAAGCAGGACCTAGCTTCAGAGAGTAGGGCTGCTTCTCTCCCCTCAGTCCCACGATGCAGGGTGTATGTTGCCAGCAGAGCTCCCTGAAAATAAAAAACCTAACAAAAAACTTTCTATCAGCAAACTCAGGAGAGCTCACTGAAAAGCACCCAGCTCCTCTGGGCACAGAATCAAACTGAGGTCTGGAGGAGGGGCAGAGAGGGAGGAGCCAGTGCACACCAGGAACTAAATTCTTTCTTAAGGTGCCCACGTCTCCTGCGGAGCCCGTCTCTCCCCATGGTCCTTACGGAGTCCCCAGCATCCTCTAGGACGTTAGAGAAACAGGAACTGAATAGTCTGAAGTAATCGCAAGCGCTGAGTAGGTCTGAAGCTACTCGGAAACTGCACAAAAATATTTTGTAGCCGCTCTGCGATCCTTCCGTTCGCACTTCTGCTAAGCTAAAATACACTCCCGGTGGGAGGCGGCATAGCATATGCATGGCTGCTAAAAACTGCTAGCGAGCGAACAACTCGGAATGACCACCTGTGTACATTACAGTCTGTGTGTGCTTGGGGGTAGGGTACTCTTGTGATCTGTGTATATTACAGGGTGGTATGTTTGTGGATACTCTTGTGAACCATGTACAGTAGATAACAGATATGTGTTTGGATCAGGAAGTCTCTTGTGAGCTGTGTATATTAGATTGATAATGCTGATCGATATGCTATGCGACACTTGTATATCTGTGTGCAACTGAGTCTGTATATGAAGCGCAAAAAAAACTTGTGGGTGTCATTCAGACCCGATTGCAGCTGTGCGTATTCGCACAGCAGCGATCGGGTCTGAACTATGCATGCGCCGCTGCCGCAGTGCGCCAGCGCATGCCAGACAGCCAATGGCTGTCTTTAGCTAGTAATCGCCTCTGCCTGAGGTGGCGATGTTTGGCGGCGATGTTTGGCTGCCATTTAGGGGACGTGGTCCGGGCAACGCAGGGGTGCCCGTATCATCGGTGGGGCGGGCCGCGATGGCTGCGTGATGTCACACGCAGCCACTGCGACCCGGACAGCGACGAGTATCTCCCTGCCAGCACACAGGAGCAGCGATGGCTGGGAGCTACTCTTCCAGTACAAAAGCATCGTCGCTGTGCGATGCTTTTGCACTAGTGCGACGGGGCAGGGACTGACATGTGAGGCGGACTAGCCCTGTGCTGGGTGTTCCCCCGCATTTCAGTGTGACTGATAATAGATGTGCTAAATTTTGCACATCTACGATCTACTCTGAATCACCCCCTTGGTATGGAAAAAAGCCACACCGAATGCACTGCATCAGTTCATATACAGATGCAGAGACTTAGTCGCACACAGATATACAAGTGCTGCACATCAATTGTTTGACAAAAAAGAGGCATAAAAGGCGCCCAATGCTAGCAGAGTCTGGTGCGCTGAGAGGGGCTGTTTGGCGTGACTGCAGCAAAGATGTATGAGGACAGACAGACAGACAAATAGATTTTTACCACCCTTTAAAAAACCATAAGCAAAAGTGGACTTGTCTGCAGCTGCACTTGGGATTAATGAAGATGAATCTGGAGTGAACGCTTTCAGCCACTTGCTTTTTTGATAGTGATGTATTTCTCTGTGTTTATGACTCAGCAGCATTGGCTGTGACACATTAGAAAGATCATCAATACTACTCACTGAAGCTACTGCAGACGCCCCAACAATGAACAAAAATTCTGTCTCAAAATGCTTGGACTGGGAACCTGACAATGGACAACATTCCAATAGATCTGATGTATAAATCAATGAAACGCACCATGCAGTAGTGCACACAGCTATAAAATAGCGGCGTTATACTGTACATGATGGGTTATGGTACAAGGGTGTAGTTTGCTCTATATTGCACATTTACAGATCTTTGTATGGATGGAAACACACCAAACACTTTATTTTATGGTAACAGCGATGAATGACCAACTATAGTTAGCGAATACAGGCATCAAACCTAGTGTGTAGTTACATTTGGCCAAATTCTGATTGGTTGTTATGGGCAACATCCCATCTTAAATAGAACTCCCATCTTGGTTAATTTACCCCTCAGTGTGCAAAACCAATATTCACAGGAAAGCGAAGTTCAACAGGAAACAGTGAAATCAATTGAGGCACTACTTTTCACTATCATTGTACACTCGCACTAGCCATTTGTAGCAAAATGATGCATCTGAAAACTGGAGTATTTACGCCTATTTACAAATCTTAATAGCCCACAATTCCGCTGACATGCCCTCACTAAACTTTGCTTACATTAAATCAGGGCAGTGGTTGGTCGCCCAATATTTTTGGCAAAAAATATGCTAAGGACCTCAACTTTACTCTCTGTTATATTGCAGAGCTTAAATTAGCAGTGTTTAATATTTAGAGTGTGGGTCTGCATTTGTTTTCTATGTGCAACTACAGGTCTTAGCATGGTATCTCCTTTCATTATGTTTAGAATTAGAGTGCGCAGTCCAAGCCTCCCCCCAGCCCACCCATATACTCATTCAGGGAAATCAAGAGCAGCAACGGACCCGGGTACTGGAGGGGGCATGGCTAAAATGTGGAGGCGTGCCCACATCCTCGCCAATTTTTTTTAAAGGTCTAGGCACAACATGCTGGGAAGGGACTGATTTGTCTTCTTTGGCCAGGGGCAGATTAATGGAGGTCATTCCGAGTTGTTCGCTCAGTAAAAATCTTCGCATCGCAGCGATTTTCCGCTTAATGCGCATGCGCAATGTCCGCACTGCGACTGCGCCAAGTAAATTTGCTATGCACTTAGGAATTTTACTCACGGCTTTTTCATCGTTCTGGCGATCGTAATGTGATTGACAGGAAATGGGTGTTACTGGGCGGAAACAGGCCGTTTTATGGGCGTGTGGGAAAAAACGCTACCGTTTCCGGAAAAACGCAGGAGTGGCCGGAGAAACGGGGGAGTGTCTGGGCGAACGCTGGGTGTGTTTGTGACGTCAAACCAGGAACGACAAGCACTGAAATGATCGCAGATGCCGAGTAAGTCTGAAGCTACTCAGAAACTGCTACGAGGTGTGTAATCGCAATATTGCGAATACATCGTTCGCAATTTTAAGATGCTAAGATTCACTCCCAGTAGGCTGCGGCTTAGCATGAGCAAATCTGCTAAAATCCGCTTGCGAGCGAACAACTCGGAATGAGGGCCCATGAAAGAGAGGCGGTGAGGAAGGTAGTACCTGCTCCCCCACTTTTCTGGCATCCTTGCCTACATTACAGCACAACACTTTGCACTATTACAGATCATTTCTGCCTTCTCAATCAACGTAGAGATGCAACTGAAATGCATACAACACTGCATCGCTTCTTACTTGCGCACACTTGGATCCAGAGCATGCACTCTATGAAAAACCATAACATACTCTCAACAAAAGGACTACTATGATCAGCTCTGCATCAGCCTCTCTGTGCAAACAAAACACTAGAGAGTCCCGGTAGCACGCCAAGCACACAAAGTCATTGCAGAGCAGCATAGGAAGTCTACAACCACGTATCAAAATTACCTTATAAACAAAGCAGCTTGTCTGGGAATAGCAGAAGACACACCATGGCTGCTCAGAGGGGGCAAGCACCATGCTGATAGGTGCTGGGGTTCTTCCCATCCCCTCCCTTTCCCCAAGGCTCTAGAGGCCAGGGTAAGTGACAAGATTGGTATGCTGCAGTTGCTAATGCACCACTCCAATGGTCCCCATACAACTGGCAGGAGTCCTAAAGCTAGGTACACACTATACAATTACTGGACTAATTTGCCAATAATCAGGTGACTGGAATGTTTTTTTGTATAGTGTGTAGGCATGAATATTTTGGCCAAATACCAATTAAACGGTCAAAATAGGGCCAGAAATGCGTGGCTTTGATTATCCAATCAGACGTCTAGACAAAAGAAATTCTCTATAATCTGCCCCATATTTCCTACTGTTTATCCTGATTACCTCATCCTCCTTGTGGGTGGACATATGCAAATTCAGTGTGGTGTGCCAGGAAAAAAAAAATCACATCAGGACCTTCAGTGGCATAAAAATCACCTGTTTCTCAGTTTGTCCAAATAAATCGCTTTAGGCCCATGCCCATTATGCCAACAGATTCAAATAAATAAAGATGCACAAATGTACATTTTAGGCTAGTATTACAGCCACTGTACAATACCACTGTAGTAGTGTCGGACTGGGGCATAAAGGGCACACCGGAGGAATGCAGTGGTAGGGGCCCATGCTTAGGGGTGTGTCCAGTCTCCAGAGAGGGTGTAGCCAGACTGGTCAATTTCAAATTGGTCAAATCAAGCAAAGACATGTATTTAAGGGGGAAAAAAATCTCATCTTCGCACAATGCATATTGCGGATTATTCAGAGTTGATCAGTTTTTGCTAATTGAGCAAAAGTGCGAAAACTAAAATAGCATGCTGGGGGCCGCTCAGCACAGGGCAAGGCTGCACAACATGTGTAGCGCCACCCGACGATGCGATAGCAATTAAAACCTCAAATAGATGTTGACCCCTGCCCACGTGGCCTGGCTGTATAAGCAGGCGCATCACCACCATGTTTCCGATCACAGGAAATGCAGGCGACGTCATCGGCTGGCCCTGAAAATGGCCATGACATGCCTGCATTTCTTGGTTCCCCCCCCCCCCAATGTCGCGTCGCCACCCCGGAATGCCCGCCGTGGGTGTGGTACAGCTTATAGACAGTTAAAAGATAGCCAGTCATTAGTTAGACACTATATGGTCGACAGTCAAAGTCAAAAGTTAGACAGTCAAAAGTCAGACAGGGTAATCAGTCAGACACACACACACACAAAAAAGTCTTCATTTTTTGTGTTTTTAAAACCAAATTTGATTAAATTCGTCCCCTCGCGGGGTCGCTGCGCTCGCCACGCTTCGGGCTCGGTGTCTCGCTCCAACTCGCCACAACTTTACTAAAAGGTAATCGTTTGAGAGATGGATAGTAAATGAGGCAAAAGCTGCAAAAAACACAGAAAAACCAAAAAATTTTTTATTTGTGTCCGACTTTTGACCCTGTCTGACTTTTGACTGTCTGACTTTTGACCCTGTCGGACTTTTGACTGTCGACCATATAGTGTCTAACTAATGACTGTCTATAGACAGGAACCCGCCCGCCGCCTGTCAATCACATAATGGGCCTAATTCAGAGCTGATCGTAGATGTGCGAAAAAACACATATCTACGATCAAAATCTCTGACATGCGCCGGGATGCCCAGCACAGGGGTAGTCCGGCCCGCATGCCAGGCACTACCCCCACCCCCCTTCCCGCAGAGGTGCAAAATCATCACACAGTGGCGATGCTTCCGCACCTGGCAAGTAGCTTCCTGCCTACGCAGCCTACCTGCCATGTTTTTGGTCGCAGCGGCTGCATGTGACACCACACAGCCGCCGCGACCCGCCCCAGCAACGGTCCGGTCATGCCTACGATGTTGGGATCGTGCCCTCCCAACGCCATCCGAACGCCGCCGGCACTCCCCCTTCCGCCCTGCCAGAGGCGATCGCACCAGTGAGATGCAGCCGCTGAGCGTGCACACAAGACATAGGGCCGCAGTCTGCGATCGCTGCCGTTGCAGCGACCAGGTCTGAATTCGACCCAATAATTGGTCATGCACGTGCACTATGGCTGCTGCGCTTGTGCAGTGTTCCGAAAATCGCCTGTTTGCGATTGTCAGAACACTGCATCCACCTCTGAATAGCTCCCATGGCACAGAAAAGCAGCAAACCTCCTGCATTGGAAACTTTCTAATGGGTCGAGGGTGTGCGGCTCAATTCCAGAGTCCTGCACACTTGCCTCCTCTGGACTTAAAAAATAAATCATACTGCGTGAGATCATAGGGAGAGGGGGAACACGGATTTTGGACTATCCCAAAATGGTTTTGCAAGATTCAACACTCTCGCACAGATAATTTACTGTCACACAGCATTCAAAAAAGTGATGTTTTTCCTGTGTGTCGTAAAAATGCTTACTTCAAAAGCAGAGCAACGCGTTAACTTAAAATGTTTAGTTAAATTGAACAAAATGCCCACCGAATATTTCCATATGCTAACTGAGGCTCATGGGGCAGATTGTATTAGTGACAGTCGTGAGGATGTCGAAGATAATGAACGTCCCAGAAGGCCTTGCACATCAAAAACAAACAAAAATGTGGAAAAATTTAAGAAAATCGCAGTCTGAATTACTTTGTGGAGTGCGCATGCGCACCGGCCGCACTGCGCGTGCGTACCCAGTGAGATGCTATCAGCATCTCTGGGCAGCGCTCGTCTCTGCCTGATTGACAGGCAGAGGCGGTCGCGAAGCGGGAGGGGGCGTGCCACCGGCGTTAGAACGACGTTGGCGGGGCGCGGTCAAGACAACAGACCTGTGTCCGGACCATTGGGGGGCGGGGGACGTGTTGCAGTGGCTGCGTGACATAACAGGCAGCCGCTGCCACCCGGGACGCAGCGGGTAGCTCCCTGCCAGAGCGCAGGAGCTGCGCAAGTAGGGAGCTGTTCGCCAGGTACAAAAGCATTGACGCCGTGCAATGCTTTTGTACCTGTGCGGGGGAAAAGGGGAGGGGGAGGGCCAGACATGCGGGCGGACTAGCCCTGTGCTGGGCTTCCCCCCCGCATGTCTGTGAAAGTGATCATAGATGTGCTAAATTTTGCACATCTACGATCAGCTCTGAATTAGGCCCATTGTTTGAATCCCTTGAAGAATGCTGCAATTGCTCAGTGTGTCCTTCACTGTGGTCATAAGCAGTTTCCATTTGAAAAAATAGCATTCTCTATAGCTTAACATAATATGTCAGACAAAATAGCAGTACAAGGGGTGGTATTCAGTATGCCTCCTGTTGGGATCCCGGCGCTCAGTATACCGGCTACAAAAACCCGGCATACCGACAACTGTTCTCCCTCTTGGGGGTCCATGACCCCCCTGGAGGGAGAATAAATAGCATGGCACGCATAGCGCGCCTCCGCGCCTGCAACGTGGCGAGTGCAGCGAGCCCCCAAGGGGCTACCTTGCGCTCGCCCCGCTGCCGGCATGCCGGCGGTCGTGACGCCAGCATGCTGGCCGCCGGGATCCCGCTCGCCGGCCACTCATACTACACCCAGTACAAGACATCTAATGCAGTCTTGTATGTGTTAATGAATCAGCTAGTAGTAGTTGTTACTATATTGTTCTAATCCCTCCGCTCCCCAAACAGGTGATTTAGGCTATGGCTGTTGCTCCTGGCTTCTGACTCCTTTGTCAAATCATGAAACTCCTGCTGAGCATAAGTAAAAGAGGCACATATAGCCACCCAATCCATGGCAGAATGCACCTTTGGTCTTTTAAAAACAAGGGACCCTATTCAGCACGTATTGCAAAATTGAGAAAACGCAATCCGGCCGATCAATAAATGACTGTGTATGAGCAGCGTTCACACCTGTGATTTGCGATAATTTTCGTTAACAAATTTTGCTTCAACACTATCGCATTTTGATTTGACAGGAAGCCAGCGTTTAGAGGGGAAATTTTGTGGATGCGTTTTTCGTGTGGGTCTCTGACGACAGCGATGACCACTTCCACCCTCTTGCATATGCAGAATTGTGGATGACCGTGCCTACCGTAGATGGAAAAACTCTTATATGTTCCGGTATTTGTGCATGGTTATGCGATCACATACAGCATTGTGATGCATTCGCAATTTCTGCAATGAGCATTTTTTCTTTATTTCTGGGCGGCAACTATTTGATCGCAGCAACTGCTTTTTAGCAAGATTTGCAAACCGTGCTGAATGAGGTCCAAGGTTGATAATTTGGGAGGCATATTATTATACAATTTGGCAAAAGTGTTCGATATTGTGCTCTGCTGCCGTCTATTGCATAATCGCACATTAAATAATCTACTCCCCCAGATTATGCAATTAACAGGGAGCAGGGCGAGGTTTTGTTACCAACAACTGACTATTTGGGCACAGAAAGTGGAAGGCAGGCAGGAAGGCAGATTAGGGCTAAGTTTATTGTCAAATATTTCAGCTGTATTTTTTTATTAAAAAAACAACACATTTTAATCATCAATTAGGTTTTTCTTGTATAAGTAGTGTAAAGTAGTGTAAAGAGAGAGCTTCCTTTTAATTTGTGTGCATGTGATACATTTGGACCAATAGGTAGCAATAAGGAAGTTCTGTTCAATTTTGCATTCAGTTTTGCTGGGGATTTTAATGGGGATTTGAGATTTGATTTTGTAAGGGATTTCATAATCTTAACACAAAATCCCTTCTAATGATGAATCAAATCAAATTTCATTTGAAAATCAAATGCAAAATAGATTTTTAGTAAATGAGGGCTTTTTAATAGAATAGAATCGATTTCAGTCGATTTTTAAGATTCATAAACATGAATCCCAAATCGAACTGTAGTAAATGTACCACCCCTTGGCAGGATGTGTGACTACGATTTAGAGACTTTATATATATATATGTATATACCTACCTTCTTGTAGGAAATTACCTGTGAACATACAGAACAACATGATGTCACCAAATCCATCCAATATATTTTGGCAAAATCCATCAGCAAAAGTTATTAAAAAAACCCACCTGTGCTATCCTTACAAAAATCAGAAGACATATCACTGAGGATAAAATGCAGCCCGTCTGGGCAAACACCGGAATCTCAGACTCAGTCCGCTAGATTGGCGAAGGATTATTACATAAATCTTTATCTGCACAGATGACATTTCTCAGAATATCAATTGTGTTTGATGATTCTGTCATGTCAGTCATGTTTCTAGGTTAAGCTCAATAGGCATAAACGATAAAAAAAGATTCTCATCATCAGTGTGAATAATGGCAAGTCAAGATAAAGTCACGTAATATATTTCTGCATCTCGTAAGCTGTATAAACAGAGAAAGCAGACAAAATCTAGTTTTATGGCACTTTGTCACCAACGTAGGACAAAATACAAACACAATATTGAAGTACCATCATTCCATGAAGAGTGAACAGAAAAAAAAATCTAATTTAATGCAAGAAACCTGTGACACACAATTTGTTGTAGAATTACAATTCCCAGAATGCTCCTGACAGCTATTACAGAACTACAATTCCCAGCATGCTCCCAGGTTGTCAAGGAATGCCTGAATACCCTAAAATGAACAATTTTCCCCAAACTCATCTAAATAGCACTTCCTGTACACTAAACAATTTAAATACAAATAAAAACATTTCCACTATGAACTCCGCAGGCCCTATATATTTACTACCTATGCGCTTAGCTCAGTGGCCCGCCATAATTACCTTCTTTTTGTGTGTTCCCACCAGGAGAGTAGCCGGAGATGCAGATGGCCATTTTGTCAGTGGCGCGAACCACATCACTAATACCCCATCATGCAGAAGGGTTGGAGTCATGCTAACAGAATGTAGGCATGCTGCATATCATTTTAATCAGCGGAAGCTGCTTGTGTGTCCTATTACAATACTTTGCATCTAAGATGCATTTTCTTTGGACAAAATGCAATAACAGACACTTGGCGCTACCAAGTCCCACCACGGCATGGCGCGACTTAAAGGGCTGTTTACCGTGACTGCAGAAAGGATGTAAGAGGACACATCTGTACTCTGTAATTGGGTGCTGCGGATCTCTTGTGGTGCCATATAAAGGATAATCTCAGTTCAGAGCAGGATTCAAACCCTGGTCTGTCTGTTTACTGAAACCTGCCATTAGCCCACTGAGCCATAATAATAATAATAATAATAATTTAACAGGTTGACAGACCGGCATCTCTATGCTGCTCTCTGACTTCTTGGTTCCACTACATACAGTGAATTACCACGTGATTATATTTTATGGAACAAGAGAGCTGGCCAGATTCGATGATAGCAATAACCCCACTAAATGGTTGTTATTTCAAAGTTATTTAGAGGCCGGTAATATCATAGATCATACTGGAATGAATGGTTAGGTCAATATAACATGAATCAATTGCTGGGTCCTACATACATGATGGAGAAACTATTCAGTCTTTTATTTTACATTGTCCTGTACAGAGCTCTCCCTTTATAATGAAATTCTTCTCAGTGGCCAATGGACACAATTAAAACAGTACACAAAATATTAAGTGGTCATTACACAAGAAAACTTGGATAATGCTGAAGATAGACAGATATATATAAAAAAAAATAATATATATATATATATATACACACAGTTGTGCTCATAAGTTTACATACCCTAGCAGAATTTGTGATTTTCTGGCCATTTGTCAGAAAATATGAATGATAACTCACAACCTTGTCTTTCACTCATGGTTAGTGGTTGGGTGATGCCATTTATTGTCAAACAACTGTGTTTACTCTTTTTAAATCATAATGACAACAGAAACTACCCAAATGACCCTGAGCAAAAGTTTACATACCGTGGAGATTTTGGCCTGATAACATGCACACAAGTTGACACAAACGGGTTTGAATGGCTACTAAAGGTAACCATCCTCACCTGTGATCTGTTTGCTTGTAATCAGTGTGTGTGTATAAAAGGTCAGTGAGTTTCTGGACTCCTGAAAGACCCTTGCATCTTTCATCCAGTGCTGCACTGACGTGTCTGGATTCTGAGTCACGGGGAAAGCAAAAGAATTGTCAAAGGATCTGCGGGAAAAGGTAATTGAACTGTATAAAACAGGAAAGGGATATAAAAAGATATCCAAGCAATTGAGAATGCCAATCAGCAGTGTTCAAACTCTAATTAAGAAGTGGAAAATGAGGGATTCTGTGGAAACCAAATCACGGTCAGGTAGACCAACAAAAATTTCAGCCACAACTGCCAGGAATATTATTCGGGATGCAAAGAAAAATCCACAAATAACTTCAGCTGAAATACAGGACTCTCTGAAAAAAAGTGGTGTGGTTGTTTCAAGATGCACAATAACGAGGCATTTGAAGAAAAGTGGGCTGCATGGTCGAGTCGCCAGAAGAAAGCCATTACTACGCAAATGCCACAAAGCATCCCACTTACAATACTACAAAGAGCACAGAGACAAGCCTCAAAACTTTTGGAACAAAGTCATTTGGAGTGATGAGACCAAAATTAAACTTTTTGGCCACAACCATAAACGTTACATTTGGAGAGGAGTCAACAAGGCCTATGATGAAAGGTACACCATTCCTACTGTGAAACACGGAGGTGGATCGCTGATGTTTTGGGGATGTGTGAGCTACAAAGGCACTGGAAACTTGGTCAAAATTGATGGCAAGATGAATGCAGCATGTTATCAGGAAATACTGGAGGAAAATTTGCACTCATCAGCCCGGAAGCTGCACATGGGACGTACTTGGACGTTCCAACATGACAATTATCCAAAACACAAGGCCAAGTCGACCTGTCATTGGCTACAGCAGAATAAAGTGAAGGTTCTGGAGCGGCCATCTCAGTCTCCTGACCTCAATATCATTGAGCCACTCTGGGGAGATCTCATGCAAGACAGCCCAAGAATTTACAGGAACTGGAGGCTTTTTGCCAAGAAGAATGGGCAGCTTTACCATCTGAGAAAATAAAGAGCCTCATCCACAACTACCACAAAAGACTTCAAGCTGTCATTGATGTTAAAGGGGGCAATACACGGTATTAAGAACTGGGGTATGTAAACTTTTGATCAGGGTCATTTGGGTAGTTTCTTTTGTCATTATGATTTAAAAAGAGTAAACACAGTTGTTTACAATCAATGGCTTCACCCGACCACTAACCATGAGTGAAAGAAAAGTTTGTGAGTTATCATTCATATTCTCTGACAAATGGCCAGAAAATCACAAATTCTGCTAGGGTATGTAAACTTATGAGCACAACTATATATATATATATATATATATATATATATATATATATATATATATATATATATATATTTATAATTTATTTATTTATTTTTTCCCTTCTTTTTTTTTGCTGGGATATAACATTCCAATTATAGGAAGTGGACCTTTGATTATAAACTGTGAGGCAGATGAGACTTTTCTCTCTGTGGAAAGCTAATCAAAGGGAAATCTATGGAATGTCATGATAACACGATAAGAAGGAGAACTGTCACCTGTTGAGGAATACACTGCTGACATCATCATGGCTGATCGGTGGCTTCTTGGAGCTTGCTGCCATCCTCAGGGGCCGGAGGAAACAGTTCACCAGAATATAAAGCTGATGCACATATTCTGCCTCAGCCTCAACCATGTTAAACACAATCTGATTGCGCTTCCTCATGCTCTCTGCATGTGGGGAACAAATATAGTCTTGTACAATTGTCTTCCATTTCCTCCTGCACAGCCATCCACGCATGAAACTCTGAACCTGGACAAACACACCATGTTAGTGACATACACAGGAATAGTCATACATATACATCAATGTCTATTATACAGTGCAAAATGTTCTGAAAAGTGCGCAGGGCAGGAGATCCATTTAACCAGTATCGCTATTTGATCAGTATAAAGAGCCTGATTTTGGGTCATACGTAATGTGAATGCAACGCCAGACGCCCGCTGCAAAGAAAATGTAACTATGGGGGTCATTACGACCCGATCGCTCGCTGCAGTTTGTCACAGTGCAGCAATCGGGTCAGAACTGCGCATGCGCCGCAGTGCGCCGGCGCATGGCAGTCGTCACTGCCTAGCGATTGCCTCTGAGACAGAGGCGGTTGCTGGGCGGGAGGGAGCTAAACGGCGGCATTAAGCCGCCGTTTAGTAGGCTTGGTCCGGCCAACGCAGGTGTGACTGGATCGTTCGGGGGGGCGTGCCACGGCGGCTGCGTGACGTCTCACACAGCCGATGCGGCCAGCAGCAGCGACACACAACTCCTGGCCAGCAGCAGGAGCTGCGTTGGCCGGAAGTTACTCCACAAATACAAGAGCATTGCCGCTGTGCGATGCTTTTGTATTTGTGCGGGGGGGCGGCACTCACATGTGGGGCGGACCAGCCCTGTGATGGGCGACCCCCGCATGTCTAAGTTCATGATTGTAGCTGTGCTAAATTTAGCACAGCTACGATCAACTCGGAATGACCCCCTATATGCACATACTAATGTGCATGCATCTATGCAATCGCAGTGCCCCGCAGGAGCCTATGCAGGGTATACCGGGCATCCTGCATTCTACAAACACCAATGGCTCCCACCTTCCACTTGGGGTACGATCCACTTCTGTTTGAACACTTTCCTATCTTTGACTCTCACTATATTGTCAATAAGTTTTGACTAAAAACTCACTGCATACCACCGCTGCAAGGGGATCAATTGATACGTTTGGAAAGTACTTACCCTTATTTATTCTTTTTTATTTTATATATATTTTTTTTTATTTTTGATTTAGTTCCATTGTTTTTATGCCACATATTGTGTGTGTCTTTTACTGTCTTATGTGAATAATAAATGTATTATTACTACCTGAATAATACGCACTGCTCTTGTCACTAATCTGACATATGCACATACAAACCAGTGGTCGACAATGAACAGCGCAGAGTGCATGACATACAAAATTGTACAGTATATCATAGATTATACAGCCAAATATTTGCAAAATGGCTGCCATGAAAACTGTTGAAAATATATAACTACGTTGTCATTCAAATCTACTTACAGATGTGTCCTCATATATTGTTGCTGCATCAGCTCGCGCCGGTGTCTTTTTCGCTTGAATCTATGCCTTAGGGGAACATGTACTAAGCAGTGATAAAAGTGGAGAAGTGAGCCAGTGGAGAAGTTGCCCATGGCAACCAATCAGCATTGACGTAACATTTATAATTTGAATACCACAAAAGTATACAGAGCAGCTGATTGGTTGCCATGGGCAGCTTCTCCACTGGCTCACTTCTCCACTTTTATCACTGCTTAGTACATCTCCCCCTTAGTCACACAAATTAAATGATCGGATGCGACAAATCTCTGCCCCGCTCTCCCGGCCCCTATTGCGCCCTTCGGAAGTATTCTAATGTTAGTGCAAATGGGCGCGACAAGTTAATTTCAGCACGCTACCCTCGGGGTAGCCGAAAAGCGCGTAAAGAGACCCGTTTGGGTGCCCAAACGGGTCTTTTCATGCTCGCGCCCATTACTTTAGTCAGGCTTAGGTGCTTTGCATGCTTAAACCCGAGTGTAATGGGCACGATCAGTGCGATAAGTGGAGGCATTTGAATATCGCCCCTCAATCTCCCGTGACTTTAGACGGGAGATCGGGGGTGCGATAACATTTGAATTCCCCCCTGTATATGTAAGTGCTACAATGCAGAGCCCACAGCTGTTTTCATGCCAAGTTCCACTGTGCCTTATCTGCTACTTTGTTCATATTTAAAACTAATCCTGTGCACCTAAAGTCACAGTCCGCCGTCTCTGGTACAAAATGAGTTATGTTTTGCTGCGCCTGCAGAGCGAATAAAATGCAAATCAAAAGAAAAAAAATAAGATTTTACTTACCGATAAATCTATTTCTCGGAGTCCGTAGTGGATGCTGGGGTTCCTGAAAGGACCATGGGGAATAGCGGCTCCGCAGGAGACAGGGCACAAAAAGTAAAGCTTTTCCGATCAGGTGGTGTGCACTGGCTCCTCCCCCTATGACCCTCCTCCAGACTCCAGTTAGGTACTGTGCCCGGACGAGCGTACACAATAAGGGAGGATTTTGAATCCCGGGTAAGACTCATACCAGCCACACCAATCACACCGTACAACTTGTGATCTAAACCCAGTTAACAGTATGATAACAGCGGAGCCTCTGAAAGATGGCTTCCTTTAACAATAACCCGAATTAGTTAACAATAACTATGTACAACTTATGCAGATAATCCGCACTTGGGATGGGCGCCCAGCATCCACTACGGACTCCGAGAAATAGATTTATCGGTAAGTAAAATCTTATTTTCTCTATCGTCCTAGTGGATGCTGGGGTTCCTGAAAGGACCATGGGGATTATACCAAAGCTCCCAAACGGGCGGGAGAGTGCGGATGACTCTGCAGCACCGAATGAGAGAACTCCAGGTCCTCCTTAGCCAGAGTATCAAATTTGTAAAATTTTACAAACGTGTTCTCCCCTGACCACGTAGCTGCTCGGCAAAGTTGTAATGCCGAGACCCCTCGGGCAGCCGCCCAAGATGAGCCCACCTTCCTTGTGGAGTGGGCCTTTACAGATTTAGGCTGTGGCAAGCCTGCCACAGAATGTGCAAGTTGGATTGTGCTACAGATCCAACGAGCAATCGTCTGCTTAGACGCAGGAGCACCCATCTTGTTGGGTGCATACAATATAAACAACGAGTCAGATTTTCTGACTCCAGCTGTCCTTGCAATATATATTTTTAATGCTCTGACAACGTCCAGTAACTTGGAGTCCTCCAAGTCACTTGTAGCCGCAGGCACTACAATAGGCTGGTTCAGATGAAATGCTGACACCACCTTAGGGAGAAAATGCGGACGAGTTCGCAGTTCTGCCCTGTCCGAATGGAAAATCAGATATGGGCTTTTGTAAGATAAAGCTGCCAATTCTGACACTCTCCTGGCAGAAGCCAGGGCTAGAAGCATGGTCACTTTCCATGTGAGATATTTCAAATCCACCTTTTTTAGTGGTTCAAACCAATGAGATTTTAGGAAGTCCAAAACCACATTTAGATCCCACGGTGCCACTGGAGGCACCACAGGAGGCTGTATATGCAGCACTCCCTTAACAAAGGTCTGGACTTCAGGGACTGAAGCCAATTCTTTTTGAAAGAAAATCGACAGGGCCGAAATTTGAACCTTAATAGATCCCAATTTGAGACCCATTGACAATCCTGATTGCAGGAAATGTAGGAATCGACCCAGTTGAAATTCCTCCGTCGGAGCACTCCGATCTTCGCACCACGCAACATATTTTCGCCAAATTCGGTGATAATGTTGCACGGTTACTTCCTTCCTTGCTTTAATCAAAGTAGGAATGACTTCTTCCGGCATGCCTCTTTCCTTTAGGATCCGGCGTTCAACCGCCATGCCGTCAAACGCAGCCGCGGTAAGTCTTGAAACAGACAGGGACCCTGCTGAAGCAAGTCCCTCCTTAGAGGTAGAGGCCACGGATCTTCCGTGATCATCTCTTGAAGTTCCGGGTACCAAGTCCTCCTTGGCCAATCCGGAACCACTAGTATCGTTCTTACGCCTCTTTGCCGTATAATTCTCAATACTTTTGGTATGAGAGGCAGAGGAGGAAACACATACACCGACTGGTACACCCAAGGCGTTACCAGCGCGTCCACAGCTATTGCCTGCGGATCTCTTGACCTGGCGCAATACCTGTCCAGTTTTTTGTTGAGGCGAGACGCCATCATGTCCACCATTGGTCTTTCCCAACGGGTTACCAGCATGTGGAAGACTTCTGGATGAAGTCCCCACTCTCCCGGGTGAAGATCGTGTCTGCTGAGGAAGTCTGCTTCCCAGTTGTCCACTCCCGGGATGAACACTGCTGACAGTGCTATCACATGATTCTCTGCCCAGCGAAGAATCCTTGCAGCTTCTGCCATTGCCCTCCTGCTTCTTGTGCCGCCCTGTCTGTTCACATGGGCGACTGCCGTGATGTTGTCCGACTGGATCAATACCGGTTTTCCCTGAAGCAGAGGTTCTGCCTGGTTTAGAGCATTGTATATTGCTCTTAGTTCCAGAATGTTTATGTGAAGAGACGTTTCCAGGCTCGTCCATACTCCCTGGAAGTTTCTTCCTTGTGTGACTGCTCCCCAGCCTCTCAGGCTGGCGTCCGTGGTCACCAGGATCCAATCCTGTATGCCGAATCTGCGGCCCTCCAATAGATGAGCACTCTGCAACCACCACAGAAGAGACACCCTTGTCCTTGGAGACAGGGTTATCCGTAGGTGCATCTGAAGATGCGACCCTGACCATTTGTCCAACAGATCCCTTTGGAAAATTCTTGCGTGGAATCTGCCGAATGGAATCGCTTCGTAAGAAGCCACCATTTTTCCCAGGACTCTTGTGCATTGATGTACAGACACCTTTCCTGGTTTTAGGAGGTTCCTGACAAGCTCGGATAACTCCTTGGCTTTTTCCTCCGGGAGAAAAACCTTTTTCTGAACCGTGTCCAGAATCATCCCTAGGAACAGCAGACGAGTTGTCGGCATTAACTGGGATTTTGGAATATTCAGAATCCACCCGTGCTGTTTTAGCACTTCTTGAGACAGTGCTAATCCCATCTCTAGCTGTTCTCTGGACCTCGCCCTTATTAGGAGATCGTCCAAGTATGGGATAATTAATACGCCTTTTCTTCGAAGAAGAATCATCATCTCGGCCATTACCTTTGTAAAGATCCGAGGTGCCGTGGACAATCCGAACGGCAGCGTCTGAAACTGATAGTGACAGTTTTGTACAACGAACCTGAGGTACCCCTGGTGTGAGGGGTAAATTGGAACGTGGAGATACGCATCCTTGATGTCCAAGGATACCATAAAGTTCCCCTCTTCCAGGTTCGCTATCACTGCTCTGAGTGACTCCATTTTGAACTTGAACTTCTTTATGTACAGGTTCAAGGACTTCAGATTTAGAATAGGCCTTACCGAGCCATCCGGCTTCGGTACCACAAAAAGAGTGGAATAATACCCCTTCCCTTGTTGCAGAAGAGGTACCTTGACTATCACCTGCTGAGAGTACAGCTTGTGAATGGCTTCCAACACCGTCTCCCTTTCGGAGGGGGACGTTGGTAAAGCAGACCTCAGGAAACGGCGAGGTGGATCTGTCTCTAATTCCAACCTGTATCCCTGAGATATTATCTGCAGGATCCAGGGATCTACTTGCGAGTGAGCCCACTGCGCGCTGTAATTTTTGAGACGACCGCCCACCGTCCCCGAGTCCGCTTGAGAAGCCCCAGCGTCATGCTGAGGCTTTTGTAGAAGCCGGGGAGGGCTTCTGATCCTGGGAAGGAGCTGCGTGTTGCTGTCTCTTCCCTCGACCTTTGCCTCGTGGCAAATATGAATAGCCCTTTGCTCTCTTATTTTTAAAGGAACGAAAGGGCTGCGGTTGAAAAGTCGGTGCCTTTTTCTGTTGGGGAGTGACTTGAGGTAGAAAGGTGGATTTCCCGGCTGTAGCCGTGGCCACCAAATCTGATAGACCGACTCCAAATAACTCCTCCCCCTTATACGGCAAAACTTCCATATGCCGTTTTGAATCCGCATCGCCTGTCCACTGTCGCGTCCATAAAGCTCTTCTGGCCGAAATGGACATAGCACTTACCCGTGATGCCAGTGTGCATATATCCCTCTGTGCATCACGCATATAAAGAAATGCATCCTTTATTTGTTCTAACGACAGTAGAATATTGTCCCTGTCCAGGGTATCAATATTTTCAATCAGGGATTCTGACCAAACTACCCCCGCACTGCCCATCCAGGCAGTTGCTACAGCTGGTCGTAGTATAACACCTGCATGTGTGTATATACTTTTTTGGATATTTTCCATCCTCCTATCTGATGGATCTTTAAGTGCGGCCGTCTCAGGAGAGGGTAACGCCACTTGTTTAGATAAGCGTGTTAGCGCCTTGTCCACCCTAGGAGGTGTTTCCCAGCGCTCCCTAACCTCTGGCGGGAAAGGGTATAATGCCAATAATTTCTTTGAAATTATCAGCTTTTTATCAGGGGCAACCCACGCTTCATTACACACGTCATTTAGTTCTTCTGATTCAGGAAAAACTATAGGTAGTTTTTTCATACCCCACATAATACCCTGTTTAGTGGTACCTGTAGTATCAGCTAAATGTAACGCCTCCTTCATTGCCAAAATCATATAACGTGTGGCCCTACTGGAAAATACGGTTGATTCGTCACCGTCACCACTGGAGTCATCGCCTGTGTCTGGGTCTGTGTCGACCGACTGAGGCAAAGGGCGTTTCACAGCCCCTGACGGTGTTTGAGTCGCCTGGACAGGCACTAATTGATTGTCCGGCCGTCTCATGTCGTCAAACGACTGCTTTAGCGTGTTGACACTATCCCGTAGTTCCATAAATAAAGGCATCCATTCTGGTGTCGACCCCCTAGGAGGTGACATCCCCATATTTGGCAATTGCTCCGCCTCCACACCAATATCGTCCTCATACATGTCGACACACACGTACCGACACACAGCAGACACACAGGGAATGCTCCTAATGAAGACAGGACCCACTAGCCCTTTGGGGAGACAGAGGGAGAGTTTGCCAGCACACACCAAAAGCGCTATATATATATCAGGGATAGCCTTATAATAAGTGCTCCCCTATAGCTGCTTTGTTATATAAAAATATCGCCATAAATTTGCCCCCCCTCTCTGTTTTACCCTGTTTCTGTAGTGCAGTGCAGGGGAGAGACCTGGGAGCCGTCCTGACCAGCGGAGCTGTGAGAGGAAATGGCGCCGTGTGCTGAGGAGATAGGCCCCGCCCCTTTTCCGGCGGGCTCGTCTCCCGCTATTTTGAGAAATCAGGCAGGGGTTAAATATCTCCATATAGCCTCTAGGGCTATATGTGAGGTATTTTTAGCCTTTATAGGTACTCATTTTGCCTCCCAGGGCGCCCCCCTCCCAGCGCCCTGCACCCTCAGTGACTGCCGTGTGAAGTGTGCTGAGAGGAAAATGGCGCACAGCTGCAGTGCTGTGCGCTACCTTTAGAAGACTGCAGGAGTCTTCAGCCGCCGATTCTGGACCTCTTCTGTCTTCAGCATCTGCAAGGGGGCCGGCGGCGCGGCTCCGGTGACCATCCAGGCTGTACCTGTGATCGTCCCTCTGGAGCTTGATGTCCAGTAGCCAAGAAGCCAATCCATCCTGCACGCAGGCGAGTTGACTCCTTCTCCCCTCAGTCCCTCGCTGCAGTGATCCTGTTGCCAGCAGGAATCACTGTAACATAAAAAACCTAGCTAAACTTTCTCTAAGCAGCTCTTTAGGAGAGCCACCTAGATTGCACCCTTCTCGGCCGGGCACAAAAATCTAACTGGAGTCTGGAGGAGGGTCATAGGGGGAGGAGCCAGTGCACACCACCTGATCGGAAAAGCTTTACTTTTTGTGCCCTGTCTCCTGCGGAGCCGCTATTCCCCATGGTCCTTTCAGGAACCCCAGCATCCACTAGGACGATAGAGAAAATGTCTTTCCTACACAGTTCAGCGCGGCTCACTCACGCCAGTCATCTCGAGCTGCATTGCGTATTGAGGCTTGGTGTATAAGGACACATGTGTAATAAATGTACGGAAAGGAGCAAAAGGGATATGGATTGCATATGTTGTCATTCTGTTTATATGGGGTATCAGTATAACAATAATACACAACACACAATTTCTGCACTTGCTCTGTGCTATGTACACCTACCAAAACGTATTTATTTCCCACACGTATTTGATGTTCAATTTATCTCCCCAGTGTCAATGGTGAGAAGTCTTATGGAAATAACAGAGCTATACTGTACATAGGAGGCGTTAGTGTGTGAGAATATTGCAGGTGTCGATTACACTTCTACAGCTAGACAAAAACATGTAAATAATGTTTACTGCAGTATACTGACATGTGCAGGTATACGAGCGTCCATTTGGACCAAATCATAGGATTTCACAGCAGACGGTCCATAACAAATGAAAAACTAAGAGCAGTGAACACTTTTACTGCTTACATTAAATCCATTTGTGTTGCATGTACTGATTACACTGAATGTAATTTTATTAGCAAAAGATCTGGCTGAAGTATTCAAAACACAGCTGGCTGCTTAGTAAAACCATTACTTAACATTTGCAAGCTGATGCATTTAATTTAGGCACGGTGAGGCTCGTACAATGGCAGCGCTTTATTCCATGTGTGTCGCTTAGTGACAGATTACCTTCTTTATTTTCTTGATATCCGGGTCTTCCTCTTCGTGGTTGATGTGGTAAGGGCGCATTCGTTCCTTGGTTTTATTGAGGGCTACAATCTGATACAGAAAACATTCCGATGAGATGTTAAGCATTTACATGTCACATACGCTGGAGAACATATTACAATAAATGTAAACACATTTTTATTTCAGCATTTCCTGCAATGATAAGTTCTGTACAAGTAGGTTCTTTTTATATATATATTCTGTATTTAAGATGTACAAATTAAATATTTTGCACATACTCTACATCAAAGATAGACACAACTTATTTGTGTACGGTACATCCAAATTTCTACAAGTAGGCTCTACAGTGCTGTACATGTTGAGAGCCAAGGAATCAATATAATAGACTTAGGGCACGGTGTATGAAATCTAAAGACGACAAGGAGAGCCATTGCCTATAGCAACCAATAACATTCTAGCTGTCATTTATCTAGTACTCTGAATCTTATACACCTGTCTTATATAGAAGGGTTGATATACAGTATCTCCAACCTATTGTTTTATGTTTTTTAAGCATGGCATATAAACGGGATGCGGTCAGCATCCCGACGGTCTGGATGCCGGCAGTCAGGTGACCGACGCCGGAATCCCGACATCATAACGGAACCCCAACATCCCAAAGGTAAGTATTGGGATGACGGTTAGGGTTATGGTCCAGAGGGGGGCGGGGGATGTTACAGTTAGGCACTACAGGAAGGGGGGGGGGGGGTTTAGCCGTAGCAACAACCCCCTACAGTCTTATCACTAGCCGCCACCCCCTGTGGTTAGCCGTAGCTGCCACACACACTATCATAGCCCTAGCTGCCGCCCCAGGCGGGTTACGATTAGGAGAGGGGGCAGGGTAGGGGTACATTAATTACCCCGTCCCCTGACAGCATTCTAAAAGTCGGAATGACCAAGTCGGCCATGTGACCGTCGGCATCTCGACCACCGGCATTTGCTGTCATACCCATATAAACAAGTAATAGAGGTTAGAAAATTCTGCATTTTACATTGATACTAACAAGGGAACTTATAACTGCTGAAAGTACATGTTAGAGTTGTGGACAGAGCACCATAGAAACATAGCTTGGTGCAACTTTTGTATAATCCTGTAGTAATCAGGGATGCTCTGACATTCAAGAAAAGGCAGCAAAGTTCTTCCAGCACAGCAATGTCTAGCTAGTGGCCATGAAAAGGGCTATTCTGTGGCCACTATCCTTATCGAAATAATAACTTAAATCCCTGCAACCTGATAGGCAAAAATTGCAGTGATTTCATTGGTGAAACCTCCACAGCTCACCCAGGAGCCTACTGAACACCAAAGAAACAGTAGGTCAGACCCAGTGCCATTTCTTGCGGAGGGCGAGCCATGCAACAGCACGGGGCGCCCGCCGCAGCACTTCTTGAACACTTTAAAATCCCCCCTCCTCCCGAGTACCCAGCTCGGGGGGGCGGAGTTTCGTGGAATGATGCGGTGCGTCGTGACATCACGACGCAATCACGTTATTCCGCGAAACTCCGCCCCCCGAGCTGGGTACTCGGGAGGAGGGGGAGCCAAGCCGGCGGCGCCACAAAGAGGAAGGAGAGGCGGCGAAGAGCGGGAAGAACCGCTTCAACTGTAAGTCAGCCTCTACCTCTCTACCCCCCCCCCCCTGCCACCATGTATAAAAAGGGGACACTTGCCTGCCATAATGTGTTAAATGGGGACACCTGCCTGCCGTACTGTGTAAAATGGGGACGCCTGCCTGCCGTACTGTGTAAAATGGGGACACCTACCTGCCGTACTGTGTAAAATGGGGACACCTACCTGCCGTACTGTGTAAAATGGGGACACCTGCCTGCCGTACTGTGTAAAATGGAGACACTCGTCTGCCATAATGTGTAAAATGGGGACACTTGCCTGCCGTAACGTGTAAAATGGGGATTTAATGTATCAAGGGCATTGCGGTGTATGGCATAATATATATATATTTTTTTTTTCCTGTGCTCGCCGTGATCTGTCGGTGCAAGGTCAAAAACACGCCCATTTTACAGAGACCATGCCCCTTTTAGCGAGGCCACACCCCCTTTGCCTGGAGCGCGCGCCGTCGGCGTACACATACCTTACGCGCATTCTTAAATCTCGCACTGGGAGCCAAATTGGCTAGAAACAGCCCTGGTCAGACCTTATGTACTTATGGTTTTTTAAATAACTACAAAACGTGGTAAAAAAAACCTACATGTCAGTGGCGCACCCAGGGGGGGTTTCCGAGCACCCAGAAACCCCACTCCACCAAAAAAAAAAAAATAAGATTTTACTCACCGGTAAATCTATTTCTCGTAGTCCGTAGTGGATGCTGGGACTCCGTAAGGACCATGGGGAATAGCGGCTCCGCAGGAGACTGGGCACAACTAAAGAAAGCTTTAGGACTACCTGGTGTGCACTGGCTCCTCCCCCTATGACCCTCCTCCAGACCTCAGTTAGGATACTGTGCCCGGAAGAGCTGACACAATAAGGAAGGATTTTGAATCCCGGGTAAGACTCATACCAGCCACACCAATCACACCGTATAACTCGTGATACTATACCCAGTTAACAGTATGAATAATAACTGAGCCTCTCAACAGATGGCTCAACAATAACCCTTTAGTTAAACAATAACTATATACAAGTATTGCAGACAATCCGCACTTGGGATGGGCGCCCAGCATCCACTACGGACTACGAGAAATAGATTTACCGGTGAGTAAAATCTTATTTTCTCTGACGTCCTAAGTGGATGCTGGGACTCCGTAGGGACCATGGGGATTATACCAAAGCTCCCAAACGGGCGGGAGAGTGCGGATGACTCTGCAGCACCGAATGGGCAAACTCTAGGTCCTCCTCAGCCAGGGTGTCAAACTTGTAGAATTTAGCAAATGTGCTTGACCCCGACCAAGTAGCTGCTAGGCAAAGTTGTAGAGCCGAGACCCCTCGGGCAGCCGCCCAAGAAGAGCCCACCTTCCTTGTGGAATGGGCTTTCACTGATTTAGGATGCGACAGTCCAGCCGCAGAATGTGCAAGCTGAATCGTACTACAGATCCAGCGAGCAATAGTCTGCTGTGAAGCAGGAGCACCCAGCTTGTTGGGTGCATACAGGATAAACAACGAGTCAGTTTTCCTGACTCCAGCTGTCCTGGAAACATAGATTTTCAGGGCCCTGACTACGTCCAAACACTTGGAAGCCTCCAAGTCATTTGTAGCCGCAGGCACCACGATAGGTTGGTTCAGATGAAAAGCTGATACCACTTTGGGGAGAAACTGGGGACGAGTCCTCAATTCTGCCCTATCCATATGGAAAATCAGATAAGGGCTTTTACATGACAAAGCCGCCAATTCTGACACACGCCTGGCCGAAGCCAAGGCCAACAGCATGACCACTTTCCACGTGAGATATTTTAATTCCACGGTTTTAAGTGGCTCAAATCAATGTGACTTTAGGAAATCCAACACCACGTTGAGATCCCAAGGTGCCACTGGAGGCACAAAAGGAGGCTGAATATGCAGCACTCCCTTAACAAAAGTCTGAACTTCAGGTAGTGAAGCCAGTTCTCTCTGGAAGAAAATCGATAGAGCCGAAATCTGGACCTTAATGGAACCCAATTTTAGGCCCATAGTCACCACTGACTGTAGGAAGTGCAGAAAACGGCCCAGCTGAAATTCCTCCGTTGGGGCCTTCCTGGCCTCACACCACGCAACATATTTTCGCCAAATGCGGTGATAATGGTTTGCGGTCACTTCTTTCCTAGCTTTAATCAGCGTAGGAATGACTTCCTCCGGAATGCCCTTTTCCTTCAGGATCCGGTGTTCAACCGCCATGCCGTCAAAAGCAGCCGCGGTAAGTCTTGGAACAGACAGGGCCCCTGCTGCAGCAGGTCCTGTCTGAGCGGCAGAGGACATGGGTCCTCTGAGATCATTTCTTGAAGTTCCGGGTACCAAGCTCTTCTTGGCCAATCCGGAACAATGAGTATAGTTCTTACTCCTCTTTTTCTTATTATCCTCAGTACCTTGGGTATGAGAGGAAGAGGAGGGAACACATAAACCGACTGGTACACCCACGGTGTCACCAGAGCGTCCACAGCTATCGCCTGAGGGTCCCTTGACCTGGCGCAATATCTTTTTAGCTTTTTGTTGAGGCGGGACGCCATCATGTCCACCTGTGGCATTTCCCAATGGTGTACAATCATTTGGAAGACTTCTGGATGAAATCCCCACTCTCCCGGGTGGAAGTCGTGCCAGCTGAGAAAGTCTGCTTCCCAGTTGTCCACTACGGAAATGAACACTGTTGACAGTGCTAACACATGATTTTCCGCCCATCGGAAAATCCTTGTGGCTTCTGCCATCGCCATCCTGCTTCTTGTGCCGCCCTGTTGGTATACATGGGCGACCGCCGTGATGTTGTCTGACTGGATCAGCACCGGCTGGTGTTGAAGCAGGGGTCTAGCCTAACTTAGGGCATTTTAAATGGCCCTTAGTTCCAGAATATTTATGTGTAGGGAAGTCTCCTGACTCGACCATAGTCCTTGAAAGTTTCTTCCCTGTGTGACTGCCCCCCAGCCTCGAAGGCCGGCATCCGTAGTCACCAGGACCCAGTCCTGTATGCCGAATCTGCGGCCCTCTAGAAGATGAGCACTCTGCAGCCACCACAACAGCGACACCCTGGCCCTTGGAGACAGGGTTATCAGCCGATGCATCTGAAAATGCGACCCGGACCTTGTCCAACAGATCCCACTGGAAGATCCTTGCATGGAACCTGCCGAATGGAATTTCTTCGTAAGAAGCTACCATCTTACCCAGGATTTGCGTGCATTGATGCACCGACACCTGTATTTGTTTTAGGAGGCCTCTGACTAGAGATGACAACTCCTTGGCCTTCTCTTCCGGGAGAAACACTTTTTCCTGTTCTGTGTCCAGAACCATACCCAGGAACAGTAGACGCGTCGTAGGAACCAGCTGCGACTTTGGAATATTCAGAATCCAGCCATGCTGTTGTAGCACTTCCCAAGATAGTGCTACTCCGACCAAGAACTGCTCCCTGGACCTCGCCTTTATAAGGAGATCGTCCAAGTAGGGATAACTATAACTCCCTTTTTTTTATTTTTGAAGGAGTATCATCATTTTGGCCATTACCTTGGTAAATACCCTCGGTGCCGGGGACAGACCAACGGCAACGTCTGGAATTGGTAATGACAGTCCTGTACCACAATCCTGAGGTACTCCTGGTGAGGAGGGTAAATGGGGACATGCAGGTAAGCATCCTTGATGTCCAGTGATACCATGTAATCCCCTTCTTCCAGGCTTGCAATAACCGCCCTGAGCGATTCCATTTTGAACTTGAACCTTCGTATATAAGTGTTCAAGGATTTCAATTTTAGAATGGGTCTCACCGAACCGACTGGTTTCGGTACCACAAACATTGTGGAATAGTAACCCCGGCCTTGTTGAAGGAGGGGTACGTTGATTATCCCCAGCTGGAAGTACAGCTTGTGAATTGCCGCCAGTACTACCTCCCCTTTCTCCGAGGGCAGCAAGCAAGGCTGATTTGAGGTAACGGCGAGGGGGAGTCGCCTCAAACTCCAGCTTGTATCCCTGTGATACTACTTGCAGAACCCAGGGATCCACCTGTGAGCGAGCCCACTGGTCGCTGAAGTTCCCGAAACGCGCCCCCACCGCACCTGGCTCCACCTGTGGAGCCCCAGCGTCATGCGGCGGACTCAGAGGAAGCGGGGGAAGATTTTTGATCCTGGGAACTGGCTGTCTGGTGCAGCTTTTTTCCCTCTTCCCTTGACTCTGTGCAGAAAGGAAGCGCCTTTGACCCGCTTGTATTTCTGAAGCCGAAAGGGCTGTACCTGATAATACAGTGCTTTCTTAGGCTGTGAGGAAACCTGAGGTAAAAAAAAATTCTTCCCAGCTGTTGCTGTGGATACAAGGTCCCAGAGACCATCCCCAACAATTCCTCACCCTTATAAGGCAGATGTGCCTTTTAAAGTCAGCATCACCTGTCCACTGCCGGGTCCCTAATACCCTCCTGGCAGAATGGACATTGCATTAATTCTGGATGCCAGCCGGCAAATATCCCTCTGTGCATCCCTCATATATGACTACGTCTTTAATATGCTCTATGGTTAGCCAAATAGTATCCCTGTCCTGACAGGGTAACAGACCCCGCTGCAGCAGCACTATCCATGCTGAGGCAATTGCAGGTCTCAGTATAGTACCTGAGTGTGTATATACAAACTTCAGGATAGCCTCCTGTTTTTTATCAGCAGGCTCCTTCAAAGTGGCCGTATCCTAAGACGGCAGTGCCACCTTTTTTGACAAACGTGTAAGCGCCTTATCCACCCTAGGGGATATCTCCCAACGTGACCTATCCTCTGGCGGGAAAGGGTACGCCATCAGTAACTTTTAGAAATTAACAGTTTCTTATCGGGGGAACCCACGCCTCTTCACACACTTCATTCACTCATCTGTTGGGGGAACAAAACACTGGTTGCTTTTTCTCCCCAAACATAAAACCCCTGTTTTGTGGTACTCGGGTTAATGTCAGAAATGTGTAATACATTTTTCATTGCCGAGCTCATGCAACGGATGTTCCTAGTGGATTGTGTATATGTCTCAACCTCGTCGACACTGAAGTCAGACTCCGTGTCGACATCTGTGTCTGCCATCTGAGGTAGCGGGCGTTTTTTGAGCCCCTGATGGCCTTTGAGACGCCTGGGCAGGCGCGGGCTGAAAAGCCGGCTGTCCCACAGCTGTTACGTCATCCAGCCTTTTATGTAAGGAGTTGACACTGTCGGTTAATACCTTCCACCTATCCATCCACTCTGGTGTCGGCCCCACAGGGGGCGACATCACATTTATCGGCATCTGCTCCGCCTTCCACGTAACCTTCCTCATCAAACATGTCGACACAGCCGTACCGACACACCGCACACACACAGGGAATGCTCTGACTGAGGACAGGACACCACAAAGTCCTTTGGGGAGACAGAGAGAGAGTATGCCAGCACACACCAAAGCGCTATATAATACAGGGATTCACACTTCCCACAGTGATTTTTCCCTTATAGCTGCTATAATACACAATTTTTCGCCTAAATTTTGTCCCCCCCCCTCTCTTTTTAACCCTTTGAGCCTGAAAACTACAGGGGAGAGCCTGGGGAGCTGTCTTCCAGCTGCACTGTGAAGAGAAAATGGCGCCAGTGTGCTGAGGGAGATAGCCCCGCCCCTTTTTCGGTTGACTTTCTCCCGCTTTTTATGGATCTCTGGCAGGGGTATTTTTCACATATATAGCCTCTAGGACTATATATTGTGATTAATATGCCAGCCAAGGTGTTAATATTGCTGCTCAGGGCGGCGCCCCCCCCACCCCCAGCGCCCTGCACCCATCAGTGAGGTGTGCATGAGGAGCAATGGCGCACAGCTGCAGTGCTGTGCGCTACCTTGTTGAAGACCGAAGTCTTCTGCCGCCGATTTTCAGGACCATCTTCATGCTTCTGGCTCTGTAAGGGAGACGGCGGCGTGGCTCCGGGACCGAACGATCGAGGTCGGGTCCTGTGTTCGATCCCTCTGGAGCTAATGGTGTCCAGTAGCCTAAGAAGCCCAAACTAGCTCCAATCAGGTAGGTTCGCTTCTTCTCCCCTTAGTCCCTCGTAGCAGTGAGTCTGTTGCCAGCAGATCTCACTGAAAATAAAAAACCTAAAATATACTTTCTTTTCTAGGAGCTCAGGAGAGCCCCTAGTGTGCATTCAGCTCAGCCGGGCACAAGATTCTAACTGAGGTCTGGAGGAGGGTCATAGGGGGAGGAGCCAGTGCACACCAGGTAGTCCTAAAGCTTTCTTTAGTTGTGCCCAGTCTCCTGCGGAGCCGCTATTCCCCATGGTCCTTACGGAGTCCCAGCATCCACTTAGGACGTCAGAGAAAATTTATTATTATTATTATTATTTTTTTTAATGGGAGCATGAGTATTATTAATGGCTGTCTAGCGTCCTCTGCAGCCTGCTGTCTTCCTGGTGGCACTTGCAAGTGCTTAATAAAAGTTTACTTTATTTTAATTATAGTACATATACAGTATATCCATGTGCATACACAGATACACATGTATATACATACTGTACATACTGTACATATAAACACACACACAGATATATGTGTATATATACATGTACTGTAAGTATATATATATAATAAGAATTTACTCACCGGTAATTCTATTTCTCGTAGTCCGTAGTGGATGCTGGGGACTCCGTAAGGACCATGGGGATTAGCGGCTCCGCAGGAGACTGGGCACAACTATAAAGAAAGCTTTATACTACTGGTGTGCACTGGCTCCTCCCACTAAGACCCTCCTCCAGACTTCAGTTAGGATACTGTGCCCGGAAGAGCTGACACAATAAGGAAGGATTTTGAATCCCGGGTAAGACTCATACCAGCCACACCAATCACACCGTATAACTCGTGATACAATACCCAGTTAACAGTATGATAACAACTGAGCCTCTCAACAGATGGCTCAACAATAACCCATTAGTTAAGCAATAACTATATACAAGTATTGCAGACAATCCGCACTTGGGATGTGCGCCCAGCATCCACTACAGACTACGAGAAATAGAATTACCGGTGAGTAAATTCTTATTTTCTCTAACGTCCTAAGTGGATGCTGGGGACTCCGTAAGGACCATGGGGATTATACCAAAGCTCCCAAACGGGCGGGAGAGTGCGGATGACTCTGCAGCACTGAATGGGCAAACTCTAGGTCCTCCTCAGCCAGGGTGTCAAACTTGTAGAATTTAGCAAACGTGTTCGACCCCGACCAAGTAGCTGCTCGGCAAAGTTGAAGAGCCGAGACCCCTCGGGCAGCCGCCCAAGAAGAGCCCACCTTCCTCGTGGAATGGGCTTTCACTGATTTAGGATGCGGCAGTCCAGCCGCAGAATGTGCAAGCTGAATCGTACTACAGATCCAGCGAGCAATAGTCTGCTTTGAAGCAGGTGCACCCAACTTGTTGGGCGCATACAGGATAAAGAGCAAGTCAGTCTTTCTGACTCCAGCTGTCCTGGAAACATAGATTTTCAGGGCCCTGACTACGTCCAAACACTTGGAAGCCTCCAAGTCATTTGTAGCCGCAGGCACCACGATAGGTTGGTTCAGATGAAAAGCTGATACCACTTTGGGGAGAAACTGGGGACGAGTCCTCAATTCTGCCCTATCCATATGGAAAATCAGATAAGGGCTTTTACATGACAAAGCCGCCAATTCTGATACACGCCTGGCCGAAGCTAAGGCCAACAACATGACCACTTTCCACGTGAGATATTTCAAATCCACGGTTTTCAGTGGCTCAAACCAATGTGACTTTAGGAAATCCAACACCACGTTGAGATCCCAAGGTGCCACTGGAGGCACAAAAGGGGGCTGAATATGCTGCACTTTCTTAACAAAAGTCTGAACTTCAGGTAGTGAAGCCAGTTCTCTCTGGAAGAAAATCGATAGAGCCGAAATCTGGACCTTAATGGAACCCAATTTAAGGCCCATAGTCACCCCTGACTGTAGGAAGTGCAGGAAACGGCCCAGCTGAAATTCCTCCATTGGGGCCTTCCTGGCCTCACACCACGCAACATATTTTCGCCATATGCGGTGATAATGGTTTGCGGTTACTTCTTTCCCAGCTTTAATCAGCGTAGGAATGACTTCCTCCGGAATGCCCTTTTCCTTCAGGATCCGGTGTTCAACCGCCATGCCGTCAAACGCAGCCGCGGTAAGTCTTGGAACAGACAGGGCCCCTGCTGCAGCAGGTCTTGTCTGAGCGGTAGAGGCCATGGGTCCTCTGAGATCATTTCTTGAAGTTCCGGGTACCAAGCTTTTCTTGGCCAATCCGGAACAATGAGTATAGTTCTTACTCCTCTTCTCCTTATTATCCTCAGTACCTTTGGTATGAGAGGTAGAGGAGGGATCACATAAACCGACCGGTACACCCACGTTGTCACTAGGGCGTCCACAGCTATCGCCTGCGGGTCCCTTGACCTGGCGCAGTACTTTTCTAGCTTTTTGTTGAGGCGGGACGCCATCATGTCCACCTGTGGCCTTTCCCAACAGTTTACAATCATTTGAAAGACTTCTGGATGAAGTCCTCACTCTCCCGGGTGGAGGTCGTGCCTGCTGAGGAAGTCTGCTTCCCAGTTGTCCACTCCCGGAATGAACACTGCTGACAGTGCTAACACGTGATTTTCCGTCCATCGGAGAATCCTTGTGGCTTCTGCCATTGCTGTCTTGCTTCTCGTGCCGCCCTGTCGGTTTACATGGGCGACCGCCGTGATGTTGTCTGACTGGATCAGTACCGGCTGGTTTTGAAGCAGGGTTTTTGCCTGACTTAGGGCATTGTAAATGGCCCTCCGTTCCAGAATATTTATGTGCAGGGAAGTCTCCTGACTTGACCATAGTCCTTGGAAGTTTCTTCCCTGTGTGACTGCCCCCCAGCCTCGAAGGCTGGCATTCGTGGTCACCAGGACCCAGTCCTGTATGCCGAATCTGCGGCCCTCTTGAAGATGAGCACTCTGCAGCCACCACAGCAGAGACACCCTTGTCCTTGGAGACAGGGTTATCAGCCGATGCATCTGAAGATGCGACCCGGACCACTTGTCCAACAGGTCCCCCTGAAAGGTTCTTGCATGAAACCTGCCGAATGGAATTGCTTCGTAGGAAGCTATCATCTTTCCCAGGATCCGCGTGCAGTGATGCACCGACACCTGTTTTGGTTTTAGGAGGCCTCTGACTAGAGATGACAGCTCCTTGGCATTCTCCTCCGGGAGAAACACATTTTTCTGTTCTGTGTCCAGAACCATCCCCAGGAACAGTAGGCGTGTGGTAGGAACCAGCTGTGACTTTGGAATGTTTAGAATCCAGCCGTGCAGTTGTAGCACCTCCCGAGATAGTGCTACCCCGACCAACAACTGCTCTCTGGACCTCGCCTTTATCAGGAGATCGTCCAAGTACGGGATAATTAAAACTCCCTTCTTTCGAAGGAGTATCATCATTTCGGCCATTACCTTGGTAAAGACCCTCGGAGCCGTGGATAGACCGAACGGCAACGTCTGGAATTGGTAATGACAATCCTGTACCACAAATCTGAGGTACTCCTGGTGAGGATGGTAAATGGGGACATGCAGGTAAGCA
Source organism: Pseudophryne corroboree (assembly GCF_028390025.1). Classification (NCBI taxonomy): domain Eukaryota; kingdom Metazoa; phylum Chordata; class Amphibia; order Anura; family Myobatrachidae; genus Pseudophryne; species Pseudophryne corroboree. The sequence continues at coordinate 176,322,621 of NC_086444.1, read as the reverse complement.
TCCTTGATGTCCAGTGATACCATGTAATCCCCCTCGTCCAGGCTTGCAATAACCGCCCTGAGCGATTCCATCTTGAACTTGAATTTTTTTATATATGTGTTCAAGGATTTCAAATTTAAAATGGGTCTCACCGAACCGTCCGGTTTCGGTACCACAAACATTGTGGAATAGTAACCCCATCCTTGTTGAAGTAGGGGTACCTTTACTATCACTTGTTGTGAATACAGCTTGTGAATTGCCTGTAACACTGCCTCCCTGCCTGAGGGAGTGGTTGGCAAGGCAGATTTGAGGAAACGGCGGGGGGGAGACGTCTCGAATTCCAGCTTGTACCCCTGAGATACTATCTGAAAAATCCAGGGATCCACTCGTGAGCGAGCCCACTGATTGCTGAAATATTTGAGACGGGCCCCCACCGTACCTGACTCCGCCTGTGGAGCTCCAGCGTCATGCTGTGGACTTAGAGGAAGCGGGGGAGGACTTTTGCTCCTGGGAACTGGCTGTATGCTGCAGCTTTTTTCCCCTACCTCTGCCTCTGGGCAGAAAAGACGCGCCTTTAACCCGCTTGCCCCTATTGGGCCGAAAGGACTGTACCCGATAATACGGTGCTTTCTTTGGCTGTGAGGGAACATGGGGTAAAAATGTAGACTTCCCAGCTGTTGCTGTGGAAACGAGGTCCGAGAGACCATCCCCGAACAACTCCTCACCCTTATAAGGCAGAACTTCCATGTGCCTTTTGGAATCTGCATCACCTGTCCACTGCCGAGTCCATAACCCTCTCCTGGCAGAAATGGACATTGCACTAATTTTTGATGCCAGCCGGCAAATATCCCTCTGTGCATCCCTCATTTATAAAAGTGCGTCTTTTATATGCTCTACGGTTAGCAATATAGTGTCCCTGTCTAGGGTATCAATATTTTCTGACAGGGAATCTGACCATGCAGCTGCAGCACTGCACATCCATGCTGAAGCAATAGCTGGTCTCAGTATAACACCTGTGTGTGTATATATAGATTTCAGGATAGCCTCCTGCTTTCTATCAGCAGATTCCTTCAGGGCGGCCGTATCCGGAGACGGTAGTGCCACCTTCTTTGACAAGCGTGTGAGCGCTTTATCCACTCTAGGGGATGTTTCCCAACGTGACCTATCCTCTGGCGGGAAAGGGTACGCCATTAGTAACCTCTTAGAAATTACCAGCTTCTTATCAGGGGAAGCCCACGCTTCTTCACACACTTCATTTAACTCCTCAGATGGAGGAAAAGCTACTGGTAGTTTTTTCTCTCCAAACATAATACCCTTTTTTGTGGTACCGGGGGTAACATCAGGAATGTGCAACACATTTTTCATTGCCTCAATCATGTAACGTGTGGCCCTACTGGAAGTTACATTAGTCTCATCGTCGTCGACACTGGAGTCAGTATCCGTGTCGACATCTGTGTCTGCCATCTGAGGTAGCGGGCGTTTTAGAGCCCCTGATGGCTTTTGAGACGCCTGGGCAGGCACAGGCTGAGAAGCCGGCTGTCCCACATTTGGTATGTCGTCAAACCTTTTATGCAAGGAGTCGACACTGTCACGTAATTCCTTCCACAGCACCATCCACTCAGGTGACATCACATTTACAGGCATCTGCTCCGCCTCCACATAAGCCTCCTCATCAAACATGTCGACACAGCCGTACCGACACACCGCAAACACACAGGGAATGCTCTGACAGAGGACAGGACCCCACAAAGCCCTTTGGGGAGACAGAGAGAGTATGCCAGCACACACCAGAGCGCTATATAACACAGGGATCCCACTATAAATGAGTGTTTTCCCTTATAGCTGCTTTTTATATATATATATATATATATATATATATATCCTGCGCCTAAATTTAGTGCCCTCCCTCTCTTTTTTACCCTTCTGTAGCTTGTCAGACTGCAGGGGAGAGCCAGGGAGCTTCCTTCCAGCGGAGCTGTGAGGGAAAAATGGCGCCAGTGTGCTGAGGGAGATGGCCCCGCCCCTTTTCCGGCTGACTTCTCCCGCTTTTTCTGGAATACTGGCAGGGGTATTTTTACATCTATATAGCCTCTAGGACTATATATGATGTAGATTTGCCAGCCAAGGTGTCATATATTGCCCTCAGGGCGTCCCCCCCCCCCAGCGCCCTGCACCCATCAGTGACCGGAGTGTGAGGTGTACATGAGGAGCAATGGCGCACAGCTGCAGTGCTGTGCGCTACCTTGGTGAAGACCGAAGTCTTCTGCCGCCGATTTTCCGGACCTCTTCATGCTTCTGGCTCTGTAAGGGGAACGGCGGCGCGGCTCCGGGAACGAACACCAAGGTCGGGTCCTGCGGTCGATCCCTCTGGAGCTAATGGTGTCCAGTAGCCTAAGAAGCCCAAACTACCACCTGTTAGGTAGGTTCGCTTCTTCTCCCCTTAGTCCCTCGCTGCAGTGAGTCTGTTGCCAGCAGATCTCACGTAAAATAAAAAACCTAAATATACTTTCTTTCTAGGAGCTCAGGAGAGCCCCTAGTGTGCATCCAGCTCAGCCGGGCACAAGAATCTAACTGAAGTCTGGAGGAGGGTCTTAGTGGGAGGAGCCAGTGCACACCAGTAGTCTAAAGCTTTCTTTATAGTTGTGCCCAGTCTCCTGCGGAGCCGCTAATCCCCATGGTCCTTACGGAGTCCCCAGCATCCACTTAGGACGTTAGAGAAATATATATATATATATATATATATATATATATATATATGCATGTTTAATATGCTATGTATATGTGTATATGTATATATATATATAATTATTTTATTTATTTTATATATGTGTATATACGGTATACATATGTGTAGATATATATATATATATATATATATATATATACACACACACACACAGACACACTAGTTTTACGGACCCAGCATATACTGGGTCACCTCAGTCCCCACCCCCGTGATTGGCTCCACCCAGTTCTGGAACCCCCCATGCAAATCCTGCGTTTGCCACTGCATGTATATACATACAATGCACAGTTACCAGCTGTCCCTAGCATTCAGGGTTTTACATGCAGAAGCTGTGTGTGGAAATCATTACCCCTGGAAATGTCCTCATGTTTTATACTATCCATCACCACACTACAATCACTCTTTCTCTGCATGTTACATGTAAATGTTATTATTAGCTTTGCTTTCTATTAGATTATGCTATAATCTACTCTTATTCCCTAGGCTGTATAAATCAATGGTAAAATTGTAAAAAATCCACTACACTTACATGACATAATTTGTGTTTGATTACAACAAGACAGAATCCGGTGTAATCTGCTCAGATACTGTACATTTGTATTTATTTATTTATTAACAGTTTCTTATATAGCGCAGCAAATTCCGTTGCGCTTTACAACTGGACAAAACTGGGTAAAAACAAACAGTCATAGAGGTAGGAGGGCCCTTTGGGGGGACACCAAAAAGTGGTGTGAACTGTGGTCACACAAAGTTACACAACCAAGTTATATGTTATCATCTCATAGACAAACATGAAGGGGGTGGTTTGTGGGGAGTTAAGTTACCTGGAAACCCCCCTTTTCCTCAGCCTGGCCAGAGGCCAAAACTTGCTGCATGCGGAACAGAAATGCTGCACATGCCCAGTGGCAGCAGATTCTCCTTCCTATTCTGCTGTGTGAGAGGATCTGAGAGCTGCAACAGCACACCGATCTGGAGAGACTAGGGAGCAGCTGGTGAGCAGCTTACCATGATCATTGGCCCTGGGTATGCCTGAAGTACTACGGGGCTCACTCAGGTGCGGTTGTTCTTGCTGCTGCTGCTGTTGCTATCTTTTACTGTATGCAATTGCGATTATATGCTAATATGTGAAGAAAATAACCTTAGCATAGGGATGCCCAGTGCTGTCACATTCCGTCCAACAGCGTATCTTTGCCGATACATCGGTACCATTGTTGCAAATCAAGTCATGTTGGAGAGTCTGAGTGCCTACAAAGACGCACAGAGCGAGATGCTCTCCCGAAATGCAGAGCGCTCTCCAGAAGCAAGTAAGATTGCAACTGCTAATTTAGGCACGCCCAGAAAACATCTGAACAGTCATGACACGCCTGCGTTTACCCGACCACTTCCCATTCCCACCGCCAAACCCTGTCTTCCTGTCACTCACTTTGCAACTAATTCCTCGTTAAGACCACAATCGCATTCACTTGCTGCACATGCGCAATGCAACTTAGATGCATGCGCAGTAAGAAAACATCGACCGATGTGCGTACAGTAGCCGCTTTACGACCACACCTGGATCAGCCTCCATATTACATACACTGCAATTTGTATGGGGCAGACTATAGCTAATGTGCTATGTCCTGCAACAGTAAATAGCAAGGTGCCTGGTTGGTTGGACAAAGTGGAAGTGACCCTTTATATCTGGTTATAATTGTCACCAGTGTATTTTCGAAAAGTTTTTTGCAGTTTCTGAGTAGGTCTGAACTTACTCAGCCCTTGCGATCACTTCAGCCTGTCCAGTCACGGAATTGACGTCAGACACCCGCCCTGCAAACGCCTGGACACGCCTGCGTTTTCCCTACCACTCCCAGAAAACGGTTAGTTGACACCCATAAACGCCTTCTTCCTGTAAATCTCCTTGCGATCGACTGTGCAAATGGATTCGTCGCTAGAAGCATTGCACAGCAACGATGCTGTTTGTACCCGTAAGACGCGCATACGCATGCGCAGTAGTAACATGATCGCTGCGCTGCGAAAAACGGCAGCGAGCGATCAACTCGGAATGAGGGCCCATATCCCTTACAGATTGTAAACTCAAATTAGCAGGGCCCTCTCCCCATTTGCCCTCCCTACGGAATTGCTCACTGTAATTATGTATCTACAGTATGTGAACTGATATACTGTCCATGTATCCTGTTGTCAGTTCTTTCCCCTTGTACAAAGTTACGGAACCCTTGTGGAGGCTTAGAAATAAAAGATAATAATGATAATATTTTGGACTACGCTAGTCCCCAGCCTATCCATTTGCTAAGAACCAATGACATGACTGAGCTACTGTCTGACTAAAGGTGGGTACATACTGGTAGATATATCTGCCGATCAATTGATATATCTGCCCGTACACACACAGCGACGCGCCAATATATCGGGGCCGACACGATACGTCTGTGAACGACTGAGTTCACAGACGTATCGGCCGTACACACTGGCCGACGGACCCGCGATATATCGTCCGTTCAAGAGAACGGGCGATATATCGGCCAGTGTGTACCTTAATATGCATGAGGTCTGACTCATAATCATGAAGTACTGGTGCCCACTGAACTGACAAGTCACATCCATATAAATATTAGCACAAAATGTCTGCCTCTGCTCCTTTGCTTTGGTTTTTTGTTTTGTTTTTTCTCTTTTTGTTTTATGCCATTATGGTACGTTCTTTTAGGTTATTACTTTTTTTTTAAACAAAAAAAAAAAAACAGCAGTATCTCGTACATTGGGCCTAATTCAGACCTGATCGTAGCCCTGCAAAATTTTGCAGTGCTACGATCAGGCACACTGACATGCGGGGGGACGTCCAGCACTGGGCTAGTCTGCCCCGCATGTAAGGCCCGCCTCCCCCCCCCTTCCCCACAGACGTACAAAAGCATCGCACAGTGGCGATGCTTTTGCACTTCAGGAGTAACTCCTGGACAGCGCAGCTTTTGCGTGCTGGCCGGGAGCTACTCGTTGCTGCCCGGGTCGCAGCGGCTGCGTGTGATGCGTTGGCCGGACCGTGCCCACAAAACGGCGGCCAAACGCCGGCCCCTCCCGCCCAGCGAGCGCCTCTGCCTGTCAATCAGGCAGAGGCGATCGCTAGCAACGACAGCCGTTGGCTGTCAGCCATGCGCACGCACTTCTGACCTGAGCGCTGCGATGAACGGTGGCGTGCGATAAGGTCAGAATGACCCCCATTGTCCATACATGGGACACACCATTAGAACATGTCCTATACATACATTTATCCCATATAGCAGAAGCTGCCGTTGCTGTCACACAAATCTGTTGATTTGAATGTTTTAACACCATTAATCTCTTAATCGCTATCCTCAGGGGTTGCCATGGCAATTTAGTGTGCACAAGCCTCAGGGGAGTAATCCATTTTGATCTCATGACTGGGAAACATACTATTCCAGCTGCTAATATCTCCTGAACAGTGATCCAAAAAAATAGTAAAGACACAAAAAGGCATACACGTCTTATCAGAAAATCTCAGGTGAAATCTAATTTCTCTGTTGTCATTTTAAAGCAATGTAACATGCATCCTACATCTACAATACATGTATGCAAATGACTGTTTGCTTAATATATTTCTTTAGGCAAAATTTCTGAAACGTACCCAAAAGGGAAGCAATGAACAAGATTCCCACTGGAAACTTTGCCTCGAACTTCAATTAGCTTTAATGCAATGTGGTAAATCAGGTCCAACCACAACACAGATTAAAGAAATCAATCAAAGTACACAATCCTTGCAGCTTCTACCAAATTTCCCTAAAACAGCAGGATTTTCATAATGTCTTTTTTTTTCTTTGATGATTATAATATATATTTTTTATTCTTTCATTTTTTGTAATTTTGTGCAAACCATTACAAATTCTCTCAGGGCCATTATTCTTAAAGCATACAGTGCAATAGAAAAAAAAAATGTAGAGGCAAACAACAAGGACACACTGATGTATAAGAGTTGCTTAAGAAAAACAACTCGGTAAGCTATTGTCCAGGCGGCTACGTTCCTTTTCATTCCCTTTAAATATTCACGTAGACCTTCAGTGTAGATGTACAGTAATGGCTTCCAATGCCCAGCACGTAGATCCGCCAACAGGTGCCTGGATTATAGAATTCTCTGCTCCTATTTTTCTCTTAAGTACATTGGAGCCCTGTTGGTCTTTTAAATGGTTTGTCTGGACAGATGCATTGCACAACAATTTGAGGTAAATGAATTGAAAGAGAAATGCACATTTCCCCTCGCAATTTTTACATTATTAATTTATTAATGGTGATGCAGAGATTTACAGAAAATACTTCAGTACCTCACATCGGTGCTTGCAATCTACATCCCCCATCACATGGACACATATACACTAGGGTTTTTGGGGGTCATTCCGACCCGATCACTCGCTGCAGTTTATTGCAGCGCAGCGATCGGGTCAGAATTGCGCAGGCCAAAGGGCGTCGTTCAGTAGCGATCGCCTCTGCCTGATTGACAGGCAGAGGCGGTCGCAGGGCGGGAGGGGGCTGGACGGCGGCATGACCGGACCATTGGGCGGGCGGGCGGGCCGCAGCGGCTGCGTGACGTCTCACGCAGCCGCTGCGGCCAGTGGCAGCGACGATCAACTCCCGGCCAGCCGCAGGAGCTGTGCTGGCCGGGAGTTACTCCACAAATACAAAAGAATCGCCGCTGTGTGATGCTTTTTAATTTGTGCGGGGGGGGCACTGACATGCGGGGCAAACTAGCCCTGTTCTGGGCGTCCCCTTGCATGTCAAGGAAGATGATCGGAGCTGTGCCAAATTTAGCACAGCTACGATCAACTCGGAATGACCCCCTTTGTTTTTTATTGTCAGAAGTAATTTAACCTACTGTACAGTACCAGTATGTTTTTGTTGTGGGGGAGGAAAGTGGATTACCCAGAGGAGACCCATGCAAACACAGGGAGAATACACTAACTCCACCCAGGGAATGCATTCTATTTGTCGGCTGTCAGGATACCGGCTGTCAGGAGACCGACGACAGAATCCCAACACCTGGTGAAGTACCAGCGGTCGGACTACCGCCCGCCGGCCGAAATCCCCACTCGGGTGGACCACCAGGCCCTGACCACCGGGATCCTGACAGCCGGGATATCATACCGAATACCCACCCAGCACTGGTTTGAATGGAATCCATGACCCCAGTCCTGTAATGCATCAAAGCTAGCCACCACAAAGGGCACTGGAGCTGCCTTTACACTGGTATTCAGTGTCCTCCCCAACCTTTATTGCTGGTACGGTCTGTAAGGAAAAATTCCCCTACCGCCAAGAACTGTTGCGCAACTTTCATATAAAATGGTCTGCACGACGCAACTTATTGGCTGTGTCACTGACCTCATCACAGTGCCGGGCGGCATCAGTCTGCAGGGCACAGCAGATACCTCCCCTGATATAAAATTAAGTGTGTGGTTGCCGGCGGGAACAGTCGTCAGTGGACAGCGAGAGAGTGACTACCTGTGTCCACTCTCTGCATTTCAGCAGCCACATGTTCGTTACAGGGGGTCTTCTGTGTTGCCAGCAAATGGGCAGTATCTGGGGAGCCCTTAATAAATGTACTGTATTTGTGTCCAAAAAGATAAAAGTGGGCAGTACCTGGGCTGCTCTAAGAGGATTTTCTACTCTAAACCAAATTAAAAACCTGTTTAAGGAATCGCAGTGTTCTTTGGTACTTTTTGTTATGGATCTTTTGGTAAAGTTTCATAGCATAGTCCTCACAACAGGTTAGTTTATTATTGGAGGCAATCTCTCATGTACTATAAACAGGTCTACTACGATATCCCGGCTGTCGGGATCCCCGCGCCCAGCATACCGGCGCCGGGATCCTGACCGCTGGTATGCCGGAGGTAGGATAAGTGCAAAAGAGCCCCTTGCGTGCTTGTTGCGCTCACCACGCTGCGGGCAGCCTATTTATTCTCCCTCCAGGGGTGTCGTGGACACCCCAAGAGGAAGAATAGTTGTCGGGATCCCAACGGTCAGGATCCCCGCGCCAGTATGCTGAGCGCCAGGATCCCAACAGCCAGGATATCGAATGCTTCTCCTTTATACTACTATTTTGCCTGTGCAAACACCTTCTACTAATGCTCTGTAATCAGTGACTTGATATGTGGCTCTTTGCTAAGTCAAAAACCAGTAAAAAGCCCCTGAAAAAAAAAAAACACACAGTACTATGGGTTCTTACACCCTGGTTATGGTTGTCACTGGGCCAGAGTATCAAGTGGCCAGTTAGAAGGGCATGGCATATGTGACCCTTGGAATTTCCAAGGATGTACGTTGTTGTGATGTGAATTATGTGACAGGGGGACAGTTAGCTATCCTGACTAAGGTCATGGCCATAATGAGGGCCGGCTCCAGGCCTACTAGCACCATGAACGAGAAAATTTTAAGCAAATCCCCCCCCCCCCCCCCAAATGAATGCGCTGAAAGTGGGCGTGGTCTCACAATTTTATATTATGATATCAAACTATAAATATATAATCACATCCCCGTCTACACATGCATACACACAGTTAGCAGCCTTACACACAATGCCCATAGTGTGCTCCTTGCACATAATGTCCCCAGTATAGTGTCAGATACACATAATGTTCCAGTATAGAGCCAGATACACATAATGTCCCCAGTATAGTGCCAGATACACATAATGTCCCCAGTATAGTGCCAGATACACATAATGTCCCCAGTATAGTGCCAGATACACATAATGTCCCCAGTATAGTGTCAGATACACATAATGTTCCAGTATAGAGCCAGATACACATAAAACCTCAGACTCCCAGTCATGCCTGAACCTAGTCTTGCTATTGTTATTACCCTTTGGCTATTACCTTACCTTTCTTTTCTATTCTATTGTTCTAGCTCCCACAGCTTAGCAAGCAAGCTCTCATTCCAGCTGCACTGTGTACAGCAGCACTATCACCCACTGTTTCTCCTCTGTTGTTGCTGAGATTAAGATCCTGCTTTGAGGGTTAACTCTTTGTGTGCCATTTCCTCATTAGCTATAAGCCTTCTTGTATATTCTCCAGTCAATAATTTTAAAGTCTCCAGCCAATTGTATAAGCCCCTACTGCTTGAAGTTTAAAATCTAGTGGCATCCTAAGTACCTGTGTGTGCGTAATACACTAAGGGAACAACAAGGTCTCATACAATTGTGCTATAAAGGAAATGGGACATTTTTCCAGCCCCTGATCACTGAATTTAAATTTTGTGAAGAACAAAGTAAGTTACATATGCTGCAAGTTAATACGTTTGCAAACACAGTGTATGCAGCTATTATGTGGACAACACCAGTATCAATGACAATTGTTGGTAAAGTACATCAGTAGATGTCTTTGGTTCCTAGTGAATAAAAAGGCTATGCTGGTTCAATCCATGGCTGCTTTCACTACTTGCAGATAGCATGTACAAATGATTGGTAATCCAGTCCATTAGGTTTATAACTCGGGTGGGGGGGATTTAAAAAAGGTTAATTTTGATCAATCAATGTTGTACTTCCATGGCCAAAACACATATTTATTAATATTTAAGAATAATTATTACAAAATAAATCACCTGTTTGCAAATGTGTGTCTCGGCCCCTGAAACCCAACATCAATTGAGATTAATCTAAAATAGATGAAAAATCAATCAAAATCGACCTTTAGTAAATTTAACCCTGGTTGTCTGATAAACACATTATAATATACACTGACCGTCTTAATCAAAACAGCATCATAGGAATGCAATCTAAATGACCTCTCAGCTGGAAATAATGGCCATGGACGATTTTCACAGATTTTAAGAAATTTGCTTTAAAGAGCCAGGACTGGTGATGTCCTGTACATTATAGGAAAAGTACATTTTCTTTAATCTATATAATAATCGGCCGTGGCCTTCCCTTTCTCCAATATGTGCAGTGGGAGTTGGTGGAATGTACCGCAGACATGCAACCCCCACACCAACTGGACAGACCACCTGAAAAGCAAGACCACATCACAAGGTACACTGAGTAAATATAACGGGGAAAGATGGGGTGTGGAGTTAAGCAGCCCCTGTCCATTTACTAGTCAATACTAATTGCATTTGCTATTTGTCATACTTTATGTTTTTCAGATATTTAGCGTTTACATTTTTAAGTTTTGTTTTTATTTTCAAGCTTAATTATATTACTTCCTAAAATGATGAAGTATAAAAATATTAAATAAACACGCACTTTCACTAGACAAATACCTCTGATTTCAGCCTTTCAATTTCAGTGTCTTGATCTTCAAGCTGTTGTCGCAGTTGATTAGCTGCAATTTTCTCTGTTTCTACAATTTGTACCAAGTGAATATACTTCTGCATCAAAACCTCTCTCTCTATCAGAATGTCTGAATAGCTGAAAATAGAAAAACATTCCATTAGTTATAGTTCTCCATTCATGATAAAGTACTGTTTACGTAGGCTGCGGATCTCCAGCAGGGCGAGCTAGTGCAGGCCTGCTCTCTGGTGATATTTAAATAAGCAGCTACGTGCTTTATATCATTGTAAATTCAAGGTCAACTCTGGCAGAAGCCTTGTAGTGTTGACACTGTCCTGAAAGGATGAAAATGACATGGAATTACCAATGCCGGTACCGTCTTTACAAAGACATCACTGGAAACATGGGTGGTCATTCCGAGTTGATCGCTCGCTGACGATTTTTTCGCAGCGCAGCGATCAAGTGAAAAAACGGCAATTCTGTGCATGCGCATGGTACGCAGCGCGCATGCGCTAAGTACTTTCACACAAAACTGTGTCGTTTTACCCAAGCTCGAGCGACGTTTTTCAGTCGCTCGAGTGATCGTAGTATGATTGACAGGAAGTGGGTGTTTCTGGGCGGCAACTCTGCGTTTTCAGGGAGTGTGCTAAAAAACGCAGGCGTGCCAGGCAAAAACGCAGGAGTGGCTGGCCGAACGCAGGGCGTGTTTGTCACGTCAAACCAGGAACTAAACTGACTGCATTCATCGCAAGATAGGAGTAGGTCTGGAGCTACTCAGAAACGGCATGAAATTTTTTAGTAGCAATTCTGCTACTCTTTCGTTCGCACTTCTGCTAAGCTAAGATACACTCCCAGAGGGCCGCGGCCTAGCGTGTGCACTGCTGTTAAAAGCAGCTAGCGAACGATCAACTTGGAATGAGGGCAATGGTGCAGTGGGTAAGGGAGGAAGGGACCAAAGGGCAAAACCAGCAGGCGTGAAGCAATTCACGTCATTATATAGTGGATAGGTGGGGTCATATGATGTGGTTTGTGGAATCAGGTCCTACAGTACTCACAACTGTGCCATAACACGAATCGGGTCCTTGAGCAACAGAGGTGGAGCTTGATGATGAGGATAATGTCATCAAGACTCAGCCAACTGCATATGAAAGAGGAGTAGGAGCACCGGGTACCAATGTGTGCCACTGCTCTGCGGCAGTGCACACGCAGTTTAGCTGTTGCTGATGTAACAGCTGCCTCCGCCCTTGCAGAACTATGGAGTTGAGCCCCCTGCACACACCTCTGCACATTCCAAGTGGTTAAGAAGAGGGACCAACTGGAAAGAGGTCTGGCCGGCAGTGACAGGAGAGCATCAGGCAGGGCCTCAGTGAGTCTGTGACATACCAGCTCAAACTGTAAAGATCCAGGGAATCCCCCTACCTCCCAGTGGACAGCAAAGGGGCCCCTCCAGAAGTACCCCCAGCCAGTAGCATAGCCAGAACTTTGTGGGCCCTACAGAAACATTTTGAAGGGGCCTCTGTCCCAATATTTCTAAAGAGACACCTCTCTGTGGCAGTTGTTCATTGTATGAATCCTTCAGAAGTGATGCTTCAAGAGCCACGCCATCAAAGCCAGTCTGGCCAGTGCACTAGTTCATTTACTTTACTATAGTAGTGTCTTAGTTAATGTTATGCCCTATAGTACTTCCCCATGTTTATTTTATGAATCATAGTATGTCACATTGTAGGGCTGCCAGTACACATTATGCAATACAGTACCCCTAATTCACCTTACTATATACTGTACAGTGTCCTCAGTTCATAAGCCATATTAAAGTGCACACAGTTCATATTAGGCCACACTATAGTGCCTTCCCCTCATATTGTGCCACATTACAGTGCTCCAATTCATATTACTGTATGTAACATTATAATGCACTCCAGTTAATTTTACACCACAGTACAATGAGCAGGTCCAGTGGTGGAACTAGATATATTGTAGACCGAAAGGCACAAGTTTGTAAGGGCCCCAATGGTGTAAAAAGGAGATTTATGGTAGACTTACCATTGTTAAATCTCTTTCTGTGAGGTACAGTTGGATCTTGATCCGAGGCACCAACAGGCTAAAGATTTGACTGTTCCCAGGATGCACTGCACTGCCCCCTCTATAGCCCCGCCTCCAAGCACTGGAGCTCAGTTATGTTAACCAGTCCAATGAAGTAGCAGGCAAGAGAGACAGTAGATGTCAGTCACATAGAACCACATTCTCACAACAGGAGAAGGGACTAGCGGCTGATGCCATACAAACCCAAAGAAGCTAAGTGCATCAGGGTGGGCGCCCTGTGGAATCCAATGTACCTCGCAGAAAGAGATTTAACAATGGTAAGTCTACCATAAATCTGCTTTTCTGCAGCGGAATACACTGGGGTTCCACAGGGAATAACATCGGGGATGTCCTAAAGCAGTTCCTCATGGGAGGGGACGAACTGTAGTGGGCACAAGAACCCAGCGTCCAAAGGAAGCATACTGGGAGGCGGAAGTATCAAAGACATAGAACCTAATGAACGTGTTCACTGAGGACCATGTAGCCGCCTTGCACAATTGTTCTGTAGAAGCGCCACGGCGGGCTGCACAAGAAGGTCCAACCGACCGAGTAGAATGGGCCGTGATAGCAGCAGGAGCTGGGAGCCCAGCCTGCGCATAAGCTTGTGCAATCACCATTCTAATACATCTGGCCAAGGTCTGCTTATTCGCAGGCCAGCCACGTTTGTGAAAACCAAAAAGTACAAAAAGGGAATCTGACCTTCGGATAGAGGCAGTCCTTTCTACATAAATACCACATCCAAAGATCTTTCTTTGGAGGACAAACCAGAAGAGATGAAGGCTGGAACCACAATCTCCTGGTTAAGGTGAAAAGATGATAACACCTTAGGTAAATAACGAGGGCGAGTTCGAAGAACTGCACGGTCACGGTGAAAAATCAGAAAGGGTGGACAACAGGACAAGGCACCTAAGTCCGACACCCTCCTAGCAGAGGCAATAGCAAACAGAAACACGCCCTTAAGCGTAAGGCATTTAAGGTCCACAGACTCAAGAGGTTCAAATGGAGACTCTTGCAGGGCATTTAAGACGACAGACAGATCCCATGGAGCCACAGGAGGGACATAGGGAGGCTGAATCCTTAGAACGCCCTGAGTGAAAGTGTGAACATCAGGAAGAGACGCAATTTTCCTCTGAAACCACACCGACAAGGCAGATATATGAACCTTGAGGGTGGCCAGAAGAAGCCCAAGTCTAGGCCTTGTTGTAGAAAAGCCAAAAGTCTGGAAGTTTTGAAAATATATGCATCATAATTCTTAGCAGCACACCATGTGAAGTAAGAATTCCTGACCCTGTCATAAATCTGAGCCAAAGCAGGTTTACAGGCTTTAAACATAGTTTGAATGACCGCCTCGGAGAATCCTTTTGTTCTCAGGAGTGATGCTTCAAGAGCCACACCGTCAAAGCCAGTCTGGCCAGTTCCGGGTAGACACAGGGGCCCTGAACGAGGGGGTCTGGGCGTTGAGGAAGTAGAAGAGGACGCTCTATCAAGAGACCCTGCAGGTCTGAGAACTAATGCCGTCTGGGCCACGCCGGAACGATTAGACGTAGTATTCCTCCTTCTTGCTTGAACTTCCATATTACCCTGGGCAGAAGTGACACTGGAAGGAACACGTATGGCAGCCGAATGTTCCATGGAATTGCCAGTGCATTCACAAACGCTGCTTGAGGATCCCTTGTCCTTGCACCGAAGACCGTAACCTTGAGATTGTGTTGAGATGCCATCAGATCTACATCTGGTAGGCCCCACTTGTCCACTAGGAGTTTAAAGACTTATGGATGAAGGCTCCACTCTCCAGCGTGCACATCCTGACGATTGAGGAAGTCCGCTTCCCAGTTGAGGACTCTCAGAACGAACACTGCCGAGATTGTTGGCAGATGGCGTTCCGCCCATTGGAAGATTTTTGACACTTCCATCATTGCCATGAGGCTTCGAGTGCCGCCTTGATGATTTATGTACGCCATATTATGTGGCGTTGTCTGATTGTACTTGAACAAGCCTGTTCTGTACCAGAGGCAGGGCCAGTGTCAACGCATTGAACACTGCCCGCAATTCCAGAATGTTTATCGGGAGGAGAGATTCCTCACTGGTCCACCGACCCTGGAGAGAGTGTTGCTCCAACACCGCGCCCCAACCTCGCAGACTGGCGTCCGTTGTCAGGAGGACCCAGTTGGAGATCGAGAAGGGACGGACCCTGCCGCCCTGTAGCCACCAGCTCAGTGACAGACAAACCTCCGGAGTCAAGGAGATCATTTGAGACCTGATCCGGAGAAGAAGGCCATCCCACTTGGAAAGGATTAACCTCTGCAGAGGGCGGGAATGAAATTGAGCGTATTCTACCATGTCGAATACCGACACCATGAGGCCTAGTACTTGCATCTAGCAAGAGAGGAAGTATCTGATCCTGTCCTGAAGTTTCAGGACCTTCTCTGGAGACAAGAACAATCATTGGTTGTGTGTATACAACAATGCCCCCAGATGCATCATGCTCTGAGCAGGGACCAGCGAGGACTTCTTCCAGTTGATGAGCCACCCGTGGGCTTGTAGGAATTGGACCGTCAGTTCCAGGTGACTGAGGAGAACCTCTGGGGAGTTCGCCAGGATCAGCAAGTCGTCCAGATACGGCATGATCCTGACACCCTGATATATATATATGAGAAGAACGATATATAATTGAGTCTATGAGTTTATTAGTCTATTTATTTAATTATTCATTTATGATGCAATGGTAAAAAATTGGTGTTATATGCAAATGATATGTTGAGTAAATTCAACGTGATGTCAGTATACATAAAATACTCTGATTATAATCACAGGGCGCATATTAGGCGTTGATATGTGATTATGGTAAAAATAAAAGTAATTTTTTGTTCACATTAATAGGAATGGTGATCGATAGTGTGTTCACATTTAGAAATAGTGATTTTATTCACATGTATGCGTGTCTCTAGGTTTAGATCGTTATATAGCGTATTTTTAAGATGCATATTGTGACTCTGAATTAATTGTTATGCTGCAAGTATGCATAATTCACGATTAGAGAATATATATGGTTAACAGGGATGCCCATGGTTAATGAGATGGAAAGAATACCTGTGAAGTGTGCTCACTGCACATGCGTATATTATGCATACTGCTATTTAAAGGGAGGCAGTAGAGAGGAGGGTTATTGACACTGAGGAAGCCGCCGATGCTTGTGAGTAGGCGGGGAAACGCGTCTGTCACGTACTCTCATACAGACTGCTGCATTTGTTACATCAGCTGGTCGGCTAACACAACACCCCGAAGGCAAGGGGAAGCGTGTGCAACTTTTGCCTGACACCAGTCCACAAACTCCTGCTAAGGTTGACGAGGAGAAATACCAGCCGGGTGGCCAAGCGCCAGGAGGATAAGAGCGGCGAGTGATACAAACAGATTCCCCTCCAGAGAAAGCGGACGGTGAGAAAAACACTAACCAGGAGGGACGCCGCACTTACGGTGGACAACAGAGGCATTCTGTACGGTATACAAATCTTATTTTGCTACACAGTAGTTTTAACCAGTTACAGTTGTAACAAAACTAACTTTGTGAATTGATTAAACGGAACTGCTCAGCTGTGAGGAAGGCTGTGTTCAACAGATTGCTATTAACCACTTGCTTTGCCACAGTTACCAATCTGACTATGGATGCATGGCTTTATTCAACAGATTGCTACCAATTACATCTTGTGCAATAAGTTGCTAAATTGATTCATGAATACATGGACTTAAGCACATTGTTTATTATCGGAAAAAGTGATTGTAGGATTTGTCAAAAATCCCAGTGCAAAGAATATATATAAACATAAGATTTGTCTATTGTAATTAAGTTTTAATTAATTATATATAAACACAATTTTTTATTTAATTAAAATAGGCTTTTTATGTGGCCGGCCGGCCGGCAAAATATATATAACTGTAATAGTTAAATGCATATATATATTTTTTATAATATATAGATAATTAATAAAATCTACATTGGATTTGAAAAGCGCATTCTCAGATTGTGGTTTTTTTCCATGCTTCAATAGCTTTTGCAGCCCAAGAGGCTGCCATAGTGGGTCTATGCACAGCACCGGTAAGTGTGAAATATAGACTTCAGGCATCCCTCTACACGCTTATCCGTCGGTTCCTTCAGTGAGGTAACAGTGGTGACAGGCAGAGTAGAAGATACCACTTGACGGGCGATTTGAGAGTCCACCGGCAGTGGAGATTCCAACTTGTTACTCAACTCTGCAGGGACAGGGTAACGAGCTAGCATCTTTTTGGACAGGAAACATTTCTTCCCTGGAGATGACCAGGATTCCTGACGTATGTCAATCAAAAGATCAGAATGTGGTAAAACTACTTTAGCAACCTTCTGACGTTTAAACTTATCAGGTTTCTTAGACGTAGCGGGGGCCTCAATATCATCATCAATCTGCAGAATCAGCTTGATAGCCTCCACTAGGTCAGGAACATCAACTTGAGTTGTAGATTCCTCATCAGAAGCAACTGTATCAGTGTCTGACGGATCAGTATAATCCCCATCCTCATCGGAAGAATCATCCGAAAAATGAGTGGATTGTGAGGAAGAAGTGGCCCGTTTAGATGACCCCTTGGCCCCAGCAGGACGAGGGGTAGGTTTTTGTCTAACCAAAGACTGATTTAATTGTTGTAACTGGGTAGACAGAGCATCCACCCAAGGCGGGTTGACTACAGGGACAATATGTAGCTGCAATGGCACAGGAGGTCCCACAGGGGGGCGTAATCCGCGTTACAAGCGTCGACAGCATATTTGAAAAAGCAGCCGAAGGTGGGTCTTGTTTTTCCACTGGTGCTGCAAACTGACTGGAAGGTGCAAGACACGCAGTACCTGAACCCCCAGCTGAAACCTTTTCCTCAGACAAATCCGTAGCACCAGCGCTGCATGATGCAGGAGCGTCTGCGGATTTCACGCTCTGTGTAGCAGACATTATTGGGAATGTAGCCTTAGGGCGCAGCAGTACAATATAGTCAGACAAACACAATGCCTGAAAAAAAAAAACCTGTGTTATGTGATAGCAAATGCAAAAGCACAAAACAGAGGATTTAAGCAGTGTGAGGTGACTGAAACACACAGTGAAAAATACAAAACAGTATAACCTGTGGAATACTATATTTAAAATGAGACCTTGACGCACTTAGTCCCCCAGGGTACAGAATATAGTGATAGCAATACGTGTGATACACAGAATAGAATCCACAAAGCAGCTATAGGCACACACAGTCACAGGTACAATGCAGAAATTATTACATATAAACAATAAAACTGTACTGGACTAGTAAATCTATATATAGATATGTAGGTATACAGATATAACAATGCACTGTAAACACAGTAAACAATGCACATGTAAACAATGCACAGTAAACACAGAATACTTGTACTAAATATTCATAGAGCTGTACACGTGTTCTTAACTAACACTGTCTAAAATGACATGTAGAATATTTAAGTGTCTGTAAATACACAGCACTGACAAGACAGGCAGTTTTACAGAGGAGACAGTGCCCAGCAGTCCCGCAGATCCCAGCTATGTAAAGGCGCCAAAATCTCTTTAGGGAGTAAGGGAGAGAAGAGGGATGCAGCTCTAGGGCGGGAACACCAGCAGTAGATGGCGCCCGGAGCTGGGGGAGGGGGTACAGGTCAGTGCTTTATCCCCTCTGCTGGACTTCACCACCGGGTACTATGGAGCCTATATTAAATGGATTTTAGTAAACCCTATCTGTGCTCCCTGCCCTGGTGGATATAGTGGGGTCCCTGCACAGCCACAGTGTCCCCACCAGCGGTGCGGTCTGTCTCCTGGGACCGCGACCGGATCGCGATTTACCGGCGGGTCCCACCTGGGGGACCCTCTTACTTCCTCCCTGTCATGCAGCCACGAAATCCAGGAGAGCAGCAGCGTTGGTGTGCCTAGAAACCGGTGCGTCCCCGCTGCATGTACCCGGGAACCAGACCGCGGGAGTATGCAGCGCCACTGAGGGAGGTGATGGAGCCGCAGCACAGCATGTCAGAATGACATAAAGGTGCTGCGGCCCTTTAAGTCTTCTTAAAAAACTATATTCAGGGCTGCCTAGCGCAGCACTCCCTGTTAGTGACCTGCACTGCAGGCACCAACTTACAAACTGAACTCCAGTGCCTGGAGGCAGGAATATAGAGGAGGCGGTGCAGTGCATCCTGGGAAGAGTCAAAGCTTTAGCCTGTTGGTGCCTCGGATCAAGATCCAACTCTACACCCCGATGTTATTCCCTGTGGAATACCAGTGTACCCCGCTGCAGAAATGTATATAACACATGTAACTGGGACAGGGAAGTTGTGTCCCTCTCAGCTCTGGGCCCCATAGCAGCTGCACTCCCTGCATCTATGGTAGCTACACCCTTGCCCCCAGCATCATAAGGTAGGTGATATGGAAATCCACACCTACAGCTACAAACTGTTTATAGCGAAGGTAAAAATATGATTTTAATTACCTACCGGTAAATTCTTTTCTCGTAGTCCGTAGAGGATGCTGGGGTCCATATTAGTACCATGGGGTATAGACGGGTCCACCAGGAGCCATTGGCACTTTAAGAGTTTAACAGTGTGGGCTGGCTCCTCCCTCTATGCCCCTCCTACCAGACTCAGTCTAGAAACTGTGCCCGAGGACACGACATACTTAGAGAAAAGGAGAGATTCATACCAGCTCACAAAACAAGGCAAATCCGGCCAACATGACGGAAAACTTAGCAACAGCTGAAACAGTACTGAAAAAGTAAAGAACGCAGAACTTACCTAGGAACCAGGCAGTACTGAACCAAAAAACCACTGCAGGATAAAGAAGCGCTGGGCGGGCGCCCAGCATACTCTACGTACTACGAGAAAAGGATTTACCGGTAGGTAATTCAAATCCTATTTTCTCTTACGTCCTAGAGGATGCTGGGGTTCATATTAGTACCATGGGGATGTACCAAAGCTCCCAGAACGGGAGGGAGAGCGCGCAGACTCCTGCAGAACTGCTTGACCAAACTTGAGGTCATCAGAGGCCAAAGAATCGAACTTGTAAAACTTAGCAAATGTGTTCGATCCAGACCAAGTAGCTGCTCGGCAAAGCTGTACAGCCGAGACCCCCCTGGGCAGCCGCCCAGGTAGAACCCACCTTACGAGTAGAGTGGGCCTTAACAGATTTTGGACACGGCAATCCTGCTGTAGAATATGCATGCTGGATGGTGAAATCGACTGCTTAGAAGCAGGACTCCCAATTTTCTTGGGATCATAGAGGACAATAAGAGAGTCAGATTTTCTGTGACATGCCGTCCTCTTCACATAAATCTTCAAAGCCCTCACAACATCCAAGGCCTTTGAAGCAATAGAGGAGTCAATAGCCACTGGCACCACAATAGGTTGGTTGATATGAAAAGCCGACACAACCTTAGGAAGGAACTGTTGACGAGTCCTGAGTTCCGCCCTATCTTCATGGAAGACCAGATAGGGACTTTTACAGGACAAAGCCCCCAATTCCAACACACGTTGAGCCGCAGCCAAGGCCAACAAAGTTACCGCCTTCCACGTGAGAAACTTGATTTCAGCCTCCTGTAGAGGCTCAAACCAATCCGATTGCAGGAATTGCAACACCACATCAAAATCCCAGGGTGCCGTTGGCGCCACAAAGGGAGGCTGGATGTGCAGAACCCCTTTCAAAAAGGTCTGAACCTCAGGGAGGACAGCCAATTGTTTCTGGAAGAAAATGGACAAAGCTGAGATCTGGACCTTGATGGAGCCCGATCTCAGGCCCATATCCACACCTGCATGCAGGAAAAGGAGAAAACATCCAAGTTAAAACTCCACAGCAGGAAATTTTTTGGATTCACACCAAGACACATTTTTTTCCAAATTCGATGGTAATGTTTAGACATTACCCCCTTCCTAGCCTGTATCAGGGTAGGAATAACCTCGCTCGGAATACCCTTCCGAGCTAAGATCTGGCTCAACCGCCATTCCGTCAAACGTAGCCTAGGTAAGTCTTGATAAGCAAACGGCCCCTGCAGTAGAAGATCCTCTCGAAGAGGTAGGGGCCTTGGATCTTCCAGCAGTAGATCCAGCAGATACGCGTACCAAGCCCTCCTTGGCCAGTCTGGAGCAATGAGTATTGCCAGAACTTTTGTTCTTTTTACAAGTTGTAGAACTCTTGAAATTAGAGGAAGTGGAGGGAATACATACACTGACGTGAATACCCACGGCGTTACTAGTGCATCCACCGCCACTGCCTGTGGGACCCTCGACCTGGAACAGTACCTCCGCAGCTTCTTGTTGAGGCGGGAGGCCATCATGTGTATGTGAGGAACCCCCCAACCAACTGGTTACCTCCTCGAACACCTCCGGGTGGAGGCCCCACTCTCCTGGATGGAGATCGTGTCTGCTGAGGAAGTCTGCTTCCAAGTTGTCTACTCCCGGAATGAAGATTGCTGACATCGCTACAGCATGCTTTTCTGACCAGAGGAGGATTTTTGTCACCTCTGACATTGCAGCCCTGCCCTTCGTTCCACCTTGTCGGTTTATGTAGGCCACTGTGGTCACATTGTCCGACTGCACCTGAACAGCCTGATCCTGTAGAAGGTGTGCTGCTTGAAGAAAACTGTTGCATACGGCTCTTAGCTTCAGGATGTTTATCGGAAGAAGGGACTCCTGACTCGACCACCTTCCTTGAAAGGTCTCCCCCTCGAACGACTGCTCCCCAACCTCTTAGACTTGCATCCGTGGTTAGAAGGATCCAGTGCTGAACTTTGAACCTTCAGCCTTCCAGAAGGTTTGGTAGTTGTAGCCACCAGAGGAGCCAAATCCTGGCTTTTGGAGACAGACGTACCCTCTGGTGCATGTGTAGGTGAGATCCCGACCACTGGTTCAAGAGATCCAGTTGAAAGGATCGAGCATGAAACCTTCCGTACTGCAGAGCCTAGTAGGAGGCAACCATCTTCCCCAGAAGGCGGATGCACGGATGAACCGACACCCTGGGCAGGCTTCAAGACATCCCGAACCATGGTTTGAATCACCAACGTTTTCTCCACCGGTAGAAACACCCTCTGCACCTCCGTATCGAAGATCTTCCCCAGGAAAGACAGCCTCCTTGTCGGCTCTAAGATGAGACTTTGGAAGGTTCAGAATCCAACTGTGATGCGTTGTGAGTGCAACGGATCTTAACAACTTCTCCTTGGACGATGCCTTAATCAGCAGATCATCAAGATATAGAATTATGTTCACCCCCTGCTTGCGGAGGAGAACCATCATCTCTGCCATCACCTTGGGGAAGACCCTCGGTGGCGTGGAGAGACCGAACGGTAGTGCCTGAAACTGATAGTGATCGTCTAACAGTGCAAACCTGAGATAAGCCTGATGCGGCGACCAAATGGGAATGTGGAGGTACGCATCCTTGATGTCCAGGGACACCAGGAATTCTCCCTCCGTCAGTCCTGAGATAACTGCCCTCAGAGACTCCATCTTGAATTTGAAGTCCCTGAGATAAGGGTTATAAGATTTCAAGTTCAGAATTAGCCTTACTGAATCATCCGGCTTTGGAACCACAAAAAGGTTCGAATAGTAACCTTTGGTCAACTGATGAGGTGGAACTGGAACAAAGACCTCGGACACTACAAATTTTCGGATAGCGTCCAGTAGAATAGCTCTGTCTGCCGGCAAAGCAGTCAAGCCTGATTTGTAGAATTTGTGAGGTGGGAGAGTTTGAAACTCCATCCTGTACCCCAAGGACACAATATCCTGTATCCAGGGGTCCAGGCCAGACGAAACCCAGACGTGGCTGAAATGCCGGAGTCTTGCTCCCAACTGACCTTCCTCCGGGCTTTGCAGTCCACCGTCATGATGAGTACTTTGAGGTACCAGAAGCAGGCTTCTGGTCCTGGGTGTCACAACTGAGGGCCTGAGCTGACGGGAGGCAGCCTCAGTTGTAGGGGCTGAGATGTACCGGAACCTGGGAGGTTGTATCAGACCCCTGGACATGTAAGTAACATGAATAATAACTGCCCGAAGGCGTGACCACGACAACTTGGATAAAAGTCAATGATGTTTATTATGACAACTCCGCAACACAGCAGCAGTAAAAGAAAACGTAAAAGTCAGCAAATAATAAATACAGTTCCTGGGTACTACAGGATGGCAGGAGCCACAGGGCACTGGTAGTGTGAGATAGTTCTTATGATCTTCTAGATGGAAAGTCCTTACCAGGCCCGACTGTAGCAATGGAGATAACCCAGGATTGTGCCAGCTGGTGTTCCAGGAAAAGCTGGGTTGCTGAAGGTAAAACAGCTGCTGTGGATACTGGCTGGAACCAGACTGTTGTTAGCACGGAGTGGATACTGGCTGGAACCAGTTAAATAATAAATGAACTGAAATGTAGAACTTGAGAGCGGAGAAATAATAATACCGGTGGAGAGTGGTAAAGTGTAGAAAGGACACCGGCCCTTTAAGGGAAGCTGTACTCTGCTGGAAGCTGAGCTGGAAGCAGGTAATGTTGTAGCTGGAAACAGATGAATCCACAATGGATTGGAGAGTCAGGCTACACCGCAGGTGGAATGCTGGTGCGGGTCTCTATGGTGGAAGTCTTGAGACAGGAGCTGGAACCTGGAAGACAATCACAGGAGAGAGACAAACAGGAACTAGGTTTGACAACCAAAGCACTGACGCCTTCCTTGCTCAGGCACAGTGTATTTATACCTGCAGCAAGGAAGGGATTGGCTAGGCAATTATGCAGATTAACAATACTGACAACAGATTGGAGGAAATGATCAGCTGACAGAATCCAAGATGGCTGCGCCCATGCAGACACTTGGAGGGAAGTTTGGTTTGTAATCCATGTGGTAATGAAAACAGTAATGGCGGCGCCAGCCACTGGAGACAGGAGACGCCAGGCTGACAAGTGCACATCCAACCACGCGGACACAGCGGAGGCCGCGGCTGACGTAATCGCCACTCTGACACTCTGCATGCAGAAGCTCAGGGACGGCGGCGGAGGCCGCGGGAGACGCCATGCCAGATGTAATAAGGCGTTTACTGTGACAGCGTCCCAGAGTGACAGGAGAGGATACAGGAATGTACACATCAGGATAACAGATGGGATCCGGTCCTGGAGCGCTGAGCCAGCCTTAGGAGGCATCTGATGGGTAAGAAATGGCGTCCAGATACCCGGATCGTGACAGCACCCCCCCCTTTAGGAGTGGCCCCAGGACACTTCTTTGGCTTTTGAGGAAACTTGGAATGGAATCTCCGGACCAAGGCAGGAGCATGGACATCAGAAGCATTGGTCCATGAACGTTCCTCAGGACCATAACCCTTCCAGTCAATAAGATATTGTAGTTGACCGTAACGGTGACGTGAGTCCAGGATCTTGGCCACTTCATACTCAACGCCTCGTTGAGTTTGGACTTTCGGAGTTGGAGGAAGTGAGGAATGAAACCGATTCAAGATCAGCGGTTTCAACAGGGAAACATGGAATGTCCTGGGTATTTTTAAGAAGGGAGGCAACTGGAGTCTGTAAGCAACAGGATTGATGACTTGTTCAATCTTGAAAGGACCGATATAGCGAGGTGCAAACTTCATACTGGGAACTCTTAACCTCAAATTCTTCGTGGATAACCATACCCGATCACCCACCTTGAGAGCAGGAACTGCTCGACGCTTCTTATCCGCAAACTTCTTGTACCTGAACGATGCCTTGAGCAGAGCTGATCGTACGCTCTTCCAGATATTGGCAAACTGATGCAAGGTGATATCCACTGCGGGAACAGAAGTTGCTGGAAGCGGTTGGAACTCAGGAACTTTAGGGTGGAATCCAAAGTTAGTGAAGAATGGTGTTGAAGCAGATGAAGAATGATACTGGTTGTTATGACAGAACTCGGCCCAGGGAAGTAATTGAACCCAGTCATCTTGAGAGGAGGACACATAGATGCGGAGGAAGGCCTCCAAGTCCTGATTCACCCTCTCGGTTTGACCATTGGTCTGAGGATGGTAAGCCGTGGAAAACTTTAGCTTGACTTGGAGGACTTGACATAAACTTCGCCAGAATTTGGCTGTGAATTGAACTCCTCGATCTGAGATAATTTCTTCAGGAAGACCGTGGAGTCGGAAGATCTCTTGTATGAATACTTGAGCCAACTTGGAAGCTGACGGAAGACCGGTGAGAGGAATGAAGTGTGCCATCTTGGTGAACCGGTCAACTACCACCCAGATGGTATTGAACTTGTTGCACATGGGTAAGTCTGTAATGAAATCCATCGACAAGTGGGTCCATGGTCGACGGGGAACGGATAGTGGAACCAGTTGCCCCGCAGGCGACTGGCGGGATACTTTATGTTGGGCACACTTTGGGCAAGATGCAATAAACTCCAAGACGTCCTTTTTCAGAGTTGGCCACCAATAGGACCTAGAGATAAACTCCAGGGTTTTTTGGATACCTGTATGTCCGGCAAAACGGGAAGCATGGGCCCAATGCATGAGCTTCTTCCTTAGCATCGGCTTCACAAAACTTTTCCCTGATGGGGGCGTAGAGTCCATCCCTACCGTGGAGAATGCCAACGGATTTATAATAGGATGCTTGTCTGAAGACTCTGACTCATTTTCTTGCTCCCATGAGCGGGAAAGGGCATCGGCCTTGCGATTCTGAGAGCCCGGACAGAACTGGAGTTTAAAGTCGAACCTGGAAAAGAAAAGTGCCCATCTGGCCTGACGAGGGTTGAGACATTGTGCGCCCGTCAGGTATAAAAGGTTCTTGTGGTCTGTAAGTATGGTGATTGAATGAGAAGCTCCCTCCAACAGATACCTCCACTCTTCTAGAGCGAGCTTGATGGCTAGCAACTCCTGGTCGCCAATGGCATAGTTGCGCTCAGCTGGGGAGAACTTCCGGGAGAAGAAACTGCAAGGGTGTAAATGGCCATCTTTAGCCCTCTGAGATAACACCGCTCCTACTCCAACGGAGGAGGCATCCACCTCTAGGATGAAAGGAGAGTCGATGTCAGGCTGTTTCAGGACAGGCGCAGAGATGAACCTCTGTTTTAAAAGATGAAAAGCTTGCATGGCTTCTTCAGACCACTTGGACGGGTTAGCACCCTTCTTGGTGAAAGCAGTAATAGGCGCCACAATGGTGGAAAAGTCTCGTATAAACTTTCGGTAATAATTGGCGAACCCTAAGAACCTCTGGACCCCTTTGAGGGTTAAGGGTACCGGCCAATTCTGAATTGCTTGTAGTTTCTCAGGATCCATCTCTAGTCCGGAACCGGACACAATGTACCCTAGAAACGGAATGGACTTGACTTCAAAGACGCATTTTTCTAATTTGCAATAGAGATGATTGACACGGAGACGGGACAGAACCTCTTTAACCCAAAAACGATGTTCCTCTAAATCGTTGGCAAAAATGAGGATATCGTCTAGATAGACCACGACATGACGGTATAGAATGTCTCTGAAAATCTCATTGACAAAATGCTGGAAGACAGCTGGAGCATTGCTCAATCCGAAGGGCATGACGAGGTACTCATAATGTCCGTCACGGGTGTTAAAGGCGGTCTTCCACTCGTCACCCTCACGGATCCGGATGAGATTGTATGCACCTTGCAAGTCCAGCTTTGTAAAGATGGTAGCTCCGCTAACTCTGTCAAAGAGCTCAGTAATCAGGGGTAAAGGATAACGGTTCTTGATGGTAATGTCGTTCAAACCTCTGTAGTCGATGCACGGCCGCAGACCACCATCTTTCTTTTTTACAAAAAAGAAGCCTGCGCCGGCTGGGGAAGAAGAAGGTCGAATGAACCCCTTTGCTAGGTTCTCTTTAATGTATTCCTCCATAGAATGCGTCTCAGGCAGAGACAACGGATAAGTTCGGCCTCGAGGTGGAACCTTCCCTGGAACGAGATCAATCGGGCAGTCCCATTCTCTATGAGGAGGAAGGATATCAGCAGAAGCTTTACTGAACACATCCGTGAAATCTTGATATGGAGGAGGTGGAACATCAGACGACCTGGGGGAGGAAGAACAGACAGGCAATACTTTAAACAAACATGTCTCTGCACAGGAGGAACCCCATGCCAGGATTTGCGTAGTCGTCCAATCAATTGTAGGATTGTGAAGACGGAGCCATGGAAGGCCCAGGACCACAGGATGTGTGGCTCTTGGAATCACTAAAAGTGAAATAAGTTCGGAATGAAGAACTCCCACTCTCAGACGAACTGGTAGAGTCCTTAGAGCAATAACAGTATCAAAAATTTTACTGCCATCCACGGCAGTTAAGGAAAAGGAGGAAGGAAGTCTCTCGGTGGGTAGGGACCACCGTTTAACATAGGCTTCAGTAATAAAGTTCCCAGCTGCTCCGGAATCAAGGAGAGCAATGACGTTCCGATAACGTTGAGCAACTTGAAGCGAGACTGGGAGATTACAATCATGAGGAGATGGAGAGGAGATCATTACTCCTAGCCGGCCCTCTCCTGGGCGAGCTAGGGTTTGGAGTTTTCCCGGACGTTCGGGACAGGCATTGATGGTGTGAGACGGAGCTGCACAGTAAAGACAAAGAGACTCAGAGAGACGTCTTCGGCGCTCAGCAGGAGTTAAACGTGAACGGCCAATTTGCATGGACTCATCTTTAGATGGTGACAGTTGACGAGGAGGAGGAGCAGAAGATTTTGGAGCAGATGATCTTCCACGCTCAGTTGCTCTCTCTCTGAAACGTAAATCAACTTTCGTGCAGAGTGAGATTAGCTCATCTAACTTAGAAGGTAAGTCTCTGGTAGCTAACTCATCTTTAATAAGCTCAGATAAGCCATGCCAAAATGCAGCATACAGGGCCTCGTCGTTGCATGCCAGTTCGGATGCCAGGATCTGGAACTGTATCAGATATTGTCCTACAGTACGTGACCCCTGGCGTAAACGGAGAATCTCGGATGAAGCTGAGGTTACCCGGCCTGGCTCGTCGAAGATGCGCATGAATGTTGACACGAATGCAGTGTAAGAAGATAGCAGGGTGTCGGACCTCTCCCATAACGGTGATGCCCAGTCAAGGGCGGAGCCACTGAGAAGAGAGATGATGTAGGCAATTTTTGTACGGTCACTGGGAAAATTGCCAGGTTGTAGCTCAAACTGAATCTCACACTGGTTG
Organism: Pseudophryne corroboree; assembly: GCF_028390025.1. NCBI lineage: Eukaryota > Metazoa > Chordata > Amphibia > Anura > Myobatrachidae > Pseudophryne > Pseudophryne corroboree. The sequence goes on along the minus strand of NC_086444.1, from coordinate 176,294,393 downwards.
AGAAATCCCCTGCAGAATCTTGGGGATCCGTCAAATTTTGCTGGCGTTGGAAGATGAAGACGTGGAGCAGAAATGGGTAAGGTGGGTGGGGTTATAGCTGGAGTCACTGTGGTTGACGCACCAGATGCGCCTGATCCACGGAGAGTTGTCTGAATCCCATCCAGCCGAGTAGAGAGATCCTGGAGACAGCGGATGATGTGGCCCTGTGCAGCCTCCTGATGTTCTAGTCGGGCTGCCAGTTCTTGCATCGGCCTGGCCGCTTGATCCTGGTCTCCGGCTGGATTCATTAGGTCAGTGCTTACTGTCACAACTGAGGGCCTGAGCTGACGGGAGGCAGCCTCAGTTGTAGGGGCTGAGATGTACCGGAACCTGGGAGGTTGTATCAGACCCCTGGACATGTAAGTAACATGAATAATAACTGCCCGAAGGCGTGACCACGACAACTTGGATAAAAGTCAATGATGTTTATTATGACAACTCCGCAACACAGCAGCAGTAAAAGAAAACGTAAAAGTCAGCAAATAATAAATACAGTTCCTGGGTACTACAGGATGGCAGGAGCCACAGGGCACTGGTAGTGTGAGATAGTTCTTATGATCTTCTAGATGGAAAGTCCTTACCAGGCCCGACTGTAGCAATGGAGATAACCCAGGATTGTGCCAGCTGGTGTTCCAGGAAAAGCTGGGTTGCTGAAGGTAAAACAGCTGCTGTGGATACTGGCTGGAACCAGACTGTTGTTAGCACGGAGTGGATACTGGCTGGAACCAGTTAAATAATAAATGAACTGAAATGTAGAACTTGAGAGCGGAGAAATAATAATACCGGTGGAGAGTGGTAAAGTGTAGAAAGGACACCGGCCCTTTAAGGGAAGCTGTACTCTGCTGGAAGCTGAGCTGGAAGCAGGTAATGTTGTAGCTGGAAACAGATGAATCCACAATGGATTGGAGAGTCAGGCTACACCGCAGGTGGAATGCTGGTGCGGGTCTCTTTGGTGGAAGTCTTGAGACAGGAGCTGGAACCTGGAAGACAATCACAGGAGAGAGACAAACAGGAACTAGGTTTGACAACCAAAGCACTGACGCCTTCCTTGCTCAGGCACAGTGTATTTATACCTGCAGCAAGGAAGGGATTGGCTAGGCAATTATGCAGATTAACAATACTGACAACAGATTGGAGGAAATGATCAGCTGACAGAATCCAAGATGGCTGCGCCCATGCAGACACTTGGAGGGAAGTTTGGTTTGTAATCCATGTGGTAATGAAAACAGTAATGGCGGCGCCAGCCACTGGAGACAGGAGACGCCAGGCTGACAAGTGCACATCCAACCACGCGGACACAGCGGAGGCCGCGGCTGACGTAATCGCCACTCTGACACTCTGCATGCAGAAGCTCAGGGACGGCGGCGGAGGCCGCGGGAGACGCCATGCCAGATGTAATAAGGCGTTTACTGTGACAGCGTCCCAGAGTGACAGGAGAGGATACAAGAATGTACACATCAGGATAACAGATGGGATCCGGTCCTGGAGCGCTGAGCCAGCCTTAGGAGGCATCTGATGGGTAAGAAATGGCGTCCAGATACCCGGATCGTGACACTGGGAACCTGCGGGAGCAGGCCTTTTGGATTTGGCACGACCACCTCTAAAGAAGGTGTGAGAGGGATTGTTCTTTCTAGCCTAGTGGGCCGAAAGGACTGTGACGTGTTGAGAGTAAAAGGCTTCTTCATAGCCGATGCAGCTGAGGGGAGAAAAGGAGACTTACCCGCGGTAGCCGTGGCAATCCACGCATCCAGCGCCTCCCCAAACAGAGCCTGACCTGTATAGGGTAGGCTCACCATACTTTTCCTGGATTCTGCGTCCGCAGACCACTGGCGCAGCCAGAGACCCCTGCGAGCCGAGACGGACATGGAGGAGATCCCCGCAGCCATGTAACCCAGATCCTTCATGGATTCTACCAGGAACCATGCAGAATCCTGTATGTTACGTAAAAATATATCAACGTCTCCTTTATCCATCGTAGTCAAGTCCTCCTACAGAGTGATTGACCACTTTGCTATAGCTTTTGAAATCCATACACAGGCAATAGTAGGCCGCAGTATAGCCCCTGAAGCAGTGTATATGGATTTGAAAGTAGCATCCACTTTGCGATCTGCCGGGTCTTTCAACGCGGTAGATCCCGGGACTGGTAAGACCACCTGTTTTGAGTCGTCAACTATAGGCGGGGACTCCCATTTTTTTCTATCATCTTCCGGGAAGGGAAAAGCAACCAGAACCCTTTTAGGGATCTGAAATTTTTTATCCGTGTTTTCCCAAGCTTTTTTAAATATAGCATTTAATTCCTTAGATGCCGGGAAGGTGAGAGGGGTTTTCTTACTGTCTGTGTAAAAGGCCTCCTCAACCTGCTCAGGAGGTGTGTCAGAAATATGTAACACATCCCGCATGGCCTCAATCATCAACTGCACCCCCTTACCAAGTGATGCCGTCCAGCAAGAGCACGTTTGTGAGAATGTACCGCAGGGGGCCCCGAGGGAGCAGTATCGGACCATACTGCCATAGAGGACTGCAATACCTGAGTAGCATGCTCAATCCTTGCAACCCTTTCAGAAATCTGAGAAATAGCCCCCCCTAAGAGAGGTTAACCACTCCGGTTCTCTAGCTGGGATCTGCGCTACAACAGTGCAATCCTTATTACATGGGATGGGATCTTCCTGAGAAGATAAATCCTCTGCAGCATATGAGACAGAGTCTCTAGACATGTTTGCTTGTACACCCCACATACCCCACATACAGAGAGACGCATAGATTGGAGCCAACCCACATACAGCGCTATATAGGTATAGGGAGACCCTTAACCAGCACTGACTGTGTCCCTTAATAGGTGACACAGTCTTTACACAGCCTTCCCTCCCTTCTACAACCCCCTGGTACCGTACAGATAGCTGGAGGTGCTCTGGAGGGACTGCTCTTCCACTGGCAGCATGTCCGCAGGCAGGAAAATGGCGCTGAACGCTACTGGGTCCGCTCTGAGGAGAAGCTCCGCCCCCTTAATGGCGCGGTCTTCCCGCTCTTTCTAGATTATACTGGCCTGAGGATTTTGTGCTGGCTGAGATCCGCGGACCCCGACAGGCTTTCTGGTCAGTTTATGGTTAAGGCGCCAGCTCAGGGCGCCCCTCACAGCGCAGCACCCAAGTACCGTTGAGCTCCCCGGAGCGCAGTTAGTTCTGTGCTCCTACCCTCTAGCCGCCATCTTCACATTGGCTCCCTGCTTCTTAGGGAGCCGATGACTCACTCGCCACACTTCAGCTCTGTAAGGGGGTGGCGGCATGCTGCTGGGGTGAGCGTTCCCCTACGGCGGGGTGCGATCTATCCCCTCTGGAGCTCAGTGTCCTGTCAGCGGAGACATTGGCTCAGACCCCGCAGGGCGGACACTGATCCCCCCCTCAGTCCCTCGATGCAGGGAGGCTGTTACCAGCAGCCTCCCTGTAAAATAACAAACTCTAAAATAAACTTTCTCTAACGTCCTAAGTGGATGCTGGGGACTCCGTAAGGACCATGGGGAATAGCGGCTCCGCAGGAGACTGGGCACAAAAGTAAAGCTTTAGAACTACCTGGTGTGCACTGGCTCCTCCCCCCATGACCCTCCTCCAAGCCTCAGTTAGATTTTTGTGCCCGAACGAGAAGGGTGCACACTAGGTGGCTCTCCTGAGCTGCTTAGTGAAAAGTTTAGTTTTAGGTTTTTTATTTTCAGTGAGACCTGCTGGCAACAGGCTCACTGCATCGAGGGACTAAGGGGAGAAGAAGCGAACTCACCTGCGTGCAGAGTGGATTGGGCTTCTTAGGCTACTGGACATTAGCTCCAGAGGGACGATCACAGGCCCAGCCATGGATGGGTCCCAGAGCCGCGCCGCCGGCCCCCTTACAGAGCAAAGAAGAGGTCCGGAAAATCGGCGGCAGAAGACGTCCTGTCTTCAACAAGGTAGCGCACAGCACTGCAGCTGTGCGCCATTGCTCTCAGCACACTTCACACTCCGGTCACTGAGGGTGCAGGGCGCTGGGGGGGGGGCGCCCTGAGACGCAATAAAAAAACACCTTGGATGGCAAAAAATGCATCACATATAGCTCCTGGGCTATATGGATGAATTTAACCCCTGACAAAATGCATAGAAAAACGGGAGATAAGGCCGCCGATAAGGGGGCGGAGCCTATCTCCTCAGCACACTGGCGCCATTTTCCCTCACAGCTCCGTTGGAGGGAAGCTCCCTGGCTCTCCCCTGCAGTCACTACACTACAGAAAGGGTTAAAAAAGAGAAGGGGGGCACTAATTACGCGCAGTATTAAAGATACAGCAGCTATAAGGGGAAAAACACTTATATAAGGTTATCCCTGTATATATATAGCGCTCTGGTGTGTGCTGGCAAACTCTCCCTCTGTCTCCCCAAAGGGCTAGTGGGGTCCTGTCCACTATCAGAGCATTCCCTGTGTGTGTGTTGTATGTCGGTACGTTTGTGTCGACATGTATGAGGAGAAAAATGATGTGGAGACGGAGCAGATTGCCTGTAATAGTGATGTCACCCCCTAGGGGGTCGACACCTGAGTGGATGAACTGTTGGAAGGAATTACGTAACAGTGTCAGCTCTGTATAAAAGACAGTGGTTGACATGAGACAGCCGGCTACTCAGCTTGTGCCTGTCCAGACGTCTCGTAGGCCGTCAGGGGCTCTAAAGCGCCCGTTACCTCAGATGGCAGATATAGACGCCGACACGGATACTGACTCCAGTGTCGACGGTGAAGAGACAAATGTGACTTCCAGTAGGGCCACACGTTACATGATTGAGGCAATGAAAAATGTTTTACACATTTCTGATAATACGAGTACCACCAAAAAGGGGTATTATGTTCGGTGAGGAAAAACTACCTGTAGTTTTCCTGAATCTGAGAAATTAAATGAGGTGTGTGATGATGCGTGGTTTTCCCCCGATAACAACTGATAATTTCTAAAATGTTATTGGCATTATATCCTTTCCCGCCAGAGGTTAGGGTGCGTTGGGAAACACCCCCTAGGGTGGATAAAGCGCTCACACTCTTGTAAGAACAAGGGCTCTACCCTCTCCTGAGATGGCCGCCCTTAAGGATCCTGCTGATAGAAAGCAGGAGGGTATCCTAAAATGTATTTACACACATACTGGTGTTATACTGCGACCAGCAATCGCCTCAGCCTGGATGTGCAGTGCTGGGTTGGCGTGGTCGGATTCCCTGACTGAAAATATTGATAATTATTGCCTATAGAGCATTTGAAAGATGCATTTCTATATATGCGTGATGCACAGCGGAATATTTGCCGAATGGCATCAAGTCTAAGTGCGTTGTCCATTTCTACCAGTAGAGGGTTATGGACACGACAGTGGTCAGGTGATGCGGATTCCAAACGGCATTTGGAAGTATTGCCTTATTAAGGGGAGGAGTTATTTGGGGTCGGTCTTTCAGACCTGGTGGCCACGGCAACAGCTAGGAAATCCACGTTTGTACCCCAGGTCGCCTCTCAACATGAGAAGACGCCGTATTATCAGGCGCAGTCTTTTCGTGGGCAAGCGGGCAAAAGGTTCCTCATTTCTGCCCCGTGACACAGGGAGAGGAAAAAGGCTGCAGAAATCAGCCAGTTCCCAGGAACAGAAAACCTCTCCCGCCTCTGCCAAGCCCTCAGTATGACGCTGGGGCTTTACAAGCAGAATCAGGCACGGTGGGGGCCCGTCTCAATGAATTTCAGCGCGCAGTGGGCTCACTCGCAAGTAGACCCCTGGATCCTTCAGGTGATATCTCAGGGGTACAAATTGGAATTCGAGACGTCTCCCCCTCGCCGTTTCCTAAAGTCGGCTTTACCGATGTCTCCTTCTGACAGGGAGACAGTTTTGGAAGCCATTCACAAGCTGTATTCCCAGCAGGTGATAATCAAGGTACCCCTCCTGCAACAGGGAACGGGGTATTATTCCACACTGTTGTGGTACCGAAGCCGGTCGGCTCGGTGAGACCGATTCTAAATCTAAAATCTTTGAACACTTACATACAGAGGTTCAAATTCAAGATTGAGTCACTCAGAGCAGTGATTGCGAACCTGGAAGAAGAGGACTACATGATGTCTTGGTACATCAAGGATGCTTACATTCATGTCCCAATTTACCCTTCTCACCAAGGGTACCTCAGGTTTATGGTACAGAACTGTCACTATCAGTTTCAGACGCTGCCGTAGGGATGGTCCACGGCACCCCGGGTCTTTACCAAGGTAATGGCCGAAATGATGATACTCCTTCAAAGGAAGGGAATTTTAGTTATCCCTTACTTGGACGATTCCCTGATAAGGGTAAGATCCAGGGAACAGTTGGAGGTCGGTGTAGCACTATCTCAGGTAGTGTTGCGGCAGCACGATTGGATTCTCAATATTCCAAAATCGCAGCTAAAAGATTCCGACGACTCGTCTTCTGTTCTTAGGGATGATCCTGGACACAGTTCAGGAAAAGGTGTTTCTCCCGGAGGAGAAAGTCAGGGAGTTATCCGAGCTAGTCGGGAACCTCCTATAACCGAGCCAAGTCTCAGTACATCAATGAGATGGTTCTGGAAAAAATGGTGGCTTCCTATGAAGCAATCCCATGCGGCAGATTCCACGCAAGAACTTTCCAGTGGGACCTGCTGGACAAATGGTCTGGCTCGCATCTTCAGATGCATCAGCGGATAACCCTGTCACCAAGCACAAGGGTGTCTCTCCTGTGGTGGTTGCAGAGTGCTCATCTTCTAGAGGGCCGCACATTCAGGACTGGGTCCTGGTGACCACGGATGCCAGCCTGCGAGGCTGGGGAGCAGTCACACAGGGAAGGAATTTCCAGAGCTTATGGTCAAGCCTGGAGACATCACTTCACATAAATATCCTGAAGCTAAGGGCCATTTACAATGCTCTAAGCTCAGCAAGACCTCTGCTTCAAGGTCACCCGGAGTTGATCCATTCGGACAACATCACGGCAGTCACCCACGTAAACAGACAGGGTGACACAAGAAGCAGAAGGGCAATGGCAGAAGCTGCAAGGATTCTTCGCTGGGCGGAAAATCATGTGATAGCACTGTCAGCAGTATTCATTCCGGGAGTGGACAACTGGGAAGCAGACTTCCTCAGCAGACACAACCTCCACCCGGGAGAGTGGGGACTTCACCCAGAAGTCTTCCACATGTTTATAAAACTCGACAAGTATTGCGCCAGGTCAAGGGACCCTCAGGCAATAGCTGTAGACGCTCTGGTAACACAGTGGGTGTACCAGTCAGTGTATGTGTTCCCTCCTCTGCCTCTCATAACCAAGGTACTGAGAATTATAAGATGGAGAGGAGTAAGCACTATATTCGTGGCTCCGGATTGGCCAAGAAGGACTTGGTAAACCGGAACTTCAAGAGATGCTCACGGAGGATCCGTGGCCTCTACCTCTAAGAAGGGACCTGCTCCAGCAAGGACCCTGTCTGTTCCAAGACTTACCGCGGCTGCGTTTAACGGCAGGGCGGTTGAACGCCGGATCCTGAAGGAAAAAGGCATTCCGGATGAAGTCATCCCTATCCTGATCAAAGCCAGGAAAGATATAACCGCAAAACATTATCACCGCATTTGGCGAAAATATGTTGCGTGGTGCGAGGCCAGTAAGGCCCCGACGGAGGAATTTTCAACTAGGTCGATTCCTACATTTCCTGCAAACAGGAGTGTCTATGGGCCTGAAATGGGGGTCCATTAAGGTTCAAATTTCGGCCCTGTCAATTTTCTTCCAAAAAGAACTAGCTTCAGTCCCTGAAGTTCAGACGTTTGTGAAAGGGGTACTGTATATACAGCCTCCTTTTGTGCCTCCAGTGGCACCTTGGGATCTAAATGTAGTTTTTGGGTTCCAAAAGTCACATTGGTTTGAACCACTTAGATATGTGGAGTTAAAATATCTCACATGGAAAGTGGTCATGCTGTTGGCCCTGGCCTGGGCCAGGTGCGTGTCAGAATTGGCGGCTTTATCCTGTAAAAGCCCTCATCTGATTTTCCATTCGGACAGGGCGGAATTGAGGACTTGTCCTCAGTTTCTCCCTAAGGTGGTTTTCAGCGTTTCACCTGAATCAACCTATTGTGGTGCCTGCGGCTACTAGGGACTTGGAGGACTCCAAGTTGCTAGACGTTGTCAGAGCCCTGGAAATATAGGTTTCCAGGACGGCTGGAGTCAGAAAATCTGACTCGTTGTTTATTCTGTATGCACCCAACAAGCTGGGTGCTCCTGCTTGTAAGCAGACTATTGCTCGTTGGATTTGTAGTACATTTCAGCTTGCACATTCTGTGGCAGGCCTGCCACAGCCAAAATCTGTAAAAGCCCATTCCACAAGGAAGGTGGGCTCATCTTGGGCGGCTGCCCGAGGGGTCTCGGCTTTACAACTTTGCCGAGCAGCTACTTGGTCAGGAGCAAATACGTTTGTAAAATTCTACAAATTTGATACCCTGGCTGAGGAGGACCGGGAGTTCTCTCATTTGGTGCTGCAGAGTCATCCGCACTCTCCCGCCCGTTTGGGAGCTTTGGTATAATCCCCATGGTCCTTACGGAGTCCCCAGCATCCACTTAGGACGTTAGAGAAAATAAGAATTTACTTACCGATAATTCTATTTCTCGTAGTCCGTAGTGGATGCTGGGCGCCCATCCCAAGTGCGGATTGTCTGCAATACTGGTACATAGTTATTGTTACCAAAAAATCGGGTTATTGCTGTAGTGAGCCATCTTTTCTAGAGGCTCCTCTGTTATCATGCTGTTAACTGGGTTTAGATCACAAGTTATATGGTGTGATTGGTGTGGCTGGTATGAGTCTTACCCGGGATTCAAAATCCTTCCTTATTGTGTACGCTCGTCCGGGCACAGTATCTTAACTGAGGCTTGGAGGAGGGTCATAGGGGGAGGAGCCAGTGCACACCAGGTAGTTCTAAAGCTTTACTTTTGTGCCCAGTCTCCTGCGGAGCCGCTATTCCCCATGGTCCTTACGGAGTCCCCAGCATCCACTACGGACTACGAGAAATAGAATTATCGGTAAGTAAATTCTTATTTTTCTAAAGAAGCTCTGTAGAGCTCCCCTAGCTGTGACCGGCTCCTCCGGGCACATTTTCTAAACTGAGTCTGGTAGGAGGGGCATAGAGGGAGGAGCCAGCCCACACTGTTAAACTCTTAAAGTGCCAATGGCTCCTGGTGGACCCGTCTATTCCCCATGGTACTAATATGGACCCCAGCATCCTCTAGGACGTAAGAGAAAAGTACCATCATTTTTCAAAAGCAAAACACCCTTACAGAAGGTGTTCAGCACAGACTGAATAGCGTTATCAGAACTCAGATAAACGTACCAGAAGGCAGCAGGTAGTACTGAATAGATGCCGAGTACATGTGCATGGCATCTAAACAGAGTGGGGGGGTAGGGGGGGAGCCAGACAGGTTGCCCAGCTGCACTGGACGCACCCCCAGAGTGATGGAAATGTGGGCGTGATGAGGGGCCATTTCCTCTAAGGGCATGCCCCCTCTTTCATGCTCCCATTTATTGGAAGATATGCTGAAGGGTGCTAAATGAAGGACTCGCACCAGGTGCCAAATATGGTAGGTACGCCACTGCACGTGTGTGTGAACATCACCTAAGAAAGTCACAGAATTACCATGGAAGCAGTGGAAACGTCTGCTGGGAAAAGGCCTTACCTTGCTTGGTGAATCGCCTCCACCCACTCATCCCTGTCAGCCTCCTCCTCACATCGCAGCTCCAATGGCTTCTGGGCCTCATGGCCAAAGGTGACAGTGAAGTAGTACTGCAGAGATTACAGGACAATTATATTGGCATCATGTCTGATTAGCGTACTATATACAAAGAAAACATTAGTAAGTGCTTCTCAGACATTACAAAGAATTGCTACTTAATAATACAACAGGCTGAATCACCCGTTACTCTGATTTATAACCGCAATCCTAATGCTGCAGTAAAAGGAAAACTGAGTACAGCAGGCTGCAACTGTGATCCCGTGTGCAGGAAACACGTCATTGTCTCAGTTCCCAAAGTCATTATGCGCAATCATAGGTCAATTATCAAAGGATCGGCAACCTGTGCCGTATGTATGGGCCTAATTCAGACCTGATCGCAGCAGCAAAATTGTTCTCTAATAGGCAAAACCATAAAGGTAATTCAGATCTGATAGTAGCAGCAAATTTGTTAGCAGTTGGGCAAAACCATGGCCCTCATGCCGAGTTGTTCGCTCGCAAGCTGCTTTTAGCAGCTTTGCACACGCTAAGCCGCCGCCTACTGGGAGTGAATCTTAGCTTAGCAAAATTGCGAACGAAAGATTCTCAAAATTGCAAATAGAAATTTCTAAGCAGTTTCTGAGTAGCTCAACACTTACTCTGCCACTGCGATCAGTTCAGTCAGTTTCGTTCCTGGTTTGACGTCACAAACACACCCAGCGTTCGCCCAGACACTCCCCCGTTTCTCCAGCCACTCCCGCGTTTTTCCCAGAAACGGCAGCGTTTTTTCACACACTCCCATAAAACGGCCAGTTTCCGCCCAGAAACACCCACTTCCTGTCAATCACACTACGATCACCAGAACGAAGAAAAAACCTCGTAATGCCGTGAGTAAAATACCAAACTTCTTAGCACATTTACTTGGCGCAGCCGCAGTGCGAACATTGCGCATGCGCAGTTAGCGAAAAATCGCACCGATGCGAAGGAAAAGAACGAGCGAACAACTCGGAATGAGGGCCCATGTGCACTGCAGGGGAGGCAGATATAACATTTGCAGAGAGAGTTAAATTTGGGTGGGTTATTTTGTTTCTGTGCAGGGTAAATACTGGCTGCTTTATTTTTACACTGCAAATTAGATTGCAGATTGAACACACCCCACCCAAATCTTACTCTCTCTGTACATGTTATATCTGCCTCCCCTGCAGTGCACATGGTTTTGCCCAATTGCTAACTAAATTCCTGCTGCGATCAACTTGGAATTACCCCCAATATAAACAGCATGGTTTGCTACTCGTACATAAATTGATTGTGATTGAGAACACAAGAAAACATACATGCAACCAGTGGCGTAACTACTGCCCCCGCAGTCCTCGCGGTGGCTTGGGGGCGAGGGGCTGCGGGGGCGCCACTGACTTAGAACAGATTGACATGCGGACGAGCGTCCGCATGTCAATCTGCGGTCTCCTCTCCCTCCCTGCTGTGTTGGAGGGACACGGAACGCACATCGCGCGTCTCTCCTGTGTCCCTCCCTGGCTCTCCCCCGGCCGGTCTAAGGAAGTGCCGTTCGTGAGCTCTGATTGGCTCACGAACCGGCACTTCTTTTTTTAGACCAGCCGGGGGGAGAGCCAGGAGGGACGCAGGAGAGACGCGCGATGCGCTCCGTGTCCCTCCAACACGGGGGGGGAGCAGGGAGCAGGCACTGTGGGCATATACCTGGCACTGGGGGCATATACCTGGCACTGTGGGGGGAAGATCTGGCACTTGGGGCATATACCTGGCACTGTGGGGGGCAGATCTGGCACTGGGGGCATATACCTGGCACTGTGGGGGGCAGATCTGGCACTGGGGGCATATACCTGGCACTGTGGGGGGAAGATCTGGCACTTGGGGCATATACCTGGCACTGTGGGGGGCATATCTGGCACTGTGGGCATATACCTGGCACTGGGGGCATATACCTGGCACTGTGGGGGGAAGATCTGGCACTTGGGGCATATACCTGGCACTGTGGGGGCAGATCTGGCACTGGGGGCATATACCTGGCACTGTGGGGGGCAGATCTGGCACTGGGGGCATATACCTGGCACTGTGGGGGGAAGATCTGGCACTTGGGGCATATACCTGGCACTGTGGGGGGCAGATCTGGCACTGGGGGCATATACCTGGCACTGTGGGGGGAAGATCTGGCACTTGGGGCATATACCTGGCACTGTGGGGGGCATATCTGGCACTGTGGGCATATACCTGGCACTGGGGGCATATACCTGGCACTGTGGGGGAAAGATCTGGCACTTGGGGCATATACCTGGCACTGTGGGCATATACCTGGCACTGTGGGGGGCAGATCTGGCACTGGGGGCATATACCTGGCACTGTGGGGGGCAGATCTGGCACTGGGGGCATATACCTGGCACTGTGGGGGGCAGATCTGGCACTGGGGGCATATACCTGGCACTGTGGGGGGCAGATCTGGCACTGGGGGCATATACCTGGCACTGTGGGGGGAAGATCTGGCACTTGGGGCATATACCTGGCACTGTGGGGGGCATATCTGGCACTGGGGGCATATACCTGGCACTGTGGGGGAATATCTGGCACTGGGGGCATATGTGGCACTAGGAGCATGGCCCTAGCAACAAGCACTACCCCCTAGCAACGAGCATGACACCCAGTGTATGAAACCCCTGGCAACGAGCATGACACCCTAAGCATGAAAACCTCTGGCACCGTGCATGGAACCAAGAGCATGAAACCCCTGGCAACGAGCAGGTAATTTAAAAGTAATTAGAAGCCTTACTGTAGAACTAAATGTGTAATGGGCATTACGGTGTGTGTCATAATGTATCAGGCATTACGGTGTGTTGTATACTATATCACGGGCATTGTGGTATAATGTCTCAGGATCATTGTGGTGTGTGTCATACTGTGTCACAGACATTGTATGTGCTATAATGTATCAGGGGCATTGCAGTGTGTAGCATAATGTATAACGGGCATTGCGATTCCTGTCATAATGTGTCACAGGCATTACGGTGTGTGGCATAATGTGTCGGGGGCATTACAGTGTGTGCATATTGTGTCATGTGCATTATCGTGTGTGGAATAATGTCTAAGGGCCATTGCAGTATGTGGAATAATGTATACTGGGCATTACTATAAGGAGGAAAAATGACAAATAATGTAAGGGGCATGAATCAGGATTATTTTTCTTTCCTGTGGTGGCCAACGTCTGGGCGTGCAGGTTGCAAAACTGGGGTATAAGGTAGTCTTTTCCTGCAATGCCACGCCCTCCACGCAAAGCCACGCCCATTTCGACAAAGCCACACATCCTTGCGCGCATTTTTCTGCCTTTCCTAGTGCCAATTACGGGGGGTATGGGGGGGGGGGGGGCGCCGAAGGATTTTTTCGCTTGGGGGAGAAAAATTTCTAGTTACGCCACTGCATGCAACATATACAACATTATTCCCATCTCCGTTCATTGGTATTGATTACCTGCTATCAAAGTGATCAATGATCTCTTTATATATTAAATTTGTGATCCGGCCTCTAGGTCGACAGTGTCTAGGTCGACCTCTATTGATCGACAGTAAGTAGGTAGACATGGTTTCTAGGTGGACAGGGAGTCTAGGTCAACATGTACTAGGTCGACATGACAAAAGGTCGACATTCGTTTTTCAATTATTTTTTATTTTTTTCTCATACGTCCTAGAGGATGCTGGGGACGACATCAAGACCATTGGGTATAGACGGGATCCGCAGGAGACATGGGCACTCTAAAGACTTTTCATTGGGTGTGAACTGGCTCCTCCCTCTATGCCCCTCCTCCAGACCCCAGTTTTAGAAATATGCCCCGGTCGACTGGATGCACTCTGAGGAGCTCTACTGAGTTTCTCTGAAAAGACTTATGTTAGGTTTTTTATTTTCAGGGAGATCTGCTGGCATCAGACTCCCTGCTTCGTGGGACTGAGGGGGCAGAAGCAGAACCAACTTCCTCAGAGTTTCATGGCTCTGCTTCTGGCTGACAGGACACCATTAGCTCCTGAAGGGAACTGAACGCTAGTCGTGTCTAGATGCTCACTCCCACAGCACGCCGTCACCCCCCTCACAGAGCCAGAAGTCAGAAGACAGGTGAGTATGAGAAGAATGATCTTCAATCAAGTAAGTGACGGCTGAGGTGCGGCGCGGATGGCGGGAGTGTAGCGCGCCATTGCTGCCCACACACACAGGCATTGCAGGGTGCAGGGCGCGGGGTGGGGGGCGCCCTGGGCAGCAAGAAAAATACCTCAAACTGGCTAAAAGGGGGCATAAGATGCCCAGGCACAGCCCTACCCCCGCCAGTATAAATATTATGAAAAGTTTCTGAGGTAAAAAGGGCAGAGCTTCTTCCTCAGGCAGCCAGCACACTACTCAGCGCCATTTTCTCTCTCTCCTCAGGCTGCAGAGAACACGCTGGTCCTTCTCCTCCACTTGTGACAAGTACAGGGTGCTATAAAGGGGGGGCACAAAGCGATTGTGGTGCATTTGATAGTGTATATTCCTATTTAAAAGCGCTTTTGGGCTGTGGACATACTGTGTTCACAGGCAATACTGGCGCTGGGTTTGTGAACTGGCTGCTCCTATCCTGTGTGCCAGATTTTACTGTGGGTCTGTCCCCACAATAAGTCCCAGTGTGTCTGTGAGTGTGGTGTACACGTGTGAGGCATGTCTGAGGCAGGGAGTTCCTCCCCGGAAGGAAGCCATTTTAGGGACACAGAGTTGTAATGTGGTGGCGCTACCGGCACACCAAGAGCCTGCATGGGTGAAAGAGCTACGTGACAGTATGCATCTGATTAACCGTAGATTGGATAAGTCTGAATCTAAGGCTGCATGCTGGAGAAAATCTGTGGAAGATGTAATTTTTCAGGATGCTGTTATTTCTTATGCGGGCGGCCCCTCTGGGTCACATAAGAGACCATTTGCAAATGTTGTAAACACTGATACCGACACGGATTCTAATTCCTGTGTCGACAATAGTGAATCCAGAGAGATAGATCATAAATTGTCAAAAAGTATACAATATACGATTGTGGCAATAAGGGACGTGTTGGAGGTTACAGAAAGCACTCCTGTACCTCAGGAGAAAGCTTATTTATGTAAGGAAAAGAAATCCAAAGTCACGCTCCCTCCTTCACACAAACTAAATGCTCTGTTTGAAGGGATGTGGGTGAATCCTGATAAAAAATTTCGTATTCCCAAAAGAATTCACATAGCTTATCCTTTCCCGGTTGAACACAGGAAAAAATGGGAGTCCCCCCCTGTGTTACAGTGCACTTTCCAGGTTGACAAAGAAGGTAATTCTCCCTGCTCCTGGCACGGCTTCTCTTAAAGAGCCGGCAGACCGCAAAATGGAAACAACATTGAAATCCATTTATGTTACCAATGGTACACTGCTCAAGCCTACTATTGCCTGCGCATGGGTGAGTCGCGCTATTGAAAAATGGTCAGAAAGCGTGTCATCAGAAATTGACACGATTGATAAAGATGAGATACTCCTTAAGTTAGGGAATATCAAGGACGCTGCCGCCTACATGCTGGAAGCAATGAAGGATATTGGACTCGAGTTCACAAGCCGCTACCATGGCAGTATCGGCTAGGCGGGCGTTATGTTTTCACCAGTGGAATGCGGATGCAGATTCCAAAAGAAACATGGAGGCTCTCCCATATAAAGGTGAGGCCTTATTTGGCAATGGCCTGGATGCGTTAGTCTCGGCGGCTACCGCAGGTAAGTCAACATTTTTGCCCTCTGCGCCTGCACCGGCAAAAAAGACCTATCACCCGCAAATGCAGTCCTTTCGGACCAATAAATACAAAAAGACGAGAGGTTCCCCCTTCTTTGCAGGAAGGGGAAGGGGAAAGAAGCCCACACCGGCTCCAGGTTCCCAAGAGCAAAAGTCTACCGCTAATTCTGTCAAATCCCCAGCATGACGCTGGTACTCCCTTGCGGGAGGCCACTCGGGTTGGGGCACGTCTCGAACTCTTCAGCCAGGATTATATTCTGTCTGGCCTGGACCCCTGGGTGTTGCAAATAGTATCCCAGGGATACAAACTGGAGTTTCAAGACGTTCCCCCATGCCGATTTTTCAAATCGACCTTGGCAGCTTCTCCGCCAGAGAGGGAAGCAGTAACAGCGGCAATCCAAAAAATGATGTCAAGACCAGGTCATAGTCCTGGCACCGTTGTCACAACAAGGGCGGGGTTTTTATTCAAGCCTTTATGTTGTTCCGAAGCCGGACGGCTCGGTCAGACCGATCCTAAATCTAAAAAAATCTGAATTTCTTCCTGAAAAGGTTCAAGTTCAAAATGGAATCACTTCGGGCGGTGATTGCCAGTCTGGAGGAGGGGGACTACTTGGTGTCGGTGGACATAAAGGATGCTTACCTGCATGTTCCCATTTATCCTCCTCACCAGGCTTATCTGAGATTCGCGATTCAGGATTGCCATTACCAATTCCAGACGTTACCTTTCGGTCTCTCCACGGCGCCGAGGGTGATCACAAGGTGATGGCGGAGATGATGGTCCTCCTTCGTCAGAAAGGAGTCAATATAATCCCTTATCTGGACGACCTCCTGATAAAAGCGAGATCCAGGGAGCAGTTATTACAAAACATATCCCTCTCCCTGTCAATACTCCAACAACACGGGTGGATCATAAATTACCAAAAGTCACAGTTGGAACCGACGACAAGATTGTCTTTCCTCGGGATGATTCTGGACACAGAAGTTCAGAGAGTATTTCTTCCGCTGGAAAAGGCGCTGGAAATCCAGAAAATGGTAAAACAGATATTGAAACCATCAAGTGTGTCGATCCATCAATGCATTCGGTTGTTGGGGAAGATGGTGGCGGCCTACGAGGCCATACAGTTTGGCAGGTTCCATGCCAGAGTATTCCAGTGGGACCTGTTGGACAAGTGGTCAGGGTCACACCTACACATGCACAGAAAGATAATCCTGTCGTCAAAAAACAGGATTTCGCTCCTGTGGTGGTTGCACAGCTCCCACCTGGTAGAAGGGCGCAGGTTCGGCATTCAGGACTGGGTCCTAGTAACCACGGATGCAAGTCTCCGAGGCTGGGGAGCAGTCTCTCAGGGAGAAAACTTCCAGGGACGTTGTTCACATCAGGAAGCCTGCCTTCACATAAACGTGCTGGAGCTAAGTGCCATTTACAACGGCCTTCAACAAGCGGTATATCTTCTTAAAGACCGTCCCGTGCAGATCCAGGCGCACAATGTAACAGCAGTCACATACATAAAAGGGCAGGGCGGAACGAAAAGCAGAGCGGCAATGGCAGAGGCGACAAAAATCCTCCGCTGGGCAGAAAAACATCCACAAGCTCTGTCGGCAATATTCATTCCGGGAGTAGACAACTGGGAAGCAGACTTCCTCAGCAGACACGATCTCCATCCAAGAAGTCTTCGCAGAGGTGACAAGTCTTTGAGGAGTTCCTCAAATAGACATGATGGCGTCTCGTTTCAACAAGAAGCTTCAGAGATACTGTTCCAGGTCGAGAGGCCCTCAAGCAGTAGCAGTGGATGCACTGGTGACCCAGTGGGTGTTTCCGTCAGTGTATGTCTTCCCTCCACTTCCGCTGATCCCAAAAGTACTCAGGATCATAAGAAAGACAAGGGTTCGAGCAATCTTCATTGCCCCAGACTGGCCAAGAAGGGCTTGGTACCCAGATCTTCAGCAGTTACTCATAGGAGATCCTCGGCCTCTTCCTCCTCGGGAGGACCTGCTGCAGCAGGGGCCGTGTGTGTACCAAGACTTACCGCGGCTACATTTGACGGCACGGCTGTTGAGCGCCGGATCCTAGCCAGGAAGGGTATTCCTAAGGAGGTCATCCCCACCCTTATTCAGGCCAGAAAGGGAGTAACGTCAAAACATTACCACCGTATTTGGAGAAAATATGTGTCTTGGTGTGAATCCAAGAAAGCTCCTACGGAAGAGTTTCACTTAGGACGTTTTCTCCATTTTTTGCAGGATGGTGTGGAGACGGGCCTACGATTGGGATCAATCAAGGTCCAGATTTCGGCCTTGTCAGTGTTCTTCCAAAAACAATTGGCCTCTCTTCCAGAGGTTCAGACCTTCGTGAAAGGGGTTCTTCACATCCAGCCTCCATTCGTACCTCCAGTGGCACCATGGGACCTTAACGTGGTATTGCAGTTCCTTCAATCGGATTGGTTTGAGCCTCTACAAAAGATAAAGTTGAAGTTTCTCACTTGGAAAGTGGTGATGCTTTTGGCATTGGCATCCATAAGGCGGGTGTCTGAATTGGGGGGCCTTGTCTCACAAGAGCCCTTACCTGATTTTCCATGAAGATAGGGCAGAGTTGCGGACTCGCCAACATTTTCTTCCAAAGGTGGTTTCTGCTTTTCACATAAACCAACCTATTGTGGTGCCAGTAGTTACTGACACATTCACTGATTCAAAGTCCCTAGATGTGGTTAGAGCTTTGAAAATCTATGTTGCTAGAACAGCTCGTATACGGAAAACAGAGGCTGTTTGTCCTGTATGATCACAACAAGATTGCCTGTCCTGCTTCCAAGCAGACTATTGCACGTTGGATTAGAAATACGATTCAGCAAGCTCATACTACGGCTGGATTGCCGTTACCGATGTTGGTAAAGGCCCACTCCACTAGGAAGGTGGGCTCATCCTGGGCGGCTGCCCGGGGGGTCTCGGCATTACAACTTTGCCAAGCAGCTACTTGGTCAGGGTCAAACACATTTGCTAAGTTCTACAAGTTTGACACCTAGGCCAATGAGGACCTCAAGTTTGGTCAATCAGTACTGCAGGGTCATCCGCACTCTCCCGCCCGTACTGGAACTTTGGTTTAGACCCCATGGTCTTGATGTAGTCCCCAGCATCCTCTAGGACGTATGAGAAAATAGGATTTTGGTAACCTATCGGTAAATCCTTTTCTCCTAGTCCGTAGAGGATGCTGGGCGCACGACCCAGTGCGTACTTTACGTGCAGTTTAGTTATTACAGTTACACAAGTTGTGTTATCTTGGTTTCAGCATGTTGCTGCAATTAGTTCATGCCTGTTGGCATGTGTTATGTTGAATGTCATGTGTGCGGCATGGTTGAGTGTGTGAGTTGGTAGATATCTCACCACTAGTTAAGTAATTCCTTTCCTCGAAATGTCAGTCTCCCTGGGCACAGTTCCTACAACTGAGGTCTGGAGGAGGGGCATACAGGGAGGAGCCAGTTCACACCCAATGAAAAGTCTTTAGAGTGCCCATGTCTCCTGTGGATCCCGTCTATACCCCATGGTCTTGATGTCGTCCCCAGCATCCTCTACGGACTAGAAGAAAAGGATTTACCGGTAGGTTATCAAAATCCTATTTTTTACCTTTTTCATACTTTACGATCCACGTGCACTACAATTGGGAATGGTAACCTGCCCGAAGCATGGCGAGCGAAGCGAGCCATGCGAGGGGACGCGGTGCACTAATTGGGGTTCCTGGTCACTCTACGAAGAAAACGACACCAAAAAAATGTAAAAAAACTCATGTCGACCTTTTTTCATGTCGATCCAATAGTGATCGACCTAGACACTGTCAACCTAAGTCTATTCTATCTAACATACCACACCCATTAAATTTATAGGGTGTGAAAACTTTCAGAGGTGAGTTAGATTAATGGAAAACCACAAAATGCTCTATTACTGTTTGCAAGAATTCAACTGGGAAAGTGTCCACTTCCTGACCTCTTACTAGACATCCATGTTTAGTCTGAATAAAGAGCATTACTGTGGCACAGTGGTAAGCATTGTTGCCTCATCGCACTAGAGTTTAATTCACAACTAGGTTCTTCTACCTGTGTGTATGTTTTCCATGTGTAGGTTACCCCCAGGCACTCCTTGAGGGTAAATTTACTAAAGCTCACTTTTAATCTAAAGTGATCTAAATCGATGTAGTATTTCAGGGGCTAACTCCCATATTTACTAACATTTTAAAATCAATATTAAAAAAATAGTGTTTAGTAAATGTGCGTTTTAGCCCCTGAAACTCGACATCAATTTAGATTAGAGATGAGCGGCTTCGGTTCTCAGAGAACCGAACCCTACCGGACTTCACGCTCTGTGTCCGGTTACGAGTCGGGCTCGGGTTTTCCCGACTGACTCAGAAACCCGAACAAGGTAAAACGTCATCCCGCTGTCGGATTCTCGCGGGATTTGGATTCCATATACTGTTAGGAGCTGCGCGTCACGGCCATTTTCACTCCAGTCTCGGAGAGAGTGTATTGAGAGGACGTGTCCTTAGTGTTCAGTGTCTGTGGGGATGGAAAGTGGGGTGGCAAGGGTTGTGCTGTCCAGTCCAGTGTAGTCAAACTCCTAAGAGCTTCCCTAGCTGTGACCGGCTCCTCCGGGCACATTTTCTAAACTGAGTCTGGTAGGGGGAGGAGCCAGCCCACACTATTAAACTCTTAAAGTGCCAGTGACTCCCAAAGGACCCGTCCCATGGTACTAAATTGGACCCCAGCATCCTCTAGGAAGTAAGAGAAATAGCAGTTATGGTTCAAAAGTTACAACACTTTTTTGTTGCAGGTAACTGAAGGTTGGCTTTGACAGAAGAGGAGAGAATTGAGGTCATTTTGATGTCTGGAGAACGAAGATTCCGTGTATTAGCTGCAGATTTTAACAACCGGTACCCAGAAAGACCTCAAGTTTCACATAACACTGTCAGGTGCCTAATTTCCAAATTCCGAGAAACTCGGACTGTGGCTGAGAAGTCACAGAGTGGTTGTCCAAAAAGTGCTACTGACAAGACAACCTCAACAATGGTTTAGGCCCACAATGCAGCACAACCCCCACACATTGAATGACTGTCCTTTATGAAGAACAGTTTAGCCTGTAACTCCAATAAAAAAGTGTTGTAACTTTTGAACCATAACTGCTATTTCAAATCTGTTTACAGCAATAAACTTTCCAGCAAATTCTGATGTTGTTTGACATGTAACACGACCCCATTTCCATTTGAAAAAACTGACTTAGATTCAAGATGGCTGATTTCAACATGGCGCCCATGTTTGGTACATATCCTAAAAGATAGCCCACCTCACCCATACCTTACTGGAGTATTCAGTTTTCCCATTTCCTGCACAGTTTTTGAAATAAAGGGGTGTACTGCTACTTTTGAATCAGTGTGTGTGTGTGTGTGTGTGTGTGTGTGTGTGTGTGTGTGTGTGTGTGTGTGTGTGTGTGTGTGTATATATATATATCCTTTGCATTTATTTGGTGTACGTCCACGCTAAGTTTTGTGCACCAAACACCCCCCCCCCCCCCCCCGCCCCACTTTTTCCCCATCTATCCCCCTTTTTCATTCTGTAACCCTTTTCCTTCCCTCTTCCCAATTGGATAACTGCAATAAATATCTAAATATTGAGAAAAATATTTATATATAACCTTATGATTCATCAAAAATCACTTTCTGTATTCAAAGGGGGAAATTTACTAAGCTCCCGATTTTGACCGAGATGCCGTTTTTTCATCAAAGTGTCATCTCGGTAATTTACTAAGCACTAATCACGGCAGTGATGAGGGCATTCGTAATTTTTTGCAAGTTCAGGTAAAAAATTACGAATGAATACACCATCGGTCAAAACGCGGCTGTTTAAGTATGAATCTCGGTCATTTACTAAGAAGTGCAAAGCAAAAAACAAACAAACACTGCCGTGAAAAATTACAACTCGTAAAAAAGTGCTAAAAAAAAACAGACCTTTTTTTTTTATTCGTGATTGGATAGGCATGCACGGATCCATGAGATCCGTGCATGTATATCAGTGGGAAGGGGTGGGAAAGTGCTTATTTGTTCAAAAAAAATTGCGTGGGGTCCCCCCTCCTAAGCATAACCAGCCTCGGGCTCTTTGAGCCGATCCTGGTTGCAAAAATATGGGGGGAAAAATGACAGGGGTTCCCCCATATTTAAGCAACCAGCATCGGGCTCTGCGCCTGGTCCTGGTCCCAAAAATACGGGGGACAAAAAGAGTAGGGGTCCCCCGTATTTTTAAAACCAGCACCGGGCTCCACTAGCTGGACAGATAATGCCACAGCCGGGGGTCACTTTTATATAGTGCCCTGCGGCCGTGGCATCAAAAATCCAACTAGTCACCCCTGGCCGGGGTACCCTGGGGGAGTGGGGACCCCTTCAATCAAGGGGTCCCCCCCCCCCAGCCACCCAAGGGCCAGGGGTGAAGCCCGAGGCTGTCCCCCCCCCCATCCAATGGGCTGCGGATGGGGAGGCTGATAGCCTTTGTTGTAAAAGAAAAGATATTGTTTTTAGTAGCAGTACTACAAGGCCCAGCAAGCCTCCCCCGCATGCTGGTACTTGGAGAACCACAAGTACCAACCAGCATGCGACGGAAAAACGGTCCCGCTGGTACCTGTAGTACTACTACTAAAAAAATACCCAAAAAAAGACAAGACACACACACACCGTGAAAGTATAATTTTATTACATATATACACACATACATACATACTTACCTTAAGTTCCCACGCAGGTCGGTCCTCTTCTCCAGTAGAATCCAAGGGGTACCTGTTGAAGAAATTATACTCACAAGATCCAGGGGTCCAGGCTCCTCGGGAAATCCAGGGGTAATCCACGTACTTGACAAAAAAAAAAAAACGGTGTCCCGACCACGAACTGAAAGGGGACCCATGTTTGCACATGGGTCACCTTTCCACGAATGCCAGAAACCCACTTTGACTTCTGTCTAAGTGGGTTTCTTCAGCCAATCAGGGAGCGCCACGTTGTAGCACTCTCCTGATCAGCTGTGTGGTCCTGTCCTCACTGACAGGCAGCACACGGCAGTGTTACAATGTAGCGCCTATGCGCTACATTGTAACCAATGATGGGAACTTTCTGCCCTGCGGTTGACCTAAAGTGACGTCACCGCTGAGCAGAAAGTTCCCAGCATTGGTTACAATGGAGCGCATAGGCGCTACATTGTAACACTGCCGTGTGCTGCCTGTCAGTGAGGACAGGAGCACACAGCCGATCAGGAGAGTGCTACAACGTGGCACTCCCTGATTGGCTGAAGAAACCCACTTAGACATCAGTCAGAGTGGGTTTCTGGCATTCGTGGAAAGGAGTCCCATGTGAAAACATGGGGCCCCTTTCAGTTCGTGGCTCGGCTTTCCGTTTTCTTATTTTATGCAAGTACGTGGATTACCCCTGGATTTCCCGAGGAGCCTGGACCCCTGGATCTCGTGAGTATAATTTCTTCAACAGGTACCCCTTGGATTCTACTGGAGAAGAGGACCGACCTGCGTGGGAACTTAAGGTAAGTATGTATGTATGTATGTGTGTATGTATGTAATAAAATTATACTTTCACGGTGTGTGTGTCTTGTCTTTTTTGGGTATTTTTTTAGTAGTAGTACTACAGGTACCAGCGGGCCCGTTTTTCCGTCGCATGCTGGTACTTGTGGTTCTCCAAGTACCAGCATGCGGGGGAGGCTTGCTGGGCCTTGTAGTACTGCTACTAAAAACAATATCTTTTCTTTTACAACAAAGGCTATCAGCCTCCCCATCCGCAGCCCATTGGATGGGGGGGGACAGCCTCGGGCTTCACCCCTGGCCCTTGGGTGGCTGGGGGGGGGGGGACCCCTTGATTGAAGGGGTCCCCACTCCCCCAGGGTACCCCGGCCAGGGGTGACTAGTTGGATTTTTGATGCCACGGCCGCAGGGCACTATATAAAAGTGACCCCCGGCTGTGGCATTATCTGTCCAGCTAGTGGAGCCCGGTGCTGGTTTTAAAAATACGGGGGACCCCTACTCTTTTTGTCCCCCGTATTTTTGGGACCAGGACCAGGCGCAGAGCCCGATGCTGGTTGCTTAAATATGGGGGAACCCCTGTCATTTTTTTCCCCATATTTTTGCAACCAGGATCGGCTCAAAGAGCCCGAGGCTGGTTATGCTTAGGAGGGGGGACCACACGCATTTTTTTTATTGATTTTACAGTGTTTAATTAAAAAAAAAAAAACCCCAGCACGGATCACACAGATCCGGCCGAGATTGATTGTAAAAAAAGTCGGCAGTGTTTTGCTAATCACTGCCGTAAAAATAGGTAAAAAACCACGAATGACATCGACATCGGAAGAAAAGAAAAACCCGAATACGACAGCTTAGTAAATCCATCGTAATCAATTCAAAAAGTTGCAATTTTACACTGTCGATGTCATTCGTGATTGAACTTGGACATGAATTTGGAAAATACGAATGTTAGTAAATGTACCCCAAAGTATATTCTTATATGTTAGTATTCTGTATAGAACTCAACTATAGCAAAATAAAATGATGGCTAAGCATAAGAAATTGTGATTAATGTGTCGGTGTGTGTTTATTGTCTCTGTTGGTATACTTGTAGTGTGTTCTTATCTATCCAGTACAAACACTGAGAATACATTACTAAGATAACTATCAAGATCAACCTACAGTAATATGATTGATCAATCATTAAACAGCTGAGGGATATTTTTCCATTGTTCTTCTCTTTTAAGAAACATCTCTCACTCATTCCTTGTACGTTCTCATATTATTCTAACCACTGACACATCCTTTATTGTAGTAGGGGGATTATTAGTGCATGGAATAGCTACAATGTCACTGAGTTGTAACATCATTGTGTAAACCCCTCAGGTACAATGTTGCCAATCTTGTCACAGTAATGATCTGCAAAGAGGATAAATTCAAAGGCATGTTTTAGTCTTGGTGTGTTTATTGGTGCCCATGGTAGCACCCCATGAATATATCATTTAAAGGGTATGGAAATTCATCCATTTGAAGGCTGGAATAAACCATAGGGGACACAACTCTATCTATGTAAAAAATTGTTTGCAGTACAGTTGTTCCTGCTCTCTTTAGGGAATTTAGGGAGGGATTTATTAAAGCTTGGAGAGAAAGTGGAGAGAGATAATCATAAAGGGATCTACGTACTAAGGGGTACATTTACTAAGCAGTGATAAGAGCGGAGAAGTGAGCCAGTGGAGAAGTTGCCCATGGTAACCAATCGGCACTGAAGTAACATCTATAATTTGCATACTATAAAATAATACAGAGCTGCTGATTGGTTGATGGGGAAATTTCTCCACTGGCTCACTTCTCTGCTCTTATCACTGCTTAGTAAATGTTCCCCTAAGTCTTGGAGAGAGATAAAGTGGACAGAGATAAGGTACCAGCCAATAAGTTCCTAACTGCCATGTTACAGGTTGTGTTTGAAAAATGACGGGAGCCGGTTGATTGGTACTTTATCTCCGTCCACTCTCTCTCTTTCCAAGGCTTAGTACATAGAACCCAAAGTACCAACCAATCGGCTCCTGTTATTTTTCAAGCACAGCCTGTAACACGACAGTTAGGAAATGATTAGCTGGTACTTTATCTCTCCCACTTTATCACACGTCAAGGCTTTGTACATCTCCCCCACAGTTTGTAAAATGACAGTTACGAGCTGACTGGTTAATACATTATTTCTCTCCACTTTGTCTCTCTCCAAGCTGTGCTAAATCTCCCCCACAAACTGTCAACTCCAACAAGACAGGGGCTAACTAGAACGACTGCGTAGAATAGCAACTGAGTGCAATGATGGTGCCTGCCCCACCCTTTTATATATAATTATTATTGTCAATAAACTATTTTTAATATTTATACACATTTAAGAAAATGTGTCTTTGTGACATAGGGGCAGATGTATTAACCTGGAGAAGGCATAAGGAAGTGATAAACCAGTGAGATGTGCAAGGTGATAAAGGCACCAGCCAATCGGCTCCAATATGTAAATTAACAGTTAGGAGCTGATTGGCTGGTGCCTTTTATCACCTTGCACATATCACTGGTTTATCACGTCCTTATGCCTTCTCCAGGTTAATACATCTGCCCCATAATACAGTATAAGAATGGTGAGGAGTTCTGCTGTGATCACTCTCCTGGCACAGATGTGTACTGTACAAGAGAAGCTGCCAGACCCAACCAATCTGGAGGAAGCAATTTACAGTAACAGAAATGATTTGTGGCTCCACTCCCTGAGATGTTATTCATTATTTACACTGGTCCCACTTTAGTCACAGGCTGAATAAATGGGAGATTAGTGTACATGTTCCTGGGCATACAGCCGCGATCATTTGTTTTATAGTAAAAAGTGTCTGTCAGCTTCTTTAAAGAATTATAAGACATTTTATTGCATTCAGTGTTTTTTTTTTTTTTCCCCCCCACAAATGATAATAAATGGGCTGCAGAAAAATATCTCTACAGAGATTCCAAAGTAACTGCTGGTAAATATTTATCATTCCTTTATCCAGGATTTAATTGCGAGAATCACTCCTGTGTGTTAGGACAATGGTAACGCCGAGATTAGCTGTGTGATGTACAATCTGCTTTACTTGACTTGTAGAAAGGATTTTGCAGATTTTATCCTAAACTTACCCATCTATACATCCATATTTGTCTAATTTAGAAATCTTTGTGATTGCTCTGCAGATATACAATGAACAGAAAGAAGTGTTGCCCAATTGTAGCATGTCCAAGTCTATATAACATTTCAATGCAGCAGCTTCACTGACTATCATAAATACAACACGTGGACCTGTCAGCTTACCACAGCTGCACAATGGGATGTGTGGTGAGGTAAATGGCTGAGGAGGCATTGGCTAGTACCAGAGCCAGATTTACACACAATATATGAGCCAAAGTATTACTGTGGGCATTATGCAAAAGTACAGAGGTATAAACTCCTGGATATTTGCTGGGTTTTGATCTCAGATGTGCGGAAAAGATAAGCACTGCCTCACCTACCATAGTCTTTTTACTCCACAGTTTTGACTATAAAAATGATTAGAATAATACAAAGAAGATACTTCTAACATATTCTTTGTATTCTTCATATACTTTATTCAGTCAAAACTTTGGCGCAAACATTCGTATGATAGGAAAGGCTCTGCCTCACCCCACCCACCGCATGTCACATGATTAATGTTAATAGACAACATAATAGTAAAAAATAAGAATTTACTCACCGGTAATTCTATTTCTCGTAGTCCGTAGTGGATGCTGGGAACTCCGTAAGGACCATGCTGGGAACTCCGTAAGGACCATGGGGAATAGCGGGCTCCGAAGGAGGCTGGGCACTCTAGAAAGATCTTAGACTACCTGGTGTGCACTGGCTCCTCCCACTATGACCCTCCTCCAAGCCTCAGTTAGGTACTGTGCCCGGACGAGCGTACACAATAAGGAAGGATTTTGAATCCCGGGTAAGACTCATACCAGCCACACCAATCACACCGTACAACTCGTGATATGAAACACAGTTAACAGTATGAAACAATAGAGCCTCTCAACAGATGGCTCAACAATAACCCGATTTAGTTAACAATAACTATGTACAAGTATTGCAGATAAACCGCACTTGGGATGGGCGCCCAGCATCCACTACGGACTACGAGAAATAGAATTACCGGTGAGTAAATTCTTATTTTCTCTAACGTCCTAGTGGATGCTGGGAACTCCGTAAGGACCATGGGGATTATACCAAAGCTCCCAAACGGGCGGGAGAGTGCGGATGACTCTGCAGCACTGAATGAGAGAACTCCAGGTCCTCCTCAGCCAGGGTATCAAATTTGTAGAATTTTGCAAACGTGTTTGCCCCTGACCAAGTAGCTGCTCGGCAAAGTTGTAAAGCCGAGACCTCTCGGGCAGCCGCCCAAGACGAGCCCACCTTCCTTGTGGAATGGGCATTGACAGATTTTGGCTGTGGCAGGCCTGCCACAGTATGTGCAAGCTGAATTGTACTACAAATCCAACGAGCAATAGTCTGCTTAGAAGCAGGAGCACCCAGCTTGTTAGGTGCATATAGGATAAACAGCGAGTCAGATTTTCTGACTCTAGCCGTTCTGGAAACATATATTTTCAGTGCCCTGACCACGTCTAGCAACTTGGAGTCCTCCAAGTCCCTAGTAGCCTAGGCACCACAATAGGCTGGTTCAGGTGAAACGCTGACACCACCTTTGGGAGAAACTGGGGACGAGTCCTCAATTCTGCCCTATCCATATGGAAATTCAAATAAGGGCTTTTACAAGACAAAGCCGCCAACTTTGATACTCGCCTGGCAGAAGCCAAGGCCAATAACATAACCACCTTCCACGTGAGATATTTCAGATCCACGGTTTTTAGTGGTTCAAACCAATGTGATTTTAAGAAACTCAACACCACGTTGAGATCCCAAGGTGCCACAGGAGGCACAAATGGGGGCTGACTCTGCAGCACTCCTTTTATAAATGTCTGAACTTCAGGTACTGAAGCTAGTTCTTTTTGAAAGAAAATCGACAGAGCCGAGATCTGTACCTTAATGGAACCCAATTTAAGGCCCATAGTCACTCCTGCTTGCAGGAAATGCAGAAATCGACCTAGTTGAAATTCCTCTGTTGGGGCCCTTTCGGCCTCACACCATGCAACATATTTTTGCCATATGTGGTGATAATGAGTTGCTGTAACCTCTTTCCTGGCTTTAGTAAGCGTAGGAATGACTTCCTCCGGAATGCCCTTTTCCTTCAGGATCCGGCGTTCAACCGCCATGCCGACAAACGCAGCCGCGGTAAGTCTTGGAACAGACAGGGCCCCTGCTGCCGCAGGTCCTGTCTGAGTGGCAGAGGCCATGGGTCCTCTGATATAAATTCTTGAAGTTCTGGGTACCAAGCTCTTCTTGGCCATCCACGAGTATCGTTCTTACTCCTCGCCTTCTTATTATTCTCAGTACCTTTGGTATGAGAGGCAGAGGGGAGAACACATAAACCGACTGGTACACCCACGGTGTTACCAGAGCGTCCATAGCTATCGCCTGAGGGTCCCTTGACCCGGTGCAATATCTTTTATAGCTTTTTGTTGAGGCGGGACGCCATCATGTCCACCTGTGGCCTTTCCCAATGGTGTACAATCCTATTGGAAGACTTCTGGAGGAAGTCCCCATTCTCCCGGGTGGAGGTCGTGTCTGTTGAGAAGATCTGCTTCCCAGTTGTCCACTCCGGGAATGAACACTGCTGACAGTGCTAACACATGATTTTCCGCCTATCGGAGAATCCTTGTGGCTTCTGCCATCGCCATCCTGCTTCTTGTGCCGCCCTGTTAGTTTACATGGGCGACTGCCGTGATGTTGTCTGATTGGATCAGTACCGGCTGGTTTTGAAGCAGAGGCCTTGCCGGCCTCAGGGCATTGTAAATGGCCCTCAGGTCCAGAATATTTATGTGTAGGGAAATAACCTGACTTGACCAAAGTCCCTGGAAATTTCTTCCCTGTGTGACTGCCTCCCAGCCTCAAAGGCTGGAATCCATGGTCACTAGGACCTAGTCCTGTATGCCGAGCCTGCGGCCCTCTTGAAGATGGGCACTCTGCAGCCACCACAGTAGAGATACCCTGGTCCTTGGAGACAGGGTTATCAGCCTATGCATCGGAAGATGCGATCCGGACCACTTGTCCAACAGGTCCCTCTGAAAAGTTCTTGTATGGAACCTGCCTAATGGGATTGCTTCGTAGGAAGCTACCATTTTTCCCAGGACTCGCGTGCAATGATGCACCGCTACCTATTTTGGCTTCAGGAGGTCTCTGACTAGAGATGACAACTCCTTGGCTTTCTCCTCCGGGAGAAACACTATTTCTGGTTTATGTCCAGAACCATCCCCAGGAACAGTAGACGTGTCATAGGAACCAGCTGTGACTTTGGACTGTTTAGAATCCAACCATGCTGTTGTAGCACTTTCCAAAATAGTGCTACCCCGACTACCAACTGCTCCTTGGACCTCGCCCTTATAACGAGATTGTCCAAGTACGGGATAATTACAACTCCCTTTTTTTGAAGGAGTATCAACATTTCGGCCATTACCTTGATAAAACACCCTCGGTGCCATATACAGTCCAAACGGCAGTGTCTGGACTTGGTAATGGTAATCCTGTACCACAATCTGAGGTACTCCTGGCGAGGATGGTAAATGGGGACATGCAGGTAAGCATCCTTGATGTCCCAGGATACCATGTAATCCCCCTCGTCCAGGCTTGGAATAACCGCCCTGAGCGATTCCATCTTGAACTTGAATTTTTGTGTTCAAGGATTTTAAATATAAAATGGGTCACACCGAACCATGCGGTTTCGGTACCCCAACCCGTGTGGAATAGTAACCCCGTCCTTGTTGAAGTAGGGGCACCTTGAGTATTACCTGCTGGGAATACCGCTTATTAATTGCCTCTAGCACAGCCTCCCTGCCTGAGGGAGTTGTCAGCAAGGCATATTTTAGGAAACGGCTGGGGGGAGACATCTCGAATTCCAGCTTGTACCCCTGAAATACTACTTGAAAGAAACAGGGATCCACCTGTGAGCGAGCCCACTAATTGCTGAAATTTTTGAGACGGCCCCCCACCGTACCTGGCTACACCTGTGGAGCACCCGCGTCATGGTGTGGCCTCACAGGAGGCGGGGGAAGAATCTTGATTCTGGGAACAGGCTGACTGGTGCAGCTTTTTTCCCTCTACCCTTGTCTCTGTACAGAAAGGAAGCGCCATTTGACCCGCTTGCTTTTCTGAAGCCGAAAGGACTGTACCTTTGTCTGTGAGGAAACCTGAGGTAAAATTATTTCTTCCCAGCAGTTGCTGTGGATACGAGGTCCCAGAGACCATCCCCAAATAATTCCTCACCCTTATAAGGCTCTCTATGCGCTTTTTAAGTCAGCATCACCTGTCCAGTGACAGGTCTCTAATATCCTCCTGACAGAATGGACATTACATTTATTTTGGATGCCAGTCGGCAAAATATCCCTCTGTGCATCCCCCATATATAAGACGACGTCTTTAATATGTTTTTATGTTTGCCAACTAGTATCCCTGTTTGACAGGGTCACCGACCACGCTGCAGCAGCACTATCTGCAGGTCTCAGTCTAGTACCTGAGTGTGTAAATACAGACTTCAGGATAGCCTCCTGTTTTTTATCAACAGGTACCTATTAAAGTGGCCGTATCCTAAGACGGCAGTGCCACCTTTTTTGACAAACGTGTGAGCGCCTTATCCACCCTAGGGGATATCTCCCAGCGTAACTTATCCACCTGGCGGGAAAGGGTACGCCATCAGTAACTTTTTATAAATTACCAGTTTCTTAACGGGGGAACCCACGCTTTCACACACTTCATTTATTCATCTGATGGGGGAACAAAACACTGCCTGTTTTTTCTCCCCAAACCTAAAACCCATTTTTAGAGGTGCTTGGGTTAAAGTCTGAAATGTATAACACATTTTTTATTGCCGGGATCACGTCACGGATGTTCCTAGTGGATTGTGTATATGTCTCCACCTTGTCGACACTGGAGTCAGACTCCGTGTCGACATCTGTGTCTGCCATCTGAGAGAGCGGGCGTTTTTGAGCCCCTGATGGCCTTTGAGACGCCTGGGCAGGCGCGGGCTGCGAAGCCGGCTGTCCCACAGCTGTTACGTCATCCACCCTTTTATGTAAGGAGTTGACACTGTCGGTTAATACCTTTCACCTATCCATCCACTCTGGTGTCGGCCCCACAGGGGGCGACATCACATATATCGGCCTCTGTTCTGTCACCATATAAGCCTCCTCATTCAACATGTCGACACAGCCGTACCGACACACCGCAGACACACAGGGAATGCTCTAAACGAGGACAGGACCCACAATAGCCCTTTGGGGGGACAGAGTAAGAGTATGCCAGCACACACCAGAGCGCTATATATATACAGGGACTAACTGAGTTATGTCCCTAATAGCTTTTATATAATATACTGTATACAGTGCCAATTTTAATGCCCCCCCTCTCTTTTCCCTCTTACTGTGCAGGGAAGAGCCAGGGAGCTTCCCTCCAGCCGAGCTGTGAGGGAAAAATGGCGCCAGTGTGCTGAGGAGATAGGCTCCGCCCCTTTTTCGCGGCCTATTCTCCCGTTTTTTATGGAATTCTGGCAGGGGTATTTACCTCATATATAGCCCCTGGGGCCATATATTGAGGTATTTTAGCCAGCCAAGGTGTTTTTATTGCTGCCTCAGGGCGCCCCCCCCCAGCGCCCTGCACCCTCAGTGACCGGAGTGTGAAGTGTGTGAGAGGAGCAATGGCGCACAGCTGCAGTGCTGTGCGCTACCTTGGTGAAGACAGAGTCTTCATGCCGCCGATTTTCCGGACCATCTTCTTGCTTCTGGCTCTGTAAGGGGGACGGCGGCGCGGCTCCGGGACCGAACATCAAGGCTGGGCCTGCGGTCGATCCCTCTGGAGCTAATGGTGTCCAGTAGCCTAAGAAGCCCAATCCGGCTGCAAGCAGGCGAGTTCGCTTCTTCTCCCCTTAGTCCCTCGCTGCAGTGAGCCTGTTGCCAGCAGGTCTCACTGAAAATAACAAATTCTAAGACTATAACTTTCTAAGAGCTCAGGAGAGCCCCTAGTGTGCATCCAACCTCGGCCGGGCACGAAATCTAACTGAGGCTTGGAGGAGGGTCATAGTGGGAGGAGCCAGTGCACACCAGGTAGTCTAAGATCTTTCTAGAGTGCCCAGCCTCCTTCGGAGCCCGCTATTCCCCATGGTCCTTACGGAGTTCCCAGCATGGTCCTTACGGAGTTCCCAGCATCCACTAGGACGTTAGAGAAATAGGTGTTACATCTGCTTTGTTACATCTGCTTTGTTTTACAGCCACACAGTTTATATAGATACTAGTTACCAGCACGTCAAAATGATGGAAGAACATGACAGTAATGTCAGCACCGGCGGCTGTGTGCCCCTGAACAAGCAACACTTGAACTTGAATTCCCCCTAGGGAGGTGCAGCGTTCGCCTTTTATTATATAGGATAACACATTTGCATGAGGTCGACTTTCTTTAAGTAGATATGAAATATGTGATCTCCCAGATCTCACCCAGCTCCTTAGTGAAGTGGGCAGGGGCTTGATGCCACTATCCATGGCACTGTGCAGTGGGGGAGGGGCAATAGTGATGTGACTCTTATCGCCACACACCCTGATCTCGTCACGTAGGTACCAAAGTAGGCAAGCATGACTTACATGCAATTTGTAGTGCTAAACAAATCAATACTGAATACACTTTTTATTGCGCCAGTGGGTAAGTGGCCTAATACACACATCACGTTTATTACCCAATGGAGTGGAATAACTATAAAAAAAAATAAAAAAAAGATTAGGTTTATCACAGATTTGATATCATAGGATAAATTTACTTGGATTTTATTCAATTTAAGAAGACAACAGCTGGGGAAACACATTCAGATATCTGCTTCCTTATTTCCCAGTACTATAGGCTTTAGGATGCGTCTGGACACATCATATACAGTTACCAGCAGGATTTAACATTTCATTCTATGGCAATTTTAAATCTATCGGTCAAAATGATACCACAAGGAAAGTAACAGTGCAGGCATGTCCAAACTGCGGCCATCCAGCTGTTGAGAAACTACACATCCCAGCATGCTCTGACCCAGCTTTAGCATTCTCTGACAGCAAAACTGTGTCAGGGCATGCTGGGATATGTAGTTTCACAACAGCTGGAGGGCCGCAGTTTGGACATGCCTGGTTTAGGGCCAGCTAGCTGCATATAGTCAGAGTGACCTCGAGGATTTCTACATTATGCCCTTGGTAGTTTCAAGACTGATTTAAAGTTTCTGCTTTGGTAATGGAGCAATGAAGGGTAGTGACAGCTTAGTGACAGGCCCAAAGTGAGTACAATGGCTGTAGGTTGGGTCCTTTAAAAATACAAGTGTCATAGGGGGTCATTCCGAGTTGATCGTAGCTGTGCTAAATTTAGCACAGCTACGATCATTTACACTGACATGCGGGGGGACGCCCTGCACAGGGCTAGCCCGCCCCGCATGTCAGTGCCGGCCCCCCCGCAGAAGTGCAAAGGCATCGCACAGCGGCAATGCCTTTGCACTTCAAGATTAGCTCCCGGCCAGCGCAGCTCTGACGTCACACGCAGCCGCTGCGGACCGCCACCTGTTCGGTCCAGCCACGCCGGCGTTGGCCGGACCGTGTCTACGAAACGGCAGCCAAACGACGCCGTTTCGCCCCCTCCCACCCATCGAGCACCTCTGCCTGTCAATCAGGCAGAAGCGATCGTAGCATAGCGACGGGCGGCCATGTGCGGGCACCGCAGTGCGCTGCGAAAAACTGTAGCGTGCAATCGGGTCAGAATGACCCCCATAATGCATATCAAATTAATTAGCACAGTCTCCAGGTGCATCTTATTAGAACAATACAAACAAGATATTTCTAATATATTTTTTGCATTTTTCACATATTTTATACAGTCATATACACTGGCTTATATGTAAATATGACAGGAAAGGCTCAGCCTCACCCCACACCTTCCCACGTTCCCCACACCTTCCTACGTCCCCCTCACACCTTCCCACATTCTGCTCACACCTGCCCACATGTCCCTCACTACTCCTCACACCTTTCCAGGTTCCCCTCTTGCCGTCCCACATGCCCCTCATACCTTCCCACATGCCCATTACATCTTCCCACATGCCAATAATGCACTGTACTTTTTCCTGAGTGGATGTGCTGCATGCCCTCTTGCTTTGTGACTCTGAAGTTATGAGAACGTGAAAAAAATGATTGGAATCAATCAGTGCAGCCTATTTTTTTTCCCTCAGTGATGAACAATAAGGATGTGGTGATGGCTGATTCATCACAAAATCTTCTGAACCATAAGGACTAGGAACTTGACATTTGGACAGTAGCTTGCTTTTGTGACATAGGCCCCTATTAAGAAGGGATTTGTCAAAGTTCCACCCACAAAAGGGGTTAAAAGGGGATCCGGTCTGAAGATCGACATTGTCTAGGTCGACAATGTTTAGGTCGACCACTATAGGTCGACAGTCACTAGGTCGACATGGATGGAAGGTCGACAGGGTTTCTAGGTCTACATGTGCTAAGTTGACAGGTCTAAAGGTCGACATGAGTTTTTCACATTTTTTTTCTTTTTTTTAATTTTTTCCTACTTAACGATCCACGTGGACTACGATTGGAACGGTAAAGTGTGCCGAGCGAAGGCACCATGCCCGAAGCATGGCGAGCGAACGCGGTGCACTAATTTGGGATCCCGGTCACTCTACGAAGAAAACGACACAAAAAAAAAATAAAAAAATCCTCATGTCGACCTTTAGACCTGTCGACCTAGCACATGTCGACCTAGAAACCCTGTCGACCATCCATCCATGTCGACCTAGTGACTGTCGACCTATAGTGGTCGACCTAAACATTGTCGACCTAGACACTGTCGATTTGATGAACCACACCCGTTAAAAGGGGTGTGATGATTATTAGGAATTCCACCCTCAAAGAGGACAGTTAAGACAGCCCACCCAGTCGGGGCTACAAAGAATTCATGCTGACGGCGATACAAAGTAGCGGAGGGGGAGGACACAATGCTCTGTTCATGGACTTCCTTGCCAGTGGCAGTTGCAGAGCAGTCTATTATTCAAATAGTAGAGTCACATCAACTGCCACCCCTAAGTCCTGTCAAACATCGCTGGGTGTGGCTCCCCTATTTGGGCTGCTCTACAACTGCCACTGACAAGGCAGTCCAGCGTTATGGTTCAGGAGATTTTGTGATGAGTCAGTGGTATTTGCCTTTTATAAATATAGATTTCAGATATAAGTACTTAACCAACCTATTTCCAGTCAGGAGAGGACAGAGTCTCAATTATCAGAGGTTACCCTGTCACTTGAACTAAACATTGTCGAACCTCTCAGAGAGCAATAGGAGGAAAGGAGAGATAGATATTTTGACTCTTAAATGCATTTAAGGAAAGCTTGATAGTCAGAAACTGCTTATCTGCTGTGTAAACTGTACCGACAGCTCTCCCAGTGACCTTAAGTGTTGTGCGAAAATCTTTACCTCAAACGAGGATCCCTAAGGAGGGCTAAGCAAGGAGACTTAAGGCCCTTTGGAATAGAGTCAACCTATCCCTGCAAACCTTACATATTTAACATACAGTGGGCGGAGCTTGGCCTGTCGTCCCAGCATTTACAGCACTGAGCAGGGCAGCATCAAGCGCGGCAGGGCAAAGAAAGAGGCGGATAATTTTCCTCAACGCCAGCCTTTTGACAGCATCAATCTGGGGAAGGCCCACCTGAAGGTGCAGCCTGACAAAAATATATGTAAATTTTTTTTAAAAGCCGTATTAAATAATTTGCTTAAATACCAGCGCTTTTCATCTCTTTGTGATTATACTTGAAATTCCGGAGCGAAGCATGGGTATTCAGCTAGTATAAAATATACTTGAAATTAAAACAATTCTATATTTTTTCATTTCATTTATCGGATTTACATAAAAGTGCATCCAGCAATGGATAATCTAAGTTAAACGTTCATTTTCTTTTTCCCTAACATACAGCCATATAATCTCTTTCTAAGCTGTATTATTAGACATACTTCTGCCCTACAAACAGACGCAGTCACATGACCATGGGAGCCATGTACAGGCGAATGCTTACTATGCTGACAACTCATGCTGACAAAGGTTAGCTTGTAAAGTACAGCCTGGATCAGTAACAGTGTCCTGTCATGCTCATACAGGGCTGACACAGTTACAGTGATCCATCTACTCCATACTTCATGTTGGGTTATTATTATCATGATATACAAGTTAGAGGAACCTCTCCTCACGTCCTGTAATTTGGTTGCAACAGAAATATTCTTTATAGGAACGTAAACTGTTCATAACTACTCATTTTCATTCAAACCATGGGTTCCGTTCTCACCTGAATATTTCCTGCAACCCTTAAATGTACCGTCCACAACTCCTCATCAGAACACATGAATCAGACATATTGGTGGTCATTCCGAGTTGTTCGCTAGCTGCAATCGTTCGCTGTGCAGCGATGAGGCAAAAAAACGGCACTTCTGCGCATGCGGCGCAATATGCATGCACGACGTACTTTCACAACGGCCGATGTAGTTTCACACAAGGTCTAGCGAAGCTTTTCAGTCGCACTGCTGACCGCAGAGTGATTGACATGAAGTGGGCGTTTCTGGGTGTCAACTGACCGTTTTCAGGGAGTGTTATAAAAAAAACGCAGGCGTGCCAGGAAAAATGCAGGCGTGGCTGGGCGAACACAGGGCGTGTTTGTGACGTCAAAATAGGAACTGAACAGTCTGAGGGCATTGCAAGCGCTGAGTAGGTCTGAAGCTACTCTGAAACTGCACAAAATTAATTTGTAGCCACTGTGCGATCCTTTCGTTCGCACTTCTGCTAAGCTAAAACACACTCCCAGTGGGAGGCGGCATAGCGTTTGCACGGCTGCTAAAAACTGCTAGCAAGCGAACAAATCGGAATGACCACCATTGTTTCATTTGTCACCTGCAAGATTGCATCTTACTGTAACCGTTCGCTCCCAAGTTACATGCCATCAAATCCAGGTCCTGGAGTGTATTACAGAACGTCTCTAGCTACTTCAGGAAGGTCGTGGACCTTGGGTGTCATAATTTTTAAATATACTTTTCTCCTGCAGGGTCCACAGTGGTATCCACAGGATATACCTTGGGATATCAGATAGCGACAGTGAAATGGCACCAACGATTAAAGCTTTTCAGACTCACAGGATGCAACGGGCCAGTCTCCTATATCCCCGCCTCCTGGCTCAGGCAATTCAGTTTTTTGTTTGGTTAGGCAGGAGCTGGACCATGGTCTATTTGGCTGCAGATTTTTTGCAGGCTGTGGCCGGAGAACGGGGAGAAGGTAAGGCGTCAGTTCTGCTTAGTGGATTGAGACGCAGGACACAGCCGTACTGTTTCGGGGGAAAGTCTACCGAACAGTCGCTGGCATGGCTGCCACCTCGGATGCACCAGCACTAGGCCTCAGGGATCATAGGTTCCAGGGATAAGTGTGAAGCCGTGATCCCTGGGGTTGATGTCAGCAGTGGGGAGTAGGATGCTCCCTTGGTCGCCCCTCCCCCGGATCATGACCAGTTTCCTCCGAGTTTCCCACAAAGAACTGTTTTCCCCGCTTCCGTCTGAGATGCTAGAAATTAAACTAACCCAGCTCAGTGCAGT
This sequence comes from Pseudophryne corroboree, assembly GCF_028390025.1. NCBI lineage: Eukaryota > Metazoa > Chordata > Amphibia > Anura > Myobatrachidae > Pseudophryne > Pseudophryne corroboree. The sequence goes on along the minus strand of NC_086444.1, from coordinate 176,256,549 downwards.
GCGGCTGTGTCCCTGGTGCGTCTGTGTTCACTTGGGCGTCTGTGTTCACTGGTAGCATCCGGATTCAGTCAGCGTTTGTTAGAGCAATGATCGATCCTGGAAGCGGGGTTAAGTCTCCCTGTACACCGCTCTCCTGAGGCAGGTGATACAGCACTGAGTATCTACCCACCCTTAGGGTACTGAGTAGTTGTATAAGTACCTGATGTATATCAAGATGAACAGGGAACTGTGGGGGCACAGCACCAGGACCAGGCTCAGCAGGGACATCCCCATTGCTTCTGAGTATGCCCCCCACATGCTCCTACTCATCCGTACTAAGGGGGTAATTCCAAGTTGATCGCCGCAGGTAATTTTTTTAGCAGTTGGGCAAAACCATGTGCACTGCAGGGGAGGCAGATTTAACATGTGCAGAGAGAGTTAGATTTGGGTGTGGTGTGTTCAATCTGCAATCTAATTTGCAGTGTAACAATAAAGCAGCCAGTATTTACCCTACACAGAAACACTATAACCCACCCAAATCTAGCTCTTTCTGCAAATGTTATATCTGCCCCCCCCCTGCAGTGCACATGGTTTTGCCCAACTGCTAAAATTTTTCCTGCTGCGATCAACTTGGAATTACCCCCTAAGATCTGATCAAAATAATGTAACATAGTAACATAGTATCTAAGGTTGAAAAAAGACAATTGTCCATCGAGTTCAACCTATTTGTGGTCTCCTATGCACGATTATTTTGTATAAAATTTTGACTGAAGTTGATGACTGCCGTTACGTTTTACCCCTCTTTTTTATAATAATCATAGTGCGTGACTATGCCCCGTAACCCTGGATATCCTTATCCATTAGTAATTTATCTAACCCATTCTTAAAGGTGTTATCCCAATCCTACTTCTGCCACTAGTTACCTGCTATTGTGGTTTGTTTGTTTTTTCCATTCCTCGCTTCCACCCCACCATGGGTTTTTCCTGTAATGTTTACCTCCACTGATTGCACACCTTGCCATTGTGCCCTACATGCAGGGTACATCATACTACTACATAAGCGTCAGTTTTCCCATATATGAACTTGGCCTTTGTATGGCTCACCTCCCACAGTGTAACCTTCAAAGTGCGCCCAACATGGCTGCCCCATATGGTACAATTGTGGATGGGATGAAATATTACATAGGTCTGATGATTTTGATGGAACCCTACTCTGAACTGTAGGACTCTGAAATCACCCCCATTTTGTGTCATCTCTTCTAGGGATGGACTATTCCACCCTGGGTAATCCTACGCTGAGCGCCCAAGATGGCTGCCGCACTTGGTACCTTGTGAGGGTGGAATACACAACCCTTGGAAGTTATTACCCAAAATGCCTACACCAATCCTGCATTATGCTTTCTGTGTGCTTAAGGTTTTCTTTTATGTCTGTGTAGCTTATCTATTGTTGTATTACTCAAATCCTCTGTTTCATGTGCATTGTTTTTGATATCTGTGAAGCGCCTTGAGTCCTGTTAGAGAAAGAGCGCTATATAAATAACATTATTATTATTATTATTATTATTATTATCATTATATGACACTTGTAAACTGTTACTGCTGTATCTTTCGCTGTGCGTCTGAATACGTTAAAGTCCTATATAAGGTAATGCAGTAATATGTTTTTCCTAGATACCTGAAATGTATCTGTAGTTGAATATGTGCTCATATTGCTAATGAATACTAATGTATGACAATGTGACTGATTACTAATGTGGCTGCTGACATTGTTTCTGTCAGTTCTGCTTTTCTCATATATCTGATACTGTATATCTGATCCTTAGTTCTGGTGCAAAGCCGGGAGGGATCTCATTGTATCTCACTTTAACAAGAGATAAAGTGAATACTGTCACAAATTGTATAGTTACACCATACGTGTGTGTGATAAAGTTGCCATGTCTAAGAGAGGCAAGGGTGAAGAGGATACACTCTCTATAACAGCACCTACATTAATATCATGTTTGTCCTGCAAATCAGGGTTAACCTCTCAAGGTCTGGTACAAAATGGGTTACGTGCAAATTGTTATAGTTTCATCAAAGCCTCCTTATTAAACCAAGGCAGGCACAGGCTCAGGCAGAACCTCCATGGGCATCATTTGCACAAACGTTATCCAATATAACTTAGTGAATGATGCCAGCTCCTGTACCAGGTATAAGTTACCCTATTAACCCTTACGTGCAACATTCCACCTGGGTTATGACACATCCAGTTCAGGAAGCTGCAGCCTTTTAACAAAAACAGGCTAACAGGCCTATAGAAATGAAATCACATAGACATAAAACAACATCTTCACAGTCTACACATGTTTCAGAAGAGGACACTTTGGATGATAAAGTTGATTCCTCACATTCTTGGTCTGCATACAGAGATGATGAATGTCTAAGCACGGTAGATATACCTGAGCTAATTAATGCAGTGAAAGCCATTCTGTCTTTGGAGGAGGCAGCAGAGCCTTTGTTAAAAAGTCACCTGTGTTCAGACGTCCCAAAACAGCCAAAACAGAATTTCCAGTGTCAGAACAGCTGACGGAAATTATGCAAGAGGCATGGGTCACACCCAGTAAGAAGTTCAAAATTCCTAAGAAAATGAACTCTCATTATCCTTTTGTGGCTGAGGAATGTTTGAAAAGGGAGATTTTCCCAAACTAGATGCACATGTGGTTCGACTAGTACCTAAATCTACATTACCTCTGCCTTCAACATCATTAAATGATGGAACAGATAGGAAAATAGATGGTTTTCTTAAAACTGTTTTTTCCCTGTCAGGGGTAGTTGTAAGGCAGGCCATGGCCACAGCATGGATGGCGAAAGCAGTGGCAGCCTGGGCTGATGCAATGGAAGGTGATCTTTCATTGGCTACTAGAGAACAAAAGTCACATATTGCACATATTAAACAAGCAGCTGCCTTTCTAGAAGAAGCCTCTGTTTCTACTGCCTCAATGTCCAGATCTACTGCCCAAGGGTCCTTGTCTCTACAAACACCTGGATCGACTGTCTTTGAAAGCGTGGCTCTTGAGACATCCATCTTGTAACCAAAAGGGTTTTCACAGCAGGTAATTCAAACAATGCTTAGAGCAAGGAAACCATCCTCGGCTCGCATTTATTACCGGATATGGCATGCTTATATTCAGTGATGCACTGCCAGAAATTACGACCCGAGGCCTTTCAGAGTTTCAAGAGTTCTAGCATTCCTTCAAGCAGGAATGGATAAGTGTCTTCTTTGAAAGTAAAAGTGTCGGCACTAACTTGATGGTTCCAAAAGAAAATTGTTAACCTGCATGATGCACTCACTTTTTTTCAAGGAATGCTTCACATTCAACCGCCTTTTCTTCCCCCTACAGCCCCTTGGGTTCTAGAAATAGTCCTTAGGGCGCTTCAAGTTGCCCCATTTGAACCACTGAATAAAGTGGATTTGAAATGGTTGACAGCTAAAGTTCTCTTTCTACTGGCAATTGCTTCAGCTAGAAGAGTATCAGATTTAGGGGCGATATCATGTCACCCTCCTTTTCTAATATATTTAATCCAGATCGAGCAGTTCTCCAAACTAAATCTGGATATCTTCCTAAGGTGGTCTCTAAGTTCCACCTTAACAAATAAATTGTTGTTCCAGCTTTTCGGGACTGGACCTCTCTGCGGTTGATGCATCATTGGACATAGTCCGTGCTTTAAGTATCTACGTGGATCGTACCAGTGCCATCAGAAAGATAGACACTCTCTTTGTTCTCTATGGATTTCACAAGAGAGGATGGCCTGCTGACAAGCAAACCCTAGCGAGATGGCTTCGGATGACTATTTCGGAAGCATAATCTCAAGCTGATCTCCCTAACCAGGCTATTGTCTCTGCCCACTCTACTCATAAGGTAGGTCCTTCATGGGCAGCACACCGTGGTGCCTCAGCTGAACAGATATATAAAGCAGCCACATGGTCTTTAACACATTTAGACATTATGCCTTTGATACCTTTGTCTCTCAGGACACTGCTTTCGGGTGAAGGATTTTCCTGTCCAATCAGGAGCGTCCCCTCCACTCAATTCTGCTTTGGGACGTCCCAAGATATATCCTGTGGATACCACTGTGGAACCTGCAGGAGAAATAAGAAGTTACGGTAGAGTTACCGTTGATAACTCTTTTTCTCGTAAGTCCACAGTATCCACAGGGATCCCACTCTGACGCACCTGATTTGAGGATCCTTACACTTACTAACCTCTTCCTTCTTGTATGGAAGTGTGTGTATGTTCTTCTCGCCTGATTAGGGCTTTGCATTATGCTCCTGTCTTGGGCTTTGGGAAAACAACTGAATTGCCTGAACCAAGAGGCAGGAATACAGGAGACTGGCTTATTGCATCCTGGGAGCCTGAAAAGCTTTGAACGTTGGTGCCATTCCACTGTCGCTACCTGATATCCCAAGGTATATCCTGTGGATACTGTGGACTTAGGAGAAAAAGAGTTATCGATGGTAAGTCTACCATAACTTCTTATTTTGTGATGTCTGACAGTTCTACAGCAAGAAAAATACAAGAAATTCCTGGCGCTGTTATTGAACAGAAAAAAAAGCTGCTTTCCCAGGGGTAATTGGTTTTTAAAACCCCTTACTAAACACCAAAAAAGAAAACAATGGGAGAGCGCTGATTAATCTGTTTGTAGATTTTATTTAATATATTTTTCCATAACTCTATAGTTGATACCGGCCAGCATCAAAAAACATTAATAAAATATTCATAAAACAATAGAAATAGTGTATTTACAATATATCTTAAAGATCACTACAAATAAAATAACTCATGCAGCTGTACTGAGACGCATAAGCAACAATGGGGGTCATTCCAAGTTGATCACTAGCTGCCGTTTTTCGCAGAGCAGCGATCATGCTAAAAATCGGCTTTTCTGCGCATGCGTATGGGGCGCAGTGCGCACGCGCGACGTACTTTCACAAAAAACTATGCAGTTTCACACAAGGTCTAGCGACGCTTTTCAGTCGCACTGCTGATCGGTGAGTGATTGACAGGAAGTAGTTTTCTGGGCGGAAACTGACCGTTTTCCGGGAGTGTGCTAAAAAAACGCAGGCGTGTCAGAAGATAACGCAGGCGTGCCTGGAGAAACGGGGGAGTGACTGGCCAAACGCAGGGCGTGTTTGTGACGTCAAAACAGGAACTAAACTGTCTGCACTGATCGCAAGGTAGGAGTAGGTTTGGAGTTACTCTGAAACTGCATGAAAATATTTTATTGAACTACTAACCTTTCGGTCGCACTTCTGCTAAGCTAAGATACACTCCCAGAGGGCGGCGGCTTAGCGTTTGCACTGCTGCTAAAAGCAGCTAGTGAGCGATCAACTCGGAATGAGGGCCTCTGTCTCTTTTAAGTAGTCTTCAGGGATACTTTGTACCACCTAATCATTCAGCACACTTGCTATTGACTCCACATATAAGATGTAAGCAATTAAATCATGCACTGCTGTTTTACTTGTGATTAGTGATTGTACTCAGCATCTATTGGCTTTATAATATGATGATTAGTAGCTTTTTTCTCTCTGCTCCCAAATTATGAATTAAAAGCATTCATGCATGGCCATGCAGCATATATTAAGCAATCCAGAGCTCTCATAGACAGGTTTAATGAACAGAATGTGATTATAAACCGTTCAGCAACCTGGCACAAGCACGTTTAGATAGTGTTCCTCCCGGCTGCAGCTCGGCCGGCTCATCATTCACCCCAGTGCTTGAGAAAAAGGCTAAGAGGTGAGACGCTAACACACGGTGACTCCAGACAAGGCTGACGGTGAGAGCAGCAGCAGGGAGTGACATCATTTGAACCGAGGTTGCGGCACGGACTCCAGATAAGGCTGACGGGGAAGAGCTGCAGCCGGGAGGGACACTATCTAACCGTGCTTGTGCCAGGTTGCCGATTGGTTTATAATCACATTCTGGTAATTAAACCTGTCTATGAGAGCTCTGGATTGCTTAATATATGCTGCATGGCCATGCATGAACGCTTTTTAATTCATAATTTGGGAGCAGAGAGAATAAAGCTACTAACCATATTATAAAGCCAATAGATGCTGAGTACAATCACTAATCACAAGTAAAACAGCAGTGCATAATTTAATTGCTTACATTTTATACACTGCTCAAAAAAAATAAAGGGAACACTAAAATAACACATCCTAGATCTGAATGAATGAAATATTCTTATTAAATACTTTGTTCTTTACATAGTTGAATGTACTGACAACAAAATCACACACAAATTATCAATGGAAATCAAAATTATTAACCCATGGAGGTCTGGATTTGGAGTCACACTCAAAATTAAAGTGGAAAAACACACTACAGGATGATCCAACTTTGATGTAATGTCCTTAAAACAAGTCAAAATGAGGCTCAGTAGTGTGTGTGGCCTCCACCTGCCTGTATGACCTCCCTACAATGCCTGGGCATGCTCCTGATGAGGTGGCGGATGGTCTCCTGAGGGATCTCCTCCCAGACCTGGACTAAAGCATCCGCCAACTCCTGGACAGTCTGTGGTGCAACGTGGCATTGGTGGATGGAGCGAGACATGATGTCCCAGATGTGCTCAATTGGATTCAGGTCTGGGGAACGAGCGGGCCAGTCCATAGCATCAATGCCTTCATCTTGCAGGAACTGCTGACACACTCCAGCCACATGAGGTCTAGCATTGTCTTGCATTAGGAGGAACCCAGGGCCAACCGCACCAGCATATGGTCTCACAAGGGGTCTGAGGATCTCATCTCGGTACCTAATGGCAGTCAGGCTACCTCTGGCGAGCACATGGAGGGCTGTGCGGCACTCCAAAGAAATGCCACCCCACACCATTACTGACCCACTGCCAAACCGGTCATGCTGGAGGATGTTGCAGGCAGCAGAACGTTCTCCTTGACGTCTCCAGACTCTGTCACATCTGTCACATGTGCTCAGTGAGAACCTGCTTTCATCTGTGAAGAGCGCAGGGCGCCAGTGGCGAATTTGCCAATCTTGGTGTTCTCTGGCAAATACCAAACATCCTGCACGGTGTTGGGCTGTAAGCACAACCCCCACCTGTGGACATCGGGCCCTCATACCACCCTCATGGAGTCTGTTACTGATCGTTTGAGTAGACACATGCACATTTTTGGCTTGCTGGAGGTCATTTTGCAGGGCTCTGGCAGTGCTCCTCCTGTTCCTCCTTGCATAAAGGCGGAAGTAGCGGTCCTGCTGCTGGGTTGTTGCCCTCCTACGGCCTCCTCCACGTCTCCTGATGTACTGGCCTGTCTCCTGGTAGCGCCTCCATGTTCTGGACACTACGCTGACAGACACAGCAAACCTTCTTGCCACAGCTAGCATTGATGTGCCATCCTGGATGAGCTGCACTACCTGAGCCACTTGTGTGGGTTGTAGACGCCGTCTCATGCTACCACTAGAGTGAAAGCACCGCCAGCTTTCAAAGGTGACCAAAACATCAGCCAGAAAGCATAGGAGCTGAGAAGCGGTCTGTGGTCACCACCTGCTGAACAACTCCTTTATTGGGGGTGTAATGCAAATTGCCTATAATTTCCACCTGTTGTCTATTCCATTTGCACAACAGCATGTGAAATTGATTGTCAATCAGTGTTGCTTTCTAAGTGGACAGTTTAATTTCACAAAGTGTGATTGACTTGGAGTTACATTGTTTTGTTTAAGTGTTCCCTTTATTTTTTTGAGCAGTGTGCTGAATGATTAGGTGGTACAAAGTATCACTGAAGACTACTTGAAAGAGACATTGTTGCTTATGAGTCTCAGTACTGCTGAATGGGTTATTTTATTTGTAGTGATCTTTAAGATATATTGTAAATATACTATTTCTATTGTTTTATGAATATTTTATTAATGTTTATTGATGCTGGCCGGTATCAACTATAGAGTTATGGAAAATAAGATTTTACTTACCGGTAAATCTATTTCTCGTAGTCCGTAGTGGATGCTGGGGACTCCGTAAGGACCATGGGGAATAGACGGGCTCCGCAGGAGACAGGGCACTTTAAGAAAGAATTAGGATACTGGTGTGCACTGGCTCCTCCCTCTATGTCCCTCCTTCAGACCTCAGTTAAGGAAACTGTGGGGGTCATTCCGAGTTGTTCGCTCGTTATTTTTCTCTGACGTCCTAGTGGATGCTGGGGACTCCGTAAGGACCATGGGAAACAGACGGCTCCGCAGGAGACTGGGCACATCTAAGAAAGATTTAGGACTATCTGGTGCGCACTGGCTCCTCCCCCTATGACCCTCCTCCAAGCCTCAGTTAGATTTCTGTGCCCGGCTGAGCTGGATGCACACTAGGGGCTCTCCTGAGCTCCTAGAAGAAAGTATAGTTTAGGTTTTTTATTTTCAGTGAGACCTGCTTTCAGCAGGCTCACTGCAACGAGGGACTAAGGGGAGAAGAAGCAAACCTACCTAAGTGGTGGTAGCTTGGGCTTCTTAGGCTACTGGACACCATTAGCTCCAGAGGGATCGAACACAGGACCCGACCTCGTCGTCCGTTCCCGGAGCCGCGCCGCCGTCCCCCTTACAGAGCCAGAAACAAGAAGGTGGTCCGGAAAATCGGCGGCTGAAGACTTCTGTCTTCTCCAAGGTAGCGCACAGCACTGCAGCTGTGCGCCATTGCTCCTCATGCACACCACACACTGCGGTCACTGATGGGTGCAGGGCGCTGGGGGGGGGCCCTGAGCAGCAATAATAACACCTTGGCTGGCAAAACTAACACCATATATAGCCCCAGAGGCTATATAGGTGTATATTGTTGGTATAGTGCGATGGATCGATACCATAGGTGTGCAGTGGGGAGCCTTAGATAAAGTATTACCTCAGGAGTTACCTTGTATACAGACAGAACGAGACTTGAGATGTATATCTTGTTTATATAGTACTGAAATAGCAGGATCAATACAACAGGTTTCAGTATCATCAGCTTATGTCCTTCTCCCTCAGAGACTCTTCTAGAAAGAACACATGTGAGGTAAAAACAAACAAGTACATAACATGTGCAACAGACAAACACTACATCTCTGTAACTATACAGCGCCATCTGCTGCCCCTGTACGGTAACTACATGCATATAAACAAAACCATAGTCTGTTGTCCATATTTCAACACCCCTTCTCAACAGACTGGGTTTCTTCAGTTAGACCCATCTTTGACGTAAGTCTCCGATGTCTCTCTCTGGTAAGAGGCTTAGTCATGATATCAGCTGTCATATCTTCTGTTGGGCAATAGTTCAACTCTATAAGACCTTGTTCCTGTAGATCCCTCAGGAAATGATGCTTGACATCAATGTGCTTGGTTCTTGGGTTCACTCTTTCTGTTTGCGCTAATGCAAGGCATCCTTGATTATCCTCATATATCTTGATAGGTTCTTCTTGAGTCATTCCTAGGTCTGATAGTAGTTGCATTAACCATACCACTTCTTGACTGGCGTGAGCTGCTGCAATATATTCAGCTTCTGTAGAAGATAGTGCTACGGTAGACTGCTTCTTGCTTGTCCAGCTGATTAATCCTTCTCCAATGGAGAATAGATATCCACTTGTGGATTTTCTGTCACTTGTGTCTCCAGCCCAATCTGCGTCAACGTATCCTGTTAACTTGTGACTTGTGTTTGCTGAGAGCTTAAGCTTCTTGTTAATCGTTCCCTTTAAGTAACGAATTACCCTCTTAACTGCATTCCAATCCATCTTTGTTGGTTTTGAGACTTTTCTGCTTAAAATCCCGACTGCTGTGGAGATATCTGGTCTGGTGACGGTTGCAATGTATAGCAATTTTCCTATGGCTTTTCTGTATAGATGGTTATCCTCTAACAGGTTGCTCTGATCATTTGGTTCCTTTTCATAACTTGTCTCCATAGGAGTGCTTGCTGTCTTTGCATCTTGTATACCAAATTCCTCAATGGTTTCCTGAATTTTGTATTTCTGACTTAGTGTGAATGTTCCATCACCTTCTCTTGAGATTTGCATTCCCAAGTAATGCGTTATGTGGCCGAGGTCTTTTGTTTCAAACTGACGGTTTAGTTCTTGTAACAATTCAACTTCGTCCCCTTCTTGTTCAAAACAAACTAGCAAATCGTCCACGTAAATTAATACATAGAACCATCTTTCCTCTATCAACTTTGTATAGAGACATGGGTCTGCTTTGCTTCTGATGAATCCCTTTTCTGTCAGAACTCCATTTATCTTTGTATTCCATGCTCTTGCTGCTTGTTTAAGACCATATATACTCTTGTTCAGTTTACATACGTGATCTGGGTTCTGAGAATTCACGAAGCCTGGTGGTTGTTCCATGTATATATCTTCCTTTAGTTCACCATGTAGGAAAGCCGTCTTTACATCGAAATGTTTCACTTGCATACCCTTTATGGCTGCTGTTAGGAGTAAGGTCCTAATGGTAGTGTGCTTCACAACTGGAGCAAACGTTTCATCATAATCTTCTCCAAATTTCTGTGAATATCCTTTAGCAACCAGTCTTGCCTTGTATCTTTCTATTTTTCCTTCAGAATCATACTTGACCTTAAAAGTCCATTTACATCCTATGGCCTTTTTGTCTAATGGTAGTCTGGTCAATGTCCATGTCTGATTGTCTTCCATTGATTCCATTTCTTCTTTTGCGGCTCCTAGCCATTTCTGTGCTTCTCTTTCAGAAAAATTTGCAATTTCTTCCCATGATGCAGGTTCTTGTATGTTAATGGCTTTTGCTTTGTAAGATAAACGTGTAGGTGCTTTTCCCTTATTTTCTCTTGAAGAGCGTCTCACACCCTCGGATGCACTCTCATGAGTGTCGCTGGTATTTGTCTTGTGTTGTACTTCAACTTCTTGAATGATCTCTACTTCATCTGTTTCTTTGAATTTGGTGCTTTCTTCTTCTTCAGTAGAGTCTACTGGAATTATGACATCATCTCGTGTTTCCTCTATGAATGTCACACTGTTGCTTATAACTACTTTTCCAGTTCTTGGATTTAAGATTCTGTAGCCTTTTGAATGTTCACTATAGCCGACTAGAACTCCCTCTTCTGCTCGGTTCTGCAACTTGCTTCGTTTTTCAGCAGGAATGTAAACGAAGGCTCTGCATCCAAAAACTCTAATGTGCTTTAAGCTGGGTTTCTTACCGTGCCACAGCTCATATGGTGTCTTCCTTACTGCTTTGGAAAGTAGTCTGTTTTGAAGATAGGTGGCTGTTGCTGCTGCTTCACCCCAATATTTATCAGGTAGTCCTGAATCTGTAAGCATGCACCTTATCATTTCTGTTAGTGATCTGTTTTTCCTCTCAGATACGCCATTTTGCTCTGGTGTATATGGTACTGTCTTCTGATGCTCAATACCGAGTCCTCTTAAGTACCGTTCTATTTTCTGTCCTGTGAACTCGCCTCCATTGTCGCTGCGAAGAGTTAGCATATTCCTCTTGAACCTGTTTCTGGTCATGTTCACGTAGTCTTGCAGCTTTTCAAAGACTTCATCTTTACTTTTTATTAGATAAGTGACTGTGAACCTGGAGTAGTCGTCAATGAATGTCAGTATATACCTTTTGTCTCCTACGGTTCGCGTTTTCATAGGTCCGCATACATCACTATGTACCAGGTCTAGTGGTCTGGAAGCTCTGTTTTCACTTTTCTTAGGAATTGTAATCCTCGTTGCTTTTGCTTTTATACAACATTGACACTTCATCATTTCTGAACAGTCTGACACTTTGAGATCCCTGGCTAGGTCTCTCTTCTGCATTTCCTTTATGCAATCTGGGTGTCTGTGTCCTAATCTTCTATGCCACTTATGAATACAGTCAGCGTGTTTCTGTGTACTCAGCTTTGCCTGCTGTGCTGCGATATCCAGACAGTATAAATGTTCTTTTATTCTGGCTGTAGCTAGTGTTTCTCTTCCGTTTTGGATAAAACACTTATTATTCTGAAACTTTACAGTAAGTCCTTTTTCTACTAGATTCTTTACTGATAGCAGTGCTCCCTCAAGCTTGGGAACATATAGCACATCTGTTACGGGTATTTCTGCATAGCTGCCATTACCCTTGGAACATAGGAATTGACCATTCCCTTTCCCTTCTGCAATGATATTTGTTCCATCTGCTAGGTAGATTGTTTCTTTATGGTTCAAATCAAGTTCAGTAAAGAAGTCCTTGTTATTTGTCATGTGACTAGTCGCTCCTGAGTCTACATACCACTTTTCTGATAATTGGTTTACTGTCGCTTTAAATGTTCCATTCCACTTGTGTGCTCCTGTATCTGTAAGTGTGGCTTTGACTCTTTGTTTGTATAATCTTTCTGGTGGTTTGTGCTGCTCTGTCTTCCATATGGTGCAATCTCTTTTCAGGTGACCCACTTTCTTGCATCTGAAACATGCTCTTGTTTCCCTGGTGTGTGGCTTAGTGTCCGCCATTTTAAGTGCTTTCTCTGTGTCACTTTCAGTATTGCACTCTGTAAGCTCCTTTCTGCGTTGATACTCCTCTATGAGCCTGTTCTTCACAAAGTCTAGTGTGATTTCTGCTTCAGGTCTCATTTCTAGTGCGTTTATTAGTGCACTGTATGTATCTGGTAAACTGCAAAGGAGGATGGCTGCTATGTGGTTGCTTTTGATTTCTTCTCCCATTGACCTGAGCTGTATGGTTATCTCTAGTAGTGCACTGATGTGTTCTTGCATTGTCTTGCCTTTATTAAATCTCATTTGATATAATTTTCTTAATAGGAATAGTTTGCTGTTCAAACTTGCTCCTTCATGCACTCTCTGCAAAGCACACCACATGCCTTTAGCTGTACTCTCTTGTCTTATGTGTATAAGCTGTTCATCTTCCACTAGTAAACTTATAGTGGCTCTTGCCTGTCTGTCCTTCTTAATCCACTGCTGATCCTCTCCTTCAGGTCTGTCTGCATTTATAACATCCCATAAATCATCTCTGGTTAATAGCATTTCTACTTTAAACTTCCATGTTTGATAGTTCTCATTAGAAAGCTTGCTTGCAGCTAGTCTGAGATCTGTGTAATTTGCCATAACCCTTCCTTGTATAGATCTCTCTATTCTTCTGTGGTATTAAACTTGTTTTACTCACAGTTTTCTTTCCAAGGTTCTCCTGGGTTGTTTCTTGTGTGTTACACAGTCTGCTGTCTGCGCCTGCTGGGACTTGCAGTGCGACTCGTGATCTGGATGCTGCTTGGGATGCACTCCTGAAAACTTTATCTTATACAGACTCCAGTCTGGGCCCATAACCTGTTGGTATAGTGCGATGGATCGATACCATAGGTGTGCAGTGGGGAGCCTTAGATAAAGTATTACCTCAGGAGTTACCTTGTATACAGACAGAACGAGACTTGAGATGTATATCTTGTTTATATAGTACTGAAATAGCAGGATCAATACAACAGGTTTCAGTATCATCAGCTTATGTCCTTCTCCCTCAGAGACTCTTCTAGAAAGAACACATGTGAGGTAAAAACAAACAAGTACATAACATGTGCAACAGACAAACACTACATCTCTGTAACTATACAGCGCCATCTGCTGCCCCTGTACGGTAACTACATGCATATAAACAAAACCATAGTCTGTTGTCCATATTTCAACATATATTAACCCCTGCCAGAAACGATAAAATAGCGGGAGAAAGACCGCCGAAAAAGGGGCGGAGCCAACTCCCTCAGCACACTGGCGCCATTATTCCCTCACAGCTTCGCTGGAAGGAAGCTCCCTGGCTCTCCCCTGCAGTCCTGCACTACAGAAAGGGTAAAAAAGAGAGGGGGGGCACAATTTAGGCGCAATATATATATATTATAGGCAGCTATAGGGGAAAACACTCTGTATAGTGATATCCCTGTGTTATATAGCGCCCTGGTGTGTGCTGGCATACTCTCCCTCTGTCTCCCCAAAGGGCTTTGTGGGGTCCTGTCCTCTGTAAGAGCATTCCCTGTGTGTCTGCTGTGTGTCGGTATTGCTGTGTCGACATGTATGATGAGGATAATGATGTGGAGGCGGAGCAAATGCCTGTGAATGTGATGTCACCCCCTGCGGGGTCAACACCAGTGTGGATGGACTTATGGAAGGAATTACGTGACAGTGTCAGCTCCTTACATAAAAGGTTTGACGACACAGGACAGCCGGCTACTCAGCTTGTGCCTGTCCAAGCGTCTCAAATGTCATTAGGGGCTATAAAACGCCCGCTACCTCAGATGACAGATACAGATGTCGACACGGATACCGACTCCAGTGTCGACGATGATGAGACGAGTGTACCCTCCAATAGATCCACTCGTTATATGATTGAGGCTATGAAAAATGTTTTACACATTTCTGATGATACCCCAGGTACCACAAAAAAGGGTATTATGTTTGGTGAGAAAAAACTACCAGTAGTTTTTCCTGCATCTGACGAATTAAATGAGGTGTGTGAGGAAGCGTGGACTTCCCCAGATAAGAAATTGATCATTTCTAAACGGTTAATGGCTGCGTACCCTTTCCCGCCAGAGGATAGGTCACGCTGGGAAACACCCCCTAGGGTAGATAAAGCATTGACACGCTTATCAAAGAAGGTGGCACTACCGTCTCCGGATACGGCCGCCCTAAAAGAACCGGCTGATAGAAAGCTGGAAAGTACCCTAAAAGCTATATACACACACACTGGCATTATATTGAGACCCGCTATTGCATCAGCTTGGATGTGCAGTGCTGCTGCTGCGTGGTCAGACTCCCTGTCGGAAAACATTGATACCATGGATAGGGACAATATTTTGCTAACGATTGACCATATAAAAGACGCGGTCTTATACATGCGTGATGCACAGAGGGATATTTGCCGGCTGGCATCAAAAATAAGCGCTATGTCCAATGCCGCCAGACGGGGGTTATGGACTAGGCAATGGTCAGGTGATGCCGACTCCAAGCGGCACATGGAAGTTTTACCCTATAAAGGGGTGGAACTTTTTGGGGAAGGTCTTTCAGACCTCGTTTCCACAGCTACTGCTGGGAAATCGACTTTTTTGCCACAGGCTACCCCACAGCAAAAGAAAGCACCGTATTATCAGGTACAGTCCTTTCGGCCCCAGAAAAATAAGCGGGCTAGAGGCTCATCCTTTCTGCCGAGGGGCAGAGGAAGGGGGAAAAAGCTGCAGCACACAGCTAGTTCCCAGGAGCAGAAGTCCTCCCCTGCGTCCGGTAAGTCCACAACATGACGCTGGGGCTGCTCAGGCGGAATCGGGAACGGTGGGGGCACGTCTCAGGTTTTTTAGCACACAGTGGGCTCTCTCACAAGTGGATCCCTGGGTCCTTCAAGTAGTATCTCAGGGGTACAGGCTGGAATTCGAGACGTCTCCCCCCCCGCCGTTTCCTAAAATCTGCCTTGCCGGCAACTCCCTCTGCCAGGGAGGCAGTGTTGGTGGCTATTCAAAAACTGTATTCACAGAAAGTGATCGTCAAGGTACCCCTCCTTCAGCAAGGAAAGGGTTACTACTCCACAATGTTTCTGGTACCGAAACCGGACGGTTCGGTGAAACCCATCTTAAATTTAAAAACCTTGAACACTTATATCAAAAGGTTCAAGTTCAAGATGGAATCGCTCAGGGCGGTTATTGCGAGCCTGGAGGAGGGGGATTACATGGTATCCCTGGACATCAAGGATGCGTACCTGCATGTCCCCATTTACCCTCCGCACCAGGAGTACCTCAGATTTGTGGTACAGGACTGTCACTATCAGTTCCAGACGCTGCCGTTCGGGTTATCCACGGCACCGAGGGTCTTTACCAAGGTAATGGCCGAAATTATGATACTCCTTCGCAAGAAGGGAGTTTTAATTATCCCGTACTTGGACGATCTCCTAATAAAGGCGAGGTCCAAAGAACAGTTGATAGTGGGGGTGGCACTTTCTCAGGAAGTGCTACAACAGCACGGCTGGATTCTAAACATTCCAAAGTCACAGCTGGTCCCGACGACACGTCTTCTGTTCCTGGGAATGATTCTGGACACAGACCAGAAAAGAGTGTTTCTTCCACTGGAAAAAGCCGAGGAATTGTCATCTCTGGTCAGAGACATTCTAAAACCAGGAAAAGTGTCGGTACATCAATGCACACGAGTCCTGGGAAAAATGGTAGCTTCGTACGAAGCAATTCCATTCGGAAGGTTCCACGCAAGGACGTTCCAGTGGGACCTGTTGGACAAATGGTCCTGGTCCCATCTCCAGATGCAACAACGGATAACCCTATCGGCCAGAACCAGGGTGTCGCTGCTGTGGTGGCTGCAGAGGGCTCATCTACTAGAGGGCCGCAGATTCGGAATACAGGACTGGGTCCTGGTGACCACGGATGCCAGCCTTCGGGGCTGGGGGGCAGTCACAAAGGGAAGAAATTTCCAAGGACTGTGGTCAAATCAGGAGATTTCTCTTCACATAAATATCCTGGAGCTAAGGGCCATTTACAATGCCCTAAGCCAGGCAAGACCCCTGCTTCAAAACCAGCCGGTACTGATCCAGTCAGACAACATCACGGCGGTCGCCCAAGTAAACAGACAGGGCGGCACGAGAAGCAGGATGGCGATGGCAGAAGCCACAAGGATTCTCAGATGGGCAGAGAATCATGTGTTAGCACTGACGGCAGTGTTCATTCCGGGAGTGGACAACTGGGAAGCAGACTTCCTCAGCAGGCACGACCTTCACCCGGGAGAATGGGGACTTCATCCAGAAGTCTTCCAAATGCTGGTAAAGCGGTGGGAAAAACCACAGGTAGACATGATGGCGTCCCGCCTCAACAAGAAGTTGAAAAGATATTGCGCCCGGTCAAGAGACCCTCAGGCGATAGCGGTGGACGCTCTAGTGACACCATGGGTGTACCAGTCGGTTTATGTGTTTCCTCCTCTACCTCTCATACCCAAGGTACTGAGAATAATAAGAAGGCGAGGAGTGAAAACCATACTCGTGGTTCCGGATTGGCCAAGAAGAGCTTGGTACCCGGAACTTCAAGAGATGCTTACAGAGGACCCTTGGCCTCTGCCGCTCAGACAAGACCTGCTGCAGCAGGGACCCTGTCTGTTCCAAGACTTACCGCGGCTGCGTTTGACGGCATGGCGGTTGAACACCGGATCCTGAAGGAAAAGGGTATTCCGGAGGAAGTCATCCCTACCCTGATCAAAGCCAGGAAGGATGTCACCGCAAGACATTATCACCGCATTTGGCGAAAATATGTTGCTTGGTGTGAGGCCATGAAGGCCCCGACGGAGGAATTTCAACTGGGTCGATTCCTGCACTTCCTGCAAGCAGGGGTGACGTTGGGCCTCAAATTGGGGTCCATAAAGGTCCAGATTTCGGCTCTGTCGATTTTCTTCCAAAAAGAACTGGCTTCACTGCCCGAAGTTCAGACTTTTGTCAAAGGAGTACTGCATATTCAGCCTCCTTTTGTGCCCCCAGTGGCACCTTGGGATCTCAATGTGGTTTTGGCATTCCTGAAATCACATTGGGTCGAACCACTTAAGACTGTGGATTTAAAATATCTCACGTGGAAAGTGGTCATGCTGTTGGCCTTGGCGTCGGCCAGGCGGGTTTCAGAATTGGCGGCTTTGTCTTGTAAAAGCCCTTATCTGATTTTCCATATGGATAGGGCAGAATTGAGGACTCGTCCTCAGTTTCTCCCAAAGGTGGTCTCAGCTTTTCACTTGAACCAACCTATTGTGGTGCCTGCTGCTACTAGGGACTTGGAGGATTCCAAGTTGCTGGACGTAGTCAGGGCCCTAAAAATTTATATTTCCAGGACGGCTGGAGTCAGAAAGACTGACTCGCTGTTTATCCTGTATGCACCCACCAAGCTGGGTGCTCCTGCTTCTAAGCAGTCTATTGCGCGCTGGATTTGTAGCACTATTCAGCTGGCGCATGCTGCGGTAGGCTTACCGCAGCCTAAATCTGTAAAAGCCCATTCCACACGGAAGGTGGGCTCATCTTGGGCGGCTGCCCGAGGGGTCTCGGCTTTACAACTTTGCCGAGCAGCTACTTGGTCGGGGGCAAACACGTTTGCAAAATTCTACAAATTTGATACCCTGGCTGAGGAGGACCTGGAATTCTCTCATTCGGTGCTGCAGAGTCATCCGCACTCTCCCGCCCGTTTGGGAGCTTTGGTATAATCCCCATGGTCCTTACGGAGTCCCCAGCATCCACTAGGACGTCAGAGAAAATAAGATTTTACTCACCGGTAAATCTATTTCCCGTAGTCCGTAGTGGATGCTGGGCGCCCATCCCAAGTGCGGATTGTCTGCAATACCTGTACATAGTTATTGTTACAAAAATCGGGTTTTGTTGTGAGCCATCTCTTCAGAGGCTCCATTTTGTTATCATACTGTTAACCGGGGTTCCTATCACGTGTTATATGGTGTGATTGGTGTGGCTGGTATGAGTCTAACCCGGGATTCAAAAATCCTTCCTTATTGTGTCAGCTCTTCCGGGCACAGTTCCTAACTGAGGCTTGAAGGAGGGTCATAGGGGGAGGAGCCAGTGCACACCAGATAGTCCTAAATCTTTCTTAGATGTGCCCAGTCTCCTGCGGAGCCGTCTATTCCCCATGGTCCTTACGGAGTCCCCAGCATCCACTACGGACTACGAGAAATAGATTTACCGGTGAGTAAAATCTTATTTTTTCTCGCAACGGAGCGATTAGTCGCTAATGCGCATGCGCAATGTCCGCAGTGCGACTGCGCCAAGTAAATTTGCTATGCAGTTAGGAATTTTACTCACGGCATTACGAGGTTTTTTCTTCGTTCTGGTGATTGTAATGTGATTGACAGGAAGTGGGTGTTTCTGGGCGGAAACTGGCTGTTTTATGGGAGTGTGTGAAAAAACGCTACCGTTTCTGGGAAAAACGCGGGAGTGGCTGGAGAAACGGAGGAGTGTCTGGGCGAACGCTGGGTGTGTTTGTGACGTCAAACCAGGAACGACAAGCACTGAACTGATCGCACTGGCATAGTAAGTCTCGAGCTACTCAGAAACTGCACAGAGTAGTCTTTTCGCAATATTGCAAATCTTTCGTTCGCAATTTTGATAAGCTAAGATACACTTCCAGTAGGCGGCGGCTTAGCGTGTGCAAAGCTGCTAAAAGCAGCTTGCGAGCGAACAACTCGGAATGACCCCCTGTGCCCGGAAGAGCTGACAGTGCAAGGAAAGGATTTTGGAATCCAGGGTAAGACTCATACCAGCCACACCAATCACACCGTATAACTCGTGATAAACTTACCCAGTTAACAGTATGAACAACAACAGAGCATCAGATAACCCTGATGCAACCATAACATAACCCTTATTTAAGCAATAACTATATATAAGTATTGCAGAAGAAGTCCGCACTTGGGACGGGCGCCCAGCATCCACTACGGACTACGAGAAAATAAGAATTTACTCACCGGTAATTCTATTTCTCGTAGTCCGTAGTGGATGCTGGGAACTCCGTAAGGACCATGGGGAATAGCGGGCTCCGCAGGAGACTGGGCACTCTAAAAGAAAGATTAGGTACTATCTGGTGTGCACTGGCTCCTCCCTCTAGGCCCCTCCTCCAGACCTCAGTTAGGGAAACTGTGCCCGGAAGAGCTGACACAATAAGGAAAGGATTTGGAATCCCGGGTAAGACTCATACCAGCCACACCAATCACACCGTATAACTCGTGATACTATACCCAGTTAACAGTATGAATAACAACTGAGCCTCACGAAAAGATGGCTCATAACAATAACCCTTTAGTTAGGCAATAACTATATACAAGTATTGCAGACAATTCGCACTTGGGATGGGCGCCCAGCATCCACTACGGACTACGAGAAGTAGAATTACCGGTGAGTAAATTCTTATTTTCTCTGACGTCCTAGTGGATGCTGGGAACTCCGTAAGGACCATGGGGATTATACCAAAGCTCCCAAACGGGCGGGAGAGTGCGGATGACTCTGCAGCACCGAATGAGCAAACTCAAGGTCCTCCTCAGCCAGGGTATCAAACTTGTAGAATTTTGCAAATGTGTTTGATCCCGACAAAGTAGCAGCTCGGCAAAGCTGTAAAGCCGAGACCCCTCGGGCAGCCGCCCAAGAAGAGCCCACCTTCCTCGTGGAATGTGCTTTTACTGATTTAGGATGCGTCAGTCCAGCCGCAGAAAGTGCAAGTTGAATCGTGCTATAGATCCAGCGAGCAATAGTCTGCTTTGAAGCAGGAGCACCCAGCTTGTTGGGTGCATACAGGATAAATAGCGAGTCAGTTTTCCTGACTCTAGCTGTCCTGGAAACATAGATTTTCAGAACCCTGACTACGTCCAGCAACTTGGAATCCTCCAAGTCCCGAGTAGCCGCAGGCACCACAATAGGTTGGTTCAAATGAAACGCTGATACCACCTTAGGAAGAAATTGGGGACGAGTCCTCAATTCCGCCCTATCCATATGAAATCCCAGATTAGGGCTTTTACATGACAAAGCCGCCAATTCTGATACACGCCTGGCAGAAGCCAAGGCCAACAGCATGACCACTTTCCGCGTGAGATATTTTTGCTCCACGGTTTTAAGTGGCTCAACCAATGCGACTTTAGGAAATCCAACACAACGTTGAGATCCCAAGGTGCCACTGGAGGCACAAAAGGGGGCTGAATATGCAGCACTCCTTTAACAAAAGTCTGAACTTCAGGCAGTGAAGCCAGTTCGTTTTGGAAGAAAATCGACAGAGCCAAAATCTGGACCTTAATGGAACCCAATTTGAGGCCCATAGTCACCCCTGACTGTAGGAAGTGCAGAAATCGACCCAGCTGAAATTCCTCCGTTGGGGCCTTCCAGGCCTCACACCAAGCAACATATTTCCGCCATATGCGGTGATAATGTTTTGCGGTCACATCCTTCCTAGCTTTAATCAGCGTAGGAATGACTTCCTCCGGAATGCCCTTTTCCTTTAGGATCCGGTGTTCAACCGCCATGCCGTCAAACGCAGCCGCGGTAAGTCTTGGAACAGACAGGGCCCCTGCAGTAGCAGGTCCTGTCTGAGCAGCAGAGGCCAAGGGTCATCTGTGAGCATTTCTTGAAGTTCTGGGTACCAAGCTCTTCTTGGCCAATCCGGAACAATGAGTATAGTTCTTACTCCTCTCCTTCTTATTATTCTCAGTACCCTGGGTATGAGAGGAAGAGGAGGGAACACATAAACCGACTGGTACACCCACGGTGTCACTAGAGCGTCCACAGCTATCGCCTGAGGGTCCCTTGACCAGGCGCAATATTTTTAAGCTTTTTGTTGAGGCGGGACGCCATCATGTCCACCTGTGGCCGTTCCCAACGGTTCACAATCAGCTGGAAGACCTCTGGATGAAGTCCCCACTCTCCCGGGTGGAGGTCGTGCCTGCTGAGGAAGTCTGCTTCCCAGTTGTCCACTCCCGGAATGAACACTGCTGACAGTGCTATCACGTGATTCTCCGCCATCAAAGAATCCTTGTGGCTTCTGCCATTGCCACCCTGCTTCTTGTGCCGCCCTGGCGGTTTACATGGGCGACCGCTGTGATGTTGTCTAACTGAATCATAACCGGTTGGTTTTGAAGCAGGGGTTCTGCTTGACTCAGGGCGTTGTAAATGTCCCTTAGTTCCAGAATATTTATGTGTAGGGAAGTTTCCTGACTTGACCATTGTCCTTGGAAGTTTCTTCCCTGGGTGACTGCCCCCCAACCTCGGAGGCTTGCATCCGTGGTCACCAGGACCCAGTCCTGTATGCCAAATCTGCGGCCTTCGAGCAGATGAGCACTCTGCAGCCACCACAGCAGGGACACCCTGGCCCTCGGGGACAGGGTGATTAACCGATGCATCTGGAGATGCGATCCGGACCACTTGTCCAACAGATCCCACTGGAAGATCCTTGCATGGAATCTGCTGCAGGGACTTGCTTCGTAAGAAGCTACCATCTTTCCCAGGACTCGCGTGCAGTGATGCACCAACACCTGCTTTGGTTTCAGGAGGACCCTGACCAGAGATGATAATTCCTGGGCCTTCTCCTCCGGGAGAAATATCTTCTTCTGTTCTGTGTCCAGAATCATGCCCAAGAACAGCAGACGCGTCGCAGGAATCAGCTGAGACTTTGGGATATTCAGAATCCAGCCGTGCTGATGCAGCACTTCCTGAGATAGTGCCACGCCGACTAGCAACTGCTCTTTGGACCTCGCCTTTATAAGGAGATCGTCCAAGTACGGAATAATCATGACTCCCTTTTTTCGGAGGAGCATCATCATTTCGGCCATTACCTTGGTAAATACCCACGGTGCCGTGGACAGACCAGACGGCAACGTCTGGAATTGGTAATGACAGTCCTGTACCACACCCTTGAGGTACTTTGAACTTGAACTTTTTTATATAAATGTTCAAGGATTTTAAATTTAAAATGGGTCTCACCGAACCGTCTGGTTTCGGTACCACAACATTGTGGAATAGTAACCCCGTCCCTGTTGAAGGAGGGGTACCTTGATTATCACCTGCTGAAGATACAGCTTGTGAATTGCCGCTAGTACTACCTCCCTTTCTCTGAGGGCAGCAGGCAAGGCTGATTTGAGGTAACGGCGAGGGGGAGTCGCCTCGAACTCCAGCTTGTATCCCTGTGATACTACTTGCAGAACCCAGGGATCCATCTGTGAGCGAGCCCACTGGTCGCTGAAGTTCCGGAGACGCGCCCCCACCGGACATGGCTCAGCCTGTGGAGCCCCAGCGTCATGCGGTGGACTTAGAGGAAGCGGGGGAAGATTTTTGATCCTGGGAACTGGCTGTCTGGTGCAGCCTTTTTCCTTCTTCCCTTGCCTCTGGCAGAAAGGAAGCGCCTTTGACCCGCTTGCTTTTCTGAGTCCGAAAGGACTGTACCTGATAATACGGTGCTTTCTTAGGCTGTGAGGGAACCTGAGGTAAAAATTTTGACTTCCCAGCTGTTGCTGTGGATACGAGGTCCGAGAGACCATCCCCAAACAATTCCTCACCCTTATAAGGCAGAATCTCCATGTGCCTTTTAGAATCAGCATCACCTGTCCACTGCCGGGTCCATAATACCCTCCTGGCAGAAATGGACATTGCATTAATTCTGGATGCCAGCCGGCAAATATCCCTCTGTGCATCCCTCATATATAAGACGACGTCTTTAATATGCTCTATGGTTAGCAAAATAGTATCCCTGTCGAGGGTAACACTATTATCTGACAGGGTATCAGACCACGCTGCAGCAGCACTACACCTCCATGCTGAGGCAATTGCAGGTCTCAGTGTAGTACCTGATTGTGTATATACAGACTTCAGGATTTCCTCCTGCTTTCTATCAGCAGGCTCCTTCAAGGTGGCCGTATCCTGAGACGGCAGTGCCACCTTTCTTGACAAACGTGTGAGCGCCTTATCCACCCTAGGGGATATCTCCCAACGTGACCTATCCTCTGGCGGGAAAGGGTACGCCATCAGTAACTTTTTAGAAATTACCAGTTTCTTATCGGGGGAAACCCACGCTTCTTCACACACTTCATTCAATTCATCTGATGGGGGAACAAAACACTGGCTGCTTTTTCTCCCCAAACATAAAACCCCTTTTTAGTGGTACTTGGGTTAATGTCAGAAATGTGTAACACATTTTTCATTGCCGAAATCATGCAACGGATGCCCCTAGTGGATTGTGTATATGTCTCAACCTCGCCGACACTGGAGTCAGACTCCGTGTCGACATCTGTGTCTGCCATCTGAGGTAGCGGCCGTTTTTGAGCCCCTGATGGCCTTTGAGACGCCTGGGCAGGCGCGGGCTGAGAAGCCGGCTGTCCCATGGCTGTTACGTCATCCAGCCTTTTATGTAAGGAGTTGACACTGTCGGTTAATACCTTCCACATATCCACCCACTCTGGTGTCGGCCCCGCAGGGGGTGACATCACATTTATCGGCACCTGCTCCGCCTCCACATAAGCCTCCTCATCGAACAAGTCGACACAGCCGTACCGACACACTGCACACAGGGAATGCTTTGACTGAGGACAGGACCCCACAAAGTCCTTTGGGGAGACAGAGAGAGAGTATGCCAGCACACACCACAGCACTATTTAATCAGGGATTTACACTAATAGAAAGTGATTTTTCCCTATAGCTGCTTTTTAAATACAGTTTGCGCCCAAATTTAGTGCCCCCCCTCTTTTTAACCCTTTGAGCCTGGAAACTGCAGGGGAGAGCCTGGGGAGATGTCTTCCAGCTGCACTGTGAAGAGAAAATGGCGCCAGTGTGCTGAGGGAGATAGCCCCGCCCCTTTTTCGGCGGACTTCTCCCGCTCTTATAATTGTATTATGGCAGGGGATTTTTACACATATATAGCTTATTAGGCTATATTATGTGTTGTTTGCCAAAGTTAAGGTACTCTAATTGCAGCCCAGGGCGCGCCCCCCCCCCCAGCGCCCTGCACCCATCAGTGACCGGAGTATGTGGTGTGCATAGGGAGCAATGGCGCACAGCTGCAGTGCTGTGCGCTACCTTAATGAAGACCGAAGTCTTCAGCCGCCGATTTCCAGAACGTTCTTCTTGCTTCTGGCTCTGTAAGGGGGACGGCGGCACGGCTCCGGGACCAGACGACCGAGGCTGGGCCTGTGTTCGATCCCTCTGGAGCTAATGGTGTCCAGTAGCCTAAGAAGCCCAAGCTAGCTGCAAGCAGGTAGGTTCGCTTCTTCTCCCCTTAGTCCCTCGTAGCATTGAGTCTGTTGCCAGCAGATCTCACTGAAAATAAAAAACCTAACAAATACTTTCTTTACTAGGAGCTCAGGAGAGCCCCTAATGTGCAACCAGCTCGGGCCGGGCACAGATTCTAACTGAGGTCTGGAGGAGGGGCATAGAGGGAGGAGCCAGTGCACACCAGATAGTACCTAATCTTTCTTTTAGAGTGCCCAGTCTCCTGCGGAGCCCGCTATTCCCCATGGTCCTTACGGAGTTCCCAGCATCCACTAGGACGTCAGAGAAATAGATTTACCGGTAAGTAAAATCTTATTTTCTCTAACGTCCTAGTGAATGCTGGGGACTCCGTAAGGACCATGGGGATTATACCAAAGCTCCCAAACGGGCGGGAGAGTGCAGACGACTCTGCAGCACCGAATGAGCAAACACAAGGTCCTCCTCAGCCAGGGTATCAAACTTGTAGAACTTTGCAAAAGTGTTTGAACCTGACCAAGCAGCCGCTCGGCAAAGCTGTAATGCCGAGACCCCTCAGGCAGCCGCCCAAGAAGAGCCCACCTTCCTTGTGGAGTGGGCTTTTACTGATTTTGGAAGCGGCAATCCAGCCGCAGAATGAGCCTGCTGAATCGTGTTACAGATCCAGCGAGCAATAGTTTGCTTTGAAGCAGGAGCACCCAGCTTGTTGGATGCATACAGGATAAACAGCGACTCAGTTTTCCTGACTCTAGCCGTTCTGGCTACATAAATCTTCAAAGCCCTGACTACATCCAGTAACTCGGAATCCTCCCAGTCACGAGTAGCCACAGGCACCACAATAGGTTGGTTCATATGAAAAGATGACACTACTTTTGGCAGAAATTGTGGACGAGTCCGCAATTCTGCCCTGTCCATATGGAAAACCAGATAGGGGCTTTTATGTGACAAAGCCGCCAATTCTGACACACGCCTAGCCGAAACCAAGGCTAATAGCATGACCACCTTCCACGTGAGATATTTTAACTCCACGGTTTTAAGTGGCTCAAACCAGTGTGATTTCAGGAAACTCAACACCACGTTAAGATCCCAAGGTGCCACTGGGGGCACAAACGGGGGCTGAATATGCAGCACTCCCTTTACAAACGTCTAAACTTCAGGAAGAGAAGCCAGTTCTTTTTTAAACAAAATGGATAGGGCCGAAATCTGGACCTTAATGGACCCCAATTTAGGCCCAAAGTCACTCCCGACAGTAGGAAGTGAAGGAAACGGCCCAGCTGGAATTCCTCCGTAGGGGCATTCCTGGCCTCACACCAAGCAACATATTTTCGCCATATACGGTGATATTGTTTAGCCGTCACGTCCTTCCTAGCCTTTATCAGCGTAGGAATAACCTCATCCGGAATGCCTTTTTCTGCTAGGATCCGGCGTTCAACCGCCATGCCGTCAAACGCAGCCGCGGTAAGTCTTGGAACAGACAGGGCCCCTGTTGTAACAGATCCTGTCTTAGAGGTAGAGGCCATGGGTCCTCTGTGAGCATTTCTTGTAGCTCTGGATACCAAGTCCTTCTTGGCCAATCCGGAACAATGAGTATTGTTCTCACTCCTCTTTTTCTTATGATTCTCAGCACCTTGGGTATGAGAGGAAGAGGAGGAAACACATAAACCGACTGGAACACCCACGGTGTCACTAGTGCGTCTACAGCTATCGCCTGAGGGTCTCTTGACCTGGCGCAATACCTCTGTAGCTTTTTGTGGAGACGGGATGCCATCATGTCCACCTGTGGCAGTTCCCATCGCCTTGCAATCTGCGTGAAGACTTCTTGATGAAGTCCCCACTCTCCCGGGTGGAGGTCGTGTCTGCTGAGGAAGTCTGCTTCCCAGTTGTCCACTCCCGGAATGAACACTGCTGACAGTGCTCGTACGTGATTCTCCGCCCATCGAAAAATTCTGGTGGCTTCCGCCATCGCCACCCTGCTCCTTGTGCCACCTTGGCGGTTTACATGAGCCACTGCGGTGATGTTGTCTGATTGAATCAGCACCGATTGGTTGCGAAGCAGGGTCTCCGCTTGACTTAGGGCGTTGTATATTGCCCTTAGTTCCAGGATATTGATGTGAAGGCAAGTCACCTGACTTGACCACAGACCCTGGAAATTTCTTCTCTGTGTGACTGCCCCCCACCCTCGGAGGCTTCCATCCGTGGTCACCAGGACCCAGTCCTGAATGCCGAATCTGCGTCCCTCGAGAAGGTGAGCACTCTGCAGCCACCACAGAAGAGACACCCTGGCCCTGGGGGATAGGGTGATCAGCCGATGCATCTGAAGATGCGATCCGGACCACTTGTCCAACAGATCCCATTGAAAGGTCCTCGCATGGAACCTGCCGAAGGGAATGGCCTCGTATGACGCCACCATCTTTCCCAGGACTCGCGTGCAGTGATGCACCGACACCTGTTTTGGTTTTAAGAGGTCTCTGACCAGTGTCATGAGTTCCTGAGCCTTCTCCGTCGGGAGAAAAACCTTCTGGTCTGTGTCCAGAATCATGCCCAGGAAGGAGCAGACGCATCGTAGGAATCAGCTGCGACTTTGGAATATTCAGAATCCAGCCATGCTGTTGTAACACTTCCCGAGAGCGTGCTACGCTGATCAGCAACTGCTCTCTGGACCTCGCCTTTATGAGGAGATCGTCCAAGTATGGGATAATTGTGACTCCCTGCTTTCGCAGGAGCACCATCATTTCTGCCATTACCTTGGTAAATATTCTCGGTGCTGTGGACAGACCAAACGGCAACGTCTGGAATTGGTAATGACAATCCTGTACCACAAATCTGAGGTACTCCTGATGAGGTGAATAAATGGGGACATGAAGGTAAGCATCCTTTATGTCCAAAGACACCATAAAATCCCCTTCCTCCAGACTTGCGATGACCGCTCAGAGCGATTCCATCTTGAACTTGAACCTTTTCAGGTATATGTTCAGGGATTTTAAATTCAATATGGGTCTGACCGAACCGTACGGTTTCGGTACCACAAACATTGTTGAATAGTAACCCCTTCCCTGTTGAAGGAGGGGAACCTTTACCACCACCTGCTGGAGATACAATTTGTGAATTGCTGCTAACACTATTTCCCTCTCTATGGGGGAAGCTGGCAGGGCCTATTTGAGGTAACGGTGAGGGGGCATCACTTCGAATTCCAGCTTGTAACCCTGAGACACAATCTCTATAGCCCAGGGCTCCACCTGTGAGAGAACCCACTTGTGGCTGAAATTTCGGAGACGCGCCCCCACCGGACCTGGCTCCGCCTGTGGAGCCCCAGCGTCATGCGGAGGATTTAGAGGAAGCCGGGGAGGACTTCTGTTCCTGGGAACTAGCTGTATTGTGCAGCTACTTTCCTCTACCCCTGCCTCTGGCAAGAAAGGACGCACCTCGGACTTTCTTTCCTCTATGTGATCGAAAGGACTGCATTTGATAATACGGTGCTTTCTTAGGTTGTGAGGGAATATATGGCAAAAAATTTGACTTTCCAGCCGTAGCTGTGGAGACCAGGTCCGAGAGACCGTCCCCAAACAACTCCTCACCCCTGTAAGGTAAAACCTCCATGTGCCTTTTTGAGTCGGCATCGCCTGTCCATTGCCGAGTCCACAGGACCCTTCTGGCGGAAATCGACATTGCATTTATTCTAGAGCCCAGTAGGCTAATGTCTCTTTGGGCATCTCTCATATATAGGACAGCGTCTTTTATATGCCCCAGGGTCAGTACTGACTGAAGAAGCCGCCGAGCGTTTACAGGCGGAGAAACGCGTCTCATTGTTTTTACCCACCTATGATCAGCATACCACGAGTCTACCTCAACACGCTGGGAAGAATTCTAAAGGATCTCCGGATAAGGCTCATGAAAAGGTATTTGAGCACCAGAGCCGGGAGTGAGCAAAGAATTTTGACCCAAGAGGAAAGTGGTAATATATAACATGGCCATGTTTTAAAATATCAGCTGAACTTTTATCATCGCTATAAGCAAAAGCAATTGCATATATCTTTGCATGTCAATCTATAAGCAATTAATTGGCTGCTGCCATATACTGAACCAGTTCTGAATATCAGCTGAGCTGCATGAACTTTTACTATTGCCTTGAGGAAAGCATGTTTATTTCCCTGTAGATCAATTTATGAACAACTAACCCACTACTGATGTGTATTAAATCAGCGACACTTTCTAAATAAAAAGGAGCAGCTATCAAAATCATATACTAATTTATCTGGAAGTTCTAAGTGTTGTGGAAAGTAGAGTGTGGATCTGGGAACTTAATTATACACCCTGACCAATAAATAAGGAATTGTAACAGCTGTTTTTTAATATAGCAACAATCTAAAAAAAAAAGCTTCCACCTTAAGCTGAATGAGCAATCTAATATCAATTTAGAGGCTGGAGACCTCTACAGCATTGGAAGGAAACAGTTTGTTGCATTTGTATCGAATTGTCTCAGTGGTGTATTGAAAAATCAAGTATACAGAGCAGAGCTATTGTATTATATTATATATATTATTGATGTATTATTGTTTTATTGGCTTGAATTTTAATAAAATATATACCAGTGATATGTGGAATTAGATTTATAGGTAGGGGAAAAGGGCTATTTTAGCTAAAGAAAAATCTAGATAAAATTAATGAATAAAAGCATTTTATTAAAGAAATCTATTAGCGCTGTCTGTTTTTCCTTTTTTTTGACTATAGTATCCTTGTCCAAGGTATCAAGTTCCTCAGATAAGGTATCTGTCCATGCTGCTACAGCACTATACATCCAGGCCGACGCAATCGCCGGCCTTAGTAGGGTACCTGAATGTGTATAAATGGACTTCAGGATACCCTCCTGCTTTCTATCCGCAGCATCTTTTAGGGTGGCCGGGCGGCAGGGCTACCCTCTTGGATAAGCATGTTAAAGCTTTGTCTACCCTAGGAGAGGATTCCCAGCGTAACCTGTCCGTTGGCGGGAAAGGATACGCCATAAGCATCCGTTTGGAAATCTGCAGTTTTCTATCTGGAGATTCCCAAGCCTTTTCACATAACTCATTTAACTCATGTGAAGGGGTAAAGGTTACCTCTTGCCTTTTTTCCCCATACATATAAACCCTCTTATCAGGGACTGGGGTTTCCTCTGTGATGTGTAACACATCTTTCATTGCTATAATCATGTAGCGGATGGCTTTAGCCATTTTAGGCTGCAACTTTGCATCATCGCCATCGACACTGGAGTCGGAATCCGTGCCGATATATGTGTCAACAACTTGGGATAGTGGGCGCTTCTGAGACCCCGACGGCCTCTGCGCTGTAGGATCAGGCATGGGTTGAGACCCTGACTGTCCCAAGGCTTCAGCTTTATCCAACCTTTTATGCAAGGAATTAACATTATCATTTAAAACCTTCCACATATCCATCCAATCGGGTGTCGGCGCCGTCGTCGGCGACCCCACATTCATTTGTACCCACTCTGTTTCCACATTGCCTTCCTCGTCAAACATGCCGACACAAGCGTACCGACACACCACACACACAGGGGATGCTCTATTTGAAGACAGTTCCCCCACAAGGCCTTTTGGAGAGACAGAGAGAGAGTATGCCAGCACACACCCCAGCGCTATATTACCCAGAAGTCACACAGTAACTCAGTGTTAACCCAGTAGCTGCTGTATATACTGTTTTTGCGCCAAATTTATGTGCCCCCCCTCTCTTTTTACCCTCTTTCTACCGTGATTCTGCAGGGGAGAGCCTGGGGAGCTTCCTCTCAGCGGAGCTGTGGAGAGAAAATGGCGCTGGTGAGTGCTGAGGAAGAAGCCCCGCCCCCTCAGCGGCGGGCTTCTGTCCCGCGTTTTGTGTAAAAATAATGGCGGGGGCTCGTGCATATATACAGTGCCCAACTGTATATATGCTGCTTTTGCCAAGAGGTACCTAATTGCTGCCCAGGGCGCCCCCCCCCTGCGCCCTGCACCCTACAGTGACCGGAGTGTGTGGGTTTAGTGTGGGAGCAATGGCGCACAGCTGCAGTGCTGTGCGCTACCTCATATGAAGACTGGAGTCTTCTGCCGCCGATTTCGAAGTCTTCTTGCTTCTGACGCCGGCTTCTGTCTTCTGGCTCTGCGAGGGGGACGGCGGCGCGACTCCGGGATCGGACGACCAAGGGTGCGTTCCTGTGTACGATCCCTCTGGAGCTAATGGTGTCCAGTAGCCTAAGAAGCAGGACCTATCTTCTAGTGAGTAGGGCTGCTTCTCTCCCCTCAGTCCCACGTAGCAAGAGTCTGTTGCCAGCAGATCTCTCTGAAAATAAAAAATCCTAACAAAATACTTTCTTTCCTAGCAAGCTCAGGAGAGCTCACTAAGGTGCACCCAGCTCGTCTGGGCACAGATTCAAACTGAGGTCTGGAGGAGGGACATAGAGGGAGGAGCCAGTGCACACCAGTTTCCTAATTGTTTCTTAAAGTGCCCTGTCTCCTGCGAAGCCCGTCTATTCCCCATGGTCCTTACGGAGTCCCCAGCATCCACTAGGATGTTAGAGAGAAATATATTAAATAATATCTACACACAGATTAATCAGTGCTCTCCCATTGTTTTCTATTCTGAGTTCTACATTCTTCATCCTTTCACAACCCATTCTCCCTAAATCCCCTATGGGGGTCCCAAAGCATATTCAAAAACGATCAAGCATATTTTTAGTGCAGCTAAATGCAAGATTTCTCTTTCCTGGAAAAGTATGGGATTACCAATACATTTAGCTACCCATAACACTATATGGTCTATTTACAGTATGGAAAATATTACAGCTCTGTAGCTGCTATTAGCTGGTGACATTTCACCTAATCCAGGCCCCAAACACCTGCCCCACTCACATTTACCTGATTCACACAATATAGATAAACAGCTAACCTCATAAACATCACATGTCTCCCATCACCCTCCAAATCACTAAAATGTGGCTTATGGAATGCACGCTCTGTCTGTAACAAACTAACATCAGTTCATGACCTCTTCATATCTAACAACTTCAACCTACTGGCTATTACAGAAACATGGCTCACACAACCAGACACGGCCTCCCCTGCGGCACTGTCACACGGTCGTCTCCACTTCACACACACCCCAAGGCCTGGTAACAGTAAAGGAGGTGGGGTTGGATTATTACTATCCCAATCTTTCGCATACACAGTTCTACAACAGGTACCGTCACTCACATTGACATAATTTGAAGTACATTCTATCAAAATTTTCACTCCTTTTTCTCTGCGTGTTGCAGCTATCTATCGCCCACCTGGGCAACCCAAACAATTTCAAGATGATTTTTCTGCCTGGCTCCCTCGCTTCTTATCCTCTGACATCTCCACCATTATCATGGGAGATTTCAATATTGCTATTGACAGTCCAAAATCTGCTGCTCATGCCTCCAATCTACTCTCTCTAACCTCCTCTCTCGGCCTCTCACAATGGACTGACTCCTCTACTCATCAGGAGGGCCAGTGCCTTGATCTAGTATTCACCAGACTATGCTCAGTTTCTGAACTCACTAACACTGCTTTCCCTCTCTCAGATCACAACCTAATCACCTGCATGCTCTCCTCTAATACTTCAAACTCAATGCCACTGACATCCTCCAATCCTCCTCAAACCCACAGAAATATTAATGCAATTAATCTTCAAGAACTTTCAACCTCACTGTAACAACAGTTTTCACCTATTTCTGCATTCACTTCTCCTAAGATGGCTGTATCACACCTGAACCAGACTCTAGAGATAGCCCTTGACGAAGTGGCACCATCTACCCATCACACTTCATGTAGACCTAGATGTCAACTGTGGCACTCTAAAGTAACAAGACAACTACAAAAACTGTCATGTAAAGTTGAACGCCAGTGGCGTAAATCTCGTATTCCATGTGACTTCCTCACATATAGGACTGTCTACCATTCTTATCGTGATGCTCTGGACACTGCCAAACAAACATATTTCCAAACTCTCATCTCTGCTCAAGCCTCTAACCCCAAACAACTTTTTAATACATTTAAATCACTTCTCAGCCCTCCTTCACCCAACCCACCAGCCACTATCAAGGCGCAAGATCTTGCTTCCTACTTCAAGGACAAGATCCAAGATGAAATGGTATGCTTTTCCTCAACCAGTGATCACCTCAATGCCTTACCTGAACCCTCTGGTACTTTGTCTTCATTTGATCCCACTAATGAAGATGAAGCATCAACACTCTTCCTGCTACTCTACTACCTCTCCTCTTGATCCTATACCCTCACAAATAAGTAAAGCTCTGTCTTCTGTGCTCATCCCAACCTTAACTAACATCTGTAATCTCTCTTTCTCTACTGGTATCTTTCCTTCACTGTTCAAGCATGCAGTGATTACTCCCATTCTGAAAAAACTAAATTCTGACCCTAACCCTCTCCCAAACTACTGTCCCATCTCTCAGCTCCCTTGTCTCTCCAAGCTACTTGAGAAACTTGCCTACACTCGCCTCACACACTTTCTTAACTCATACAACTTACTAGACCCACATTAAGCATGCTTTCGCTCCCAACACTCCACAGAGACAGCACTATCTAAAGTAGTGAATGATCTAGTCACTGCGAAGTCTAAAGGCCATTACTCACTACTCATTCTTCTAGCTCTCTCTGCTGCTTTTCACACTGTTGACCACTCTCTTCTCATACAAACACTGCAGTCCCTGGGTCTTCAGGACACAGCCCTCTCTTGGTTCCTATCCTACCTATCTAATCGCTCTTTCAGTGTCTGTTTCTCTGAATCCACCTCCTCTTCGCTACTTCTTTCAGTTGGAGTACCACAAGGCTCAGTCTTAGGTCCTCTGTTTTTGTCAATCTATACCTCATCTCTTGGGAAATTAATCAG
Organism: Pseudophryne corroboree; assembly: GCF_028390025.1. Taxonomy (NCBI): domain Eukaryota; kingdom Metazoa; phylum Chordata; class Amphibia; order Anura; family Myobatrachidae; genus Pseudophryne; species Pseudophryne corroboree. The sequence continues at coordinate 176,223,017 of NC_086444.1, read as the reverse complement.
TTTTTTTGGATTTCAGTATCATCTGTATGCAGATGATGATCAAATCTACCTATCCTCCCCTGATTTGTCTCTATATGTATTGGATCGGGTCACTGAATGCCTCTCTGCCATTTCATCTTGGATGTCATCTCGCCACCTCAAACTTAATATTTCCAAAACAGAGTTAATTATATTTCCAACGGCCAATAGCAGTTACCAACCTGATATTTCTATCACTGTTGAGAACTCTACAATCAACCCTACACCACAAGCTCGCTGCCTAGGTGTCATACTTGACTCAGAACTGTCCTTTGCTCCCCACATTCAATCTGTCTCAAAATCATGTTACATGCATCTACGAAACATATCCAAAATACTATCATACCTTACACAAGACACTGCTAAAACCCTAATCCATGCTCTCATTATCGCCCGCATTGATTATTGCAATAGTCTTCTTACTGGTCTTACTAAGAAGAGACTCTCACCACTACAATCCATTCTGAATGCAGCTGTGAGGCAAATATTCCTCGCTAGACGTTCATCGTCTGCAGACCCACTTTGTCAGTCCCTCCATTGGCTACCGGTATTCTACCGTATTCAATATAAAATACTTTTACTTACATACAAGGCTATTAACTATACTACACCAACATACATCTCTTTGCTTATCTCAAAATATCTCCCAACCCGTCCCCTTCGCTCTTCACAAGATCTTCATCTCTCATCCACACTCATTACTTGCTCCAATGCACGATAACAGGACGTTCTGTGGGTTGCACCCACTCTGTGGAATGCCCCACCACGTACAATAAGACTCTCCTCTAGTCTTCAAACCTTCAAGCGTTCCCTGAAAACTCGCCTATTCAGACAAGCTTATCAAATTCCAGAACCGATCACATTATCTTCATAGCTTTCCTATCCAATGATATCCCCACAGTACAGTACACACATATCCCCCACATATTTTCTTTCTTCACGCTCCCGTCCTCCTGACCCTTGTTCATCACTGCTGTGATGTGATATCATGCAGCCCACCAAGAACATTTGCAATCTGGTGGACAACTACTGTATGCACCTATCCTTGTGTGGTATCCGGTCGATGGATCGGCAGACGCTTGATCGACAATGCGAACATCGACCACGCAACATAGACAACATCTACATCGACAGTGTTCGAACATCTACAAACACAAGATCGACATCCCACTAACATCGGCACACACTACATCGACAAACACTGAACATCGACAATACGTATGCTCGATAAACAAAACATCGACACACAAATGATCGATCACGCACAACATCGAAACAACGTCAGGTCGACCAACAAATCATCGACATGTAATTGTTCTACAAACAAATGCATCGACCTACTGAAGATCGACCAACCATAGACAGACAAAACATAGATCGACATGTAATTGTGCGACAAACAAATACATCGACTTACTGAAGATCGGCAAACATTAGATTGACAAGTAATTGTTCGACAAACAAATACATCGACCTACAGAAGATCGACATACCATAGACCGACAATTTATCGATCGACATGAAATTGTTCGTCAAACAAATACATCGACATACATAAGATCGACAAACCATAGACCGACCACTCATAGATCGACATGTAATTGTTCGACAAACAATACCCTGACCTGCTGCACATCTGCAACACCCTCCCCCCCCCGCTATTCCCCACGATACCCTTCCAAAGTCAGACGCCGCCTCATCCCCCCTAGTCACCCCGCTGCCCGTCTACATTTACACGCCTAGCTAGACTGCCAGCACACCTGGGCACCCGGCTGCACATCTGCAACGCTGACAACCCTCCCCCCCCCCCCCCCGCCCGCTATTCCCCACGATACCCGTCCAAAGTTAGACGCCGCCTCCATCCCCCCCTAGTCACCCCGCTGCCTGTCTACATTTACAACGCCTAGCTAGACACCCCACTACATTACGCGCCCCATGTTTCACCGTGGCACTACAAGTAACACAACGCCCTGGCACTGCTCCCCGCTCTGGTAGCACAGTCACACCCTTTAAGAACACCCCACCCATGTCTGCCAGCACACCTGGGCACCCGGCTGCACATCTGCAACGCTGACACCCTCCCCCCCCCCCCCCCCGCCCGCTATTCCCCACGATACCCGTCCAAAGTTAGACGCCGCCTCCATCCCCCCTAGTCACCCCCGCTGCCTGTCTACATTTACACGCCTAGCTAGACACCCCACTACATTACGCGCCCCATGTTTCACCCGTGGCACTACAAGTAACACAACGCCCTGGCACTGCTCCCCGCTCCTGATAGCACAGTCACACCCTTTAAGAACACCCCACCCATGTCTGCCAGCACACCTGGGCACCCGGCTGCACATCTGCAACGCTGACACCCTCCCCCCCCCCCCCGCCCGCTATTCCCCACGATACCCGTCCAAAGTTAGACGCCGCCCTCCATCCCCCTAGTCACCCCGCTGCCCGTCTACATTTACACGCCTAGCTAGACACCCCACTACATTACGCGCCCCATGTTTCACCGTGGCACTACAAGTAACACAACGCCCTGGCACTGCTCCCCGCTCTGGTAGCACAGTCACACCTTTAAGGAACACCCCACCCATGTCTGCCAGCACACCTGGGCACCCGGCTGCACATCTGCAACGCTGACACCCTCCCCCCCCCCCCCCCCCCCCGCCCGCTATTCCCCACGATACCCGTCCAAAGTTAGACGCCGCCTCCATCCCCCCTAGTCACCCCGCTGCCTGTCTACATTTACACGCCTAGCTAGACACCCCACTACATTACGCGCCCCATGTTTCACCGTGGCACTACAAGTAACACAACGCCCTGGCACTGCTTCCCGCTCTGATAGCACAGTCACACCCTTTAAGAACACCCCACCCATGTCTGCCAGCACACCTGGGCACCCGGCTGCACATCTGCAACGCTGACACCCTCCCCCCCCCCCCCCCGCCCGCTATTCCCCACGATACCCGTCCAAAGTTAGACGCCGCCTCCATCCCCCCTAGTCACCCCGCTGCCTGTCTACATTTACACGCCTAGCTAGACACCCCACTACATTACGCGCCCCATGTTTCACCGTGGCACTACAAGTAACACAACGCCCTGGCACTGCTCCCCGCTCTGATAGCACAGTCACACCCTTTAAGAACACCCCACCCATGTCTGCCAGCACACCTGGGCACCCGGCTGCACATCTGCAACGCTGACACCCTCCCCCCCCCCCCCCCGCCCGCTATTCCCCACGATACCCGTCCAAAGTTAGACGCCGCCTCCATCCCCCCTAGTCACCCCGCTGCCCGTCTACATTTACACGCCTAGCTAGACACCCCACTACATTACGCGCCCCATGTTTCACCGTGGCACTACAAGTAACACAACGCCCTGGCACTGCTCCCCGCTCTGGTAGCACAGTCACACCCTTTAAGGAACACCCCACCCATGTCTGCCAGCACACCTGGGCACCCGGCTGCACATCTGCAACGCTGACACCCTCCCCCCCCCCCCCCCCCCCCGCCCGCTATTCCCCACGATACCCGTCCAAAGTTAGACGCCGCCTCCATCCCCCCTAGTCACCCCGCTGCCTGTCTACATTTACACGCCTAGCTAGACACCCCACTACATTACGCGCCCCATGTTTCACCGTGGCACTACAAGTAACACAACGCCCTGGCACTGCTTCCCGCTCTGATAGCACAGTCACACCCTTTAAGAACACCCCACCCATGTCTGCCAGCACACCTGGGCACCCGGCTGCACATCTGCAACGCTGACACCCTCCCCCCCCCCCCCCCGCCCGCTATTCCCCACGATACCCGTCCAAAGTTAGACGCCGCCTCCATCCCCCCTAGTCACCCCGCTGCCTGTCTACATTTACACGCCTAGCTAGACACCCCACTACATTACGCGCCCCATGTTTCACCGTGGCACTACAAGTAACACAACGCCCTGGCACTGCTCCCCGCTCTGATAGCACAGTCACACCCTTTAAGGAACACCCCACCCATGTCTGCCAGCACACCTGGGCACCCGGCTGCACATCTGCAACGCTGACACCCTCCCCCCCCCCCCGCCCGCTATTCCCCACGACACCCGTCCAAAGTTAGACGCCGCCTCCATCCCCCCTAGTCACCCCGCTGCCTGTCTACATTTACACGCCTAGCTAGACACCCCACTACATTACGCGCCCCATGTTTCACCGTGGCACTACAAGTAACACAACGCCCTGGCACTGCTCCCCGCTCTGGTAGCACAGTCACACCCTTTAAGAACACCCCACCCATGTCTGCCAGCACACCTGGGCACCCGGCTGCACATCTGCAACGCTGACACCCTCCCCCCCCCCCGCCCGCTATTCCCCACGATACCCGTCCAAAGTTAGACGCCGCCTCCATCCCCCCTAGTCACCCCGCTGCCTGTCTACATTTACACGCCTAGCTAGACACCCCACTACATTACGCGCCCCATGTTTCACCGTGGCACTACAAGTAACACAACGCCCTGGCACTGCTCCCCGCTCTGATAGCACAGTCACACCCTTTAAGAAACACCCCACTCATGTCTGCCAGCACACCTGGGCACCCAGCTGCACATCTGCAACGTAGTGCCACGGTGAAAACATGGGGCGCGTAATGTAGTGGGGTGTCTAGCTAGGCGTGTAAATGTAGACAGGCAGCGGGGGTGACTAGGGGGGATGGAGGCGGCGTCTAACTTTGGACGGGTATCGTGGGGAATAGCGGGCGGGGGGGGGGGGGGAGGGTGTCAGCATTGCAGATGTGCAGCCGGGTGCCCAGGTGTGCTGGCAGACATGGGTGGGGGTGTTCCTTAAAGGGTGTGACTGTGCTATCAGAGCGGGGAGCAGTGCCAGGGCGTTGTGTTACTTGTAGTGCCACGGTGAAACATGGGGCGCGTAATGTAGTGGGGTGTCTAGCTAGGCGTGTAAATGTAGACAGGCAGCGGGGTGACTAGGGGGGATGGAGGCGGCGTCTAACTTTGGACGGGTATCGTGGGGAATAGCGGGCGGGGGGGGGGGGGGGAGGGTGTCAGCGTTGCAGATGTGCAGCCGGGTGCCCAGGTGTGCTGGCAGACATGGGTGGGGTGTTCCTTAAAGGGTGTGACTGTGCTACCAGAGCGGGGAGCAGTGCCAGGGCGTTGTGTTACTTGTAGTGCCACGGTGAAACATGGGGCGCGTAATGTAGTGGGGTGTCTAGCTAGGCGTGTAAATGTAGACAGGCAGCGGGGTGACTAGGGGGGATGGAGGCGGCGTCTAACTTTGGACGGGTATCGTGGGGAATAGCGGGCGGGGGGGGGGGGGGGGGAGGGTGTCAGCGTTGCAGATGTGCAGCCGGGGTGCCCAGGTGTGCTGGCAGACATGGGTGGGGTGTTCCTTAAAGGGTGTGACTGTGCTACCAGAGCGGGGAGCAGTGCCAGGGCGTTGTGTTACTTGTAGTGCCACGGTGAAACATGGGGCGCGTAATGTAGTGGGGTGTCTAGCTAGGCGTGTAAATGTAGACAGGCAGCGGGGTGACTAGGGGGGATGGAGGCGGCGTCTAACTTTGGACGGGTATCGTGGGGAATAGCGGGCGGGGGGGGGGGGGAGGGTGTCAGCGTTGCAGATGTGCAGCCGGGTGCCCAGGTGTGCTGGCAGACATGGGTGGGGTGTTCCTTAAAGGGTGTGACTGTGCTACCAGAGCGGGGAGCAGTGCCAGGGCGTTGTGTTACTTGTAGTGCCACGGTGAAACATGGGGCGCGTAATGTAGTGGGGTGTCTAGCTAGGCGTGTAAATGTAGACAGGCAGCGGGGTGACTAGGGGGGATGGAGGCGGCGTCTAACTTTGGACGGGTATCGTGGGGAATAGCGGGCGGGGGGGGGGGGGGGGGGGGAGGGTGTCAGCGTTGCAGATGTGCAGCCGGGTGCCCAGGTGTGCTGGCAGACATGGGTGGGGTGTTCCTTAAAGGGTGTGACTGTGCTACCAGAGCGGGGAGCAGTGCCAGGGCGTTGTGTTACTTGTAGTGCCACGGTGAAACATGGGGCGCGTAATGTAGTGGGGTGTCTAGCTAGGCGTGTAAATGTAGACGGGCAGCGGGGTGACTAGGGGGGATGGAGGCGGCGTCTAACTTTGGACGGGTATCGTGGGGAATAGCGGGCGGGGGGGGGGGGGGGAGGGTGTCAGCGTTGCAGATGTGTATTGTGTATGTCAGGCATGTCCAAACTGTGGCACTCCAGGTGTGGAGAAACTACACATCCCAGCATGCACTGAAACTATATTGGCCTATATTTACATGTAGATATCTTAGATATGTTATCTGCCAAAGTAATTAGTGTCGATCTTAGTTATGTCGATCTTGTGTATGTCGACCTATTACATGTCGTGCAATTTAAGTGTCGATCTAAGTTTTGTCGCACTTAGTTATGTCGATCTTGTGTATGTCGACCTATTACCTTTCGAACCTTTTAAGTGTCGATCTAAGTTTTGTCGCACTTAGTTATGTCGATCTTGTGTATGTCGACCTATTACCTTTCGAACCTTTTAAGTGTCGATCTAAGTTTTGTCTACCAAATGAGTGGTCGGTCTAACACATTTCGAACTAAAAGATGTTCGATTTAATGGCAGTCGGCCTATTTAATGTCGAACTAGTTACTGTCGGTCTAACGCAGTTGTCGAGCAAACTACTGTCGATCTTAATCCATGTCTAAGTAAAATATTCGATAAAGTAGCTGTCGATCATTTGTTATGGTCGATCAAATACATGTCGAACTAAAGATACTGCCGATATACAGACAGTCGATGAGTTGTGTTGTTCGAACTATCGTGGTCGTTCAAAACATTGTCGCACAAACGGATGCCGATAAAACGAACCACACCCCCTTGTGTATCAATGCGTATTTCACAATAGATTGTAAGCTTGCGAGCAGGGCCCTCCTACCTCTATGACTGTTTGTTTTTACCCGGTTTTGTCTTCTAATTGTGTCCAGTTATAAAGCGCAACGGAATTTGCTGCGCTATATAAAAAACTATTAATAAGTAAATAAATAATAACATTCCAGACACATTTAAGAAAACTGATCAGCCTGAAATGAACACTTTGAGGCCACACTTCCACTGACAGCTGTCTAGATTGCTTTGCGCACCTTGCAATACAAATACAAAACACCAGAGTTCCCTCCACACCCCCTTTACTTTGCTTACGGCATACTGTCGCTTACTTGTTGCAAACTTGGGGCCTAATTCTAAGTCAGACGCAAGTCAAATACAATCGGATCCCGCGAATATCTGCAATTTGTGTATATACCACAGACAGCAATCATAGACTGCGCATTCCCCGTACCATGGCCCTCATTCCGAGTTGTTCGCTCGTTATTTTTCTTCGCATCGGTGCGATTTTCCGCTAACTGCGCATGCGCAATGTTCGCACTGCAGCTGCGTCAAGTAAATTTGCTAAGAAGTTTTGTATTTTACTCACGGCATTACATTTTCTTCGTTCTGGTGATCGGAGTGTGATTGACAGGAAGTGGGTGTTTCTGGGCGGAAACTGACCGTTTTATGGGTGTTTGTGAAAAAACGCTGCCGTTTCTGGGAAAAACGCGGGAGTGGCTGGAGAAACGGGGGAGTGTCTGGGCGAACGCTGGGTGTGTTTGTGACGTCAAACCAGGAACGAAACTGACTGAACTGATCGCAGTGGCAGAGTAAGTGTCGAGCTACTCAGAAACTGCTAAGAAATTTCTATTCGCAATTTTGAAAATCTTTCGTTCGCAATTCTGCTAAGCTAAGATTCACTCCCAGTAGGCGGCGGCTTAGCGTGTGCACTGCTGCTAAAAGCAGCTTGCGAGCGAACAACTCGGAATGAGGGCCCATGCCTACACATATGGACAGAGATGAGAACAGCAGATGGAATGATCCATCCATTGCCGGAGCTGCCTTTGTGTGAAATTAGCATTACTGGGGACAACTGGGCGCTTACCATACACAGCACAGATCATGGGAGTGTCACGGGAGTGTCACGGGAGTGTTGTAGACATGTAGTCCGACATCTGTGCTCACCTGGAGCGTGCGGACGGAGTTGGGACGCCTGGCTGATGAATCTTTTGGGGTGGTTGTAAGTCCTGAAATTAATAATGTGGAAGGAAAATCAGTGGACAGGCCAGTCTTCAGCAAGAAGATGGTCAATTATCAGCACAGATGGGTGGACACACGTATTAGCCCATAAGGGTGCCAAGAGGGGGGTGGGGCAGGTACACATTGCCTAGGCTCGGGATTGTCTTGGGGTCCGGACTGGTGGAGACCCAGGCTGACTTGAGAGATGGAACAACGGCTCCCGTTAGGTGGGTTACTCAGAACTGTTTGCAGACTGGGCATAGTACCGAGGCCCATCTGAGATCTCGGCAGCCCTGTTAGCACGAGGTAGCAAGCAGGCTTCCATAGAAAGTGGGAAAGCAGCCACAATTGCATACTATTCAGAATCAGACCCCTAATGTATACATATTTTCCAGCATATATCACCCACATACTGTATTTGAATCTGTTTTGATAGACTATTAGTCGGGATTCCGGTGTCGATATTCCGACCGCCGGGATTCCGTCCGGCGATATCTTGACCGCATCCCGACTGTGGCTGGTGCAATCACATGACTCAGAATATAGGTGTATAGTCATAGGTGTGCGCAGGGGGGGTGCCTGGTGCGCACAGGCACCCCCTAATGTCTGGCACCCCGATCTCACATTCCTGATGCAGCGATCACCGAGCAAGCTGATTACTGTCCCCTCTGCGCTGCACCCTGTCAGGACTGTATTACTGACCAGACGCCAGGGTTAATCAAGGGTGCCACTGCCACCAGCTTTCAAACTCCCGGCTCCACCTCCATGTACAAAAACAGCGTGATGTGATTACGTTATGCTGCTCGTACGCCCACCCGCCACATGCCCACCTCTCCCCTTTTATGCTATGCCAACGTCAGCCACTGATGAGGATCAGCATGCAGCCAGCGTTCCTCTTAGGAAGACAAATTCAATACTGGCAGGCGGTCGGCAGCAACATTAACACGTCACTCGTTTTTCCAGCAGCGGCAGTACTAGTCTGCGACTGTCAGTGTCAGTGAGTGACTGACTTGTAAGTAAGCTGCTGCAGCTTGCAGGGGAAAGAGAGGGGGAGCCAGATCAGGCTGAGGAGGAGCAGTGTAATTGCACTGAGTGCCATCAGGGGTGTTTGTTTGGAGCACACCACAATATCTGACAATGTATCTGCTTTATTAGGATTGGTACAAGGGTGGATATTTTATATTGCATTGACCGTCAATAGATGGTGCTACACACGCCCAAAAGGTGGTGCTAGACACACCCCTCCGACGGTGCACCCTCTAATAAAATGTGCTGCGCACGCCTATGTGTATAGTCTAGAATTACATTTGCTACAAGCGTCCAGAATTGTTATTGCATTGCATGCTACTCAAAATCAGGGTTCACTACGATATGCCGGCGGTCGGGCTCCCGGCGACCAGCATACCGGCGCCGGGAGCCCGACCACCGACTTACCGACAGTGTGGCGAGCGCAAATGAGCCCCTTTGCTACGCGCGCCACACTATTTTATTCTCCCACCAGGGGGATCGTGGACCCCCACGAGGAAGAATACGTGTCGGTATGCCGGCTGTCGGGATCCCGGCGCCGGTATACTGTGCGCCGGGATCCCGTCAGTCGGCATACTGAAGACCACCCCAAAATCAGGCCGTTTTGTGGCAGGGGTGGGAAAGCTGACAGATATAAGCCAGGTGATGGCCAGCATGTAATTCCCTCTCAATCATCTTGCCATGAGTTGACCCTAGTGTGTGTAGTGAGTATGGCAGCTTTCAAATTATATCAGACTCTCCAACGTGATCCCTTTCATTAGGTACACAGGGGAAGATCTATTAAATCTGGTGAAGTGATAAAGTGGAAGGTGATAACGCACCAGCCAGTCAGCTCCTAACTGTCATTTTTTAAACCCAGCCTGTAACATGGAAGTTAGGACCTGATTGGCTGGTACTTTATCACCGTGTAATTTATCACTTCACCAGGCTTAATAAATCTGTCCCACAATGCTCTGCTCCTGGACTTCCCTCTTTATTTCTGATTACCGGCAAATTCCTGGGTCACATGTCTGAAAATAAGATTTTAAACCTATCGGTAAATCTTTTTCTCCTAGTCCGTAGAGGATGCTGGGGACTCCGTAAGGACCATGGGGTATAGACGGGCTCCGCAGGAGACATGGGCACTATAAAGAACTTTTAGTATGGGTGTGCACTGGCTCCTCCCTCTATGCCCCTCCTCCAGACCTCAGTTAGAGAACTGTGCCCAGAGGAGATGGACAATATGAGGAAAGGATTTTGTTAATCTAAGGGCAAGATTCATACCAGCCCACACCAATCATACCATATAACCTGGAATATACGCAACCAGTTAACAGTATGAACAAAAAACAGTATCAGTCAACGACCGATTCTAACTGTAACATAACCCTTATGAAAGCACCAACTATATACAAGTCTTGCAGATGTAGTCCGCACTGGGACGGGCGCCCAGCATCCTCTACGGACTAGGAGAAAAAGATTAACCAGTAGGTTTAAAATCTTATTTTCTCTTACGTCCTAGAGGATGCTGGGGACTCCGTAAGGACCATGGGGTTTATACCAAAGCTCCCAACCGGGCGGGAGAGTGCGGATGACTCTCCAGCACCGACTGAGCAAACGCAAGGTCCTCATCAGCCAGGGTATGAAACTTGTAGACTTTTGCAAAAGTGTTTGAAGCCGACCAAGTAGCTGCTCGGCAAAGCTGTAATGCCGAGACGCCTCGGGCAGCCGCCCAAGAAGAGCCCACCTTCCTAGTGGAATGGGCCTTTACTGAATTTGGTAACGGCAATCCAGCCGTAGAATGAGCTGCTGAATCGTGTTACAGATCCAGCGAGCAATAGTCTGCTTAGAAGCAGGAGCGCCAACCTTGTTGGCTGCATACAGTACAAACAGAGCCTCTGTTTTCCTAACCCTAGCCGTCCTGGCTACATAAATCTTTAAGGCCCTGACTACATCTAGGGACTTGGAGTCCTCCCAGTCCCCCGTAGCCACAGGCACCACAATAGGTTGGTTCATATGAAATGAAGAAACCACCTTAGGGAAAAATTGAGGACGAGTCCTCAATTCCGCTCTATCCACATGGAATATCAAATAGGGGCTCTTGTGGGACAAGGCTGCCAATTCGGACACCCGCCTTGCAGATGCCAAGGCCAATAACATGACCACCTTCCACGTGAGAAATTTTAATTCAACCGTTTGAAGAGGCTCAAACCAGTGAGATTTCAGGAAACTTAACACCACGTTAAGATCCCACGGTGCCACTGGGGGCACAAAGGGGGGCTGGATGTGCAGCACTCCCTTCACAAACGTCTGGACTTCTGGGAGAGAAGCCAATTCCTTCTGAAAGAATATAGATAGGGCCGAAATCTGTACCTTAATGAAGCCTAACTTCAGGCCCATATCCACTCCTGTCTGTAGAAAGTGGAGAAAATGGCCCAGATGGAAATCTTCCGTAGGAGCATTCTTGGCTTCACACCAAGATACATACTTCCTCCAGATACAGTGATAATGCTTTGCCGTCACCTCCTTCCTAGCCTTTATCAGAGTAGGGCTGACTTCCTCCGGAATACCTTTCCCAGCTAGGATTCGGTGTTCAACCGCCATGCCGTCAAACGTAACCGTGGTAAGTCTTGGAACACACAGGGCCCCTGCTGTAACAGGTCCTCCCTGAGAGGAAGAGGCCACGGATCTTCTGTGAGCATTTCCTGAAGATCTGAGTACCAGGCCCTTCGAGGCCAATCTGGAACAATGAGTAATGTCTGCACTCTTCTTTGTCTTATGATTCTCAATATTTTTGAGATGAGAGGTAGAGGAGGAAACACATAGACCGACTGAAACACCCATGGTGTCACCAGGGCGTCTACTGCTGCTGCCTGAGGGTCCCGTGACCTGGCACAATACCTCCGAAGTTTCTTGTTGAGGCGTGACGCCATCATGTCTATTTGAGGAATTCCCCAAAGACTTGTTATCTCTGCAAAAACTTCTTGATAAAGTCCCCACTTTCCTGGATGGAGATCGTGTCTGCTGAGGAAGTCTGCTTCCCAGTTGTCCACTCCCGGAATGAAGACAGCTGACAGAGCGCTTACGTGATTTTCCGCCTAGCGAAGAATCCTGGTGGCTTCCGCCATCGCCACTCTGCTCCTTGTCCCGCCTTGGCGGTTTACATGAGCCACGGCTGTGACTTTGTCTGATTGAATCAGAACCGGTAGGTCGCGAAGAAGATTCTCCGCTTGCCGTAGGCCGTTGTATATGGCCCTAAATTCCAGTATGTTGATGTGTAGACAAGCCTCCTGGCTTGACCATAGTCCCTGAAAATTTCTTCCTTGTGTGACTGCTCCCCATCCTCGGAGGCTCGCGTCCGTGGTCACCAGAACCCAGTCTTGAATGCAAAACCTGCGACCCTCTAGAAGGTGAGCACTCTGCAGCCACCACAGGAGAGACACCCTGGCCCTGGGGGCCAGGGTTATTTTCTGATGTATTTGTAGATGGGACCCGGACCACTTGTCCAGAAGGTCCCACTGAAAAGTCCTCGCATGAAACCTGCCGAAGGGGATGGCCTCGTAGGCTGCCACCATTTTTCCCAGAACTCGAGTGCATTGATGAACAGGACTGCATCTGATACTGTGGAGTTTTCATTTGCTGTTGGGGTACAAAAGGTAAAAAGGTAGATTTACCCGCGGTAGCTGTGGAAACCAGGTCCGCGAGCCCCTCCCCAAACAACACTTCACCCTTGTAAGGTAAAACCTCCATATGCTTCTTTGAGTTTGCATCACCCGTCCATTGGCGGGTCCATAGAGCTCGTCTCGCAGAAATAGCCATGGCATTGGCTCTGGAACCCAGCAGCCCAACTTCTCTTTGAGCGTCTCTCATATATAAGACTGCGTCTTTAATGTGGGCTAAGGTTAATAAAATGGTATCCCTATCTAGGGTATCAAGGTCAGCTGACAAGGTATCTGTCCATGCTGCAACTGTGCTACATACCCATGTCGATGCTATTGCCGGTCTGAGCAAAGCACCTGTATGCGCATAAATAGACTTTAAAGTAGTCTCCTGTCTGCGATCAGCAGGATCCTTGAGGGCTGCCGTGTCTGGAGACGGTAGCGCCACCTTCTTTGACAGGCGTGTTAAAGCCTTGTCCACCCTGGGAGAGGATTCCCAACGTACCCTGTCCTGTGTAGGGAAAGGATACGCCATAAGAACCCTTTTGAGAATCTGCAGTTTTTTATCTGGAGTTTCCCATGCTTTTTCAAATAACTCGTTAAGCTCATGAGAAGGGGGAAAGGTTACCTCAGGTTTCTTTTCCTTAAACATGTGTACCCTCGTGTCAGGGACAGAGGGGTCATCAGTGATATGCAAAATATCTTTTATTGCAATAATCATACACTGAATACTTTTTGCCACCCTTGGGTGTAATTTTGCATCATCGTAGTCGACACTGGAATCAGAATCCGTGTCGGTACCAGTGTCTACTATTTGGGATAGGGGACGTTTTTGAGACCCAGAAGGGCCCTGCGACCCAGTCCAATCCGTGGATTGACTCCCTGCTTTCTCCCTGGACTCTGCTTTGTCCAGTCTCTTATGTAATGAGGCCACACTTGCATTTAACATATGCCACATGTCCATCCAATCATGAGTCGGTGTTGCCGACGGAGACACACCACTCATCTGCTCCACCTCCTCCTTGGACGAGCCTTCCGCTTCAGACATGCCAACACGAACGTACCGACACCCCCACACACACAGGGATATATCTATAAGGGGACAATTCCCCAACAAGGCCCTTTGGAGAGACAGAGAGAGAGTATGCCAGCACACACCCAGCGCTAACTGACACTGGAATAAAACCCAGATAGCGCTTTTTATATATCTAATCAATGTGTATACACTCACTGCGCCTTAAAAATGCCCCCCCCCCCTCTTTTCAGCCCTCTGTCACCGAGTTCAGCAGGGGAGAGTCCGGGGAGCCAGCTTCTCTGCAGCGTTCTGTGGAGAAAATGACGCTGTTAGTGCTGAGGGATCAAGCTCCGCCCCCTCCAGCGGCGGGCTTCGGTCCCGCTTCAATATACAAAAAATGGCGGGGGATCTCTGCATTTACTGCCTCCGCAGCCTAATGTACCCTTATTGCCAGTCCAGAGGTTTATTGCTGCCCGGGGCGCCCCCCCTGCGCCCTGCGCCCTGCACCCATCAGTGCCTGTTCCGTGTGTGGGAGCAATGGCGCGCAGCGTTACCGCTGCGCGCTTACCTCAGTGAAGATCTGAAGTCTTCTGCCGCCTTGAAGTCTTCTTTTCTTCTTATACTCACCCGGCTTCTATCTTCCGGCTCTGCGAGGAGGACGGCGGCGCGGCTCTGGGACGAACGGCGGGGTGAGACCTGCGTTCCGACTCCCTCTGGAGCTAATGGTGTCCAGTAGCCTAAGAAGCAGAGCCTATCACTTAAGTAGGTCTGCCTCTCTCTCCTCAGTCCCACGATGCAGGGAGCCTGTTGTCAGCAGTGCTCCCTGAAAATAAAAAACCTAACAAAATTCTTTTTCAGAGAAACTCTGGAGAGCTCCCCTGTAATGCACCCTATCTCCTCTGGGCACAAAATCTAACTGAGGTCTGGAGGAGGGGCATAGAGGGAGGAGCCAGTGCACACCCATACTAAAAGTTCTTTATAGTGCCCATGTCTCCTGCGGAGCCCGTCTATACCCCATGGTCCTTACGGAGTCCCCGGCATCCTCTAGGACGTAAGAGAAAGCGGTATTACTGTATCCTCCTTTTTTCTAAACATTTAGGGTACAGCTTGCTGTATTATATGGCACAATTATGGCTCTTTGTACTTTTCATAACTGCCAGTTCCACGACTCATGTTCACCTGCTTTTAGATAGACCTGTGCAATAATATAATATGTTATTTAAAGACAATTTTATGAAGTGGTGTAACTTGTACATATAGCATTACTGTCACAATGGGATGCAGTCATGTGACCGGCGCACGGGATCCCAGCAGAAACCATGCCACGTCAGGATCTTGAGCGATCAAAATGCCAACCCATAGGGACTATTCCTTCTCGTGTGTGTCCACAACACCCACCGGAAACAGAAATCCGAGCCCGCAAGGAGCTTTGTTGAGCTCCCCCCAAGGCATTCTGCTGCCAGGATCCTAGCCCCAACCCGTCACAACAGTTTTTTATAGATATGGCTGTTTTTTAGCTACAGCATGCACCAAATTGCCTGCACATGCAGTTATCCTCCCTTATCGGTACTGTAGTCAGCCCTTGGTCATAAGAAAGTTTCTATTATAAATGTATGCTCCTTTATTTGTTACATTTTAAGTTTGTAGTAAGCAGAGCACCTGGGACTGACACTTGCTAACACATCAGCTCCCTATACATACTGACTCTAAGGGCCTAATTCAGAGTTGTGCGCTATTGCACAGCTGCAAGAAGACATAAAAATATATTATGGTCGTAGCTCGCAGTATTATGTCCCGTGAGCTGTGTAACCGGTTATGAACATACATCTGTTTACATGTGTGCTATGCCCAGAATTATTCTTATAAATTATACAGCATGTGTATTTGTCATATATAAATCTCTATGAACTTTACGTAAAGACTGCTTAACAAGTACATACCATTTTGCATAAATAGAGTGGAAGGCTATTTTTTGTTTATCAATAAAGGAGTCACCAGTACTAATAAGAAATACATTCATAATGTATTTATACCCCTAAAATAAAATCTCTTCTTTGTTTTCATACTGTAGTTTGAACTCATGCTTGTGTCTACACGCACTGGATGTTGCTGTACACCATTTCAGTACATTCAAAGGAGGGAATTCAATTGTTTTGCTCACCTGATTTCCCATCTAAAGTGACGAAAGATCGCAGGGCGTAATTCAATTGTGTTGTTTTTTTTATCGCGCTGATCACACCTAGAGAGTTAGAACCTGACCAGACAAATGGGTGCGGCGCAAAAGTCCCGTTTGAGTGCTTAAACGGGTCACTATTTGCGCATTTCAGCTCACCACCCCAGGCGGTGCAAGCTGAAATGCTGGCATCGGCAGCCGATCGTGACTGAACGGAGCTACAACTGAAAATCTCTGTTGGGAGCCAATTGCTGGCTGCCGGCGCTATAAAAAATTGAATACCCCCCAAAGAATGTCACCACACTTGTAAAAAGAATATATTCATGACTCTGAGATCTCACTGAGGGGAAAATTCAATAAGCCACGGGACATACCATGGACTTTTAGCTCCTGGGTTACATGACCAGAGCTATTCAATTATATCCTGTGGTAAACTACGTGGCTAATATATGTTAAGGCATAGATTACAGGTTAAGTGCATGAAGCTATGCAACTATCACAGGCGTTAAGCCCTGAGGATGCACTTGATGCAGATTTCTGTTTACACCTTCCTGAGAAAACCACCTTCCGTGTACCCTCGGGACTTACCACAGACAGTAACTAAATAGCTGTGGGCTCTTAATTTAGGAACTAAACGCTAGCAGTAAATCCCGTGGATAATTATATTGCCCACTGAACGTTATATGTTTTTCTACCCATTCATGTCAATTGCCCATTCATTACAATGGAGCTGTGATGCATATATAGAAACCTCCTTGAAATTAATAGGCCACTGAAATGTCTCTATTGATGTATGGTCATAGCAGGTAGTCGATATCAGCCAATCACACCACAACTAGCATTTGAGCCGATTATGATAGGCTGAGTGGCTAATGCCGATAACAGTTAGGGTGGGTGCACATTAGGAAAACAAGAAATCGGGTAGATGATCAGGTGATTTCCCTTCGCCCTGCACCATGCCTGATGAATGACGGAATGAATCTCGTTCCATCCTTCATTACACTGCACCGGGTTGCATTTGATATCTTCCGGTTGGCCGTGCAGCACGTCCGGCTGGAAGATGTCACATGCGAACCACAGAGCATGCAATAGTGTGTACACACTGCACAATGTAGATGATTTGTCATGCCGACATTGCTTCGCTACAGAATTTCAAGTATAATCACAAAGAGATGAAAAGCTCTGGTATTTAAGCAAATTCAATACTGCTTTTACATTTTTTTAACATATCTTTGTCATACCACACCTCCAGACAGACCTTCTCCGGATTGATGAGGTCAAAAGGCTGGCGCTGAGGAAAATGATCCGCCTCTTTCTTTGTCCTTTGTCCGCCTCTTTCTTTGTTCTTAGTGGGTGCCTATATCACAAAAGCAAGCTATTGTCCAAACATCAACTTCCTAGTCCTAATGGTTCAGGAGATTTTGTGATGAGCCAGTGGTATTTCCCTTCTTTATTTATATATTTGCACTAGAAGCCCTAGTTGGGCTTCGACTTTGAGTTTTTAGTCCTCAATGCAGGAGCGAGAGGGTGGGATTCAATTCTTTTCACCCCTTTTTTACACCCGTTCTGTTTCTGCCCTCAGGGGCGTGGTATCATTAATTCAGCTCGCTAACCCCGGAGTAGCGAGGCACCCAACCCTTTACACAACTGAACCTGATCACTATGGGCGCAATATGCACGATAACGGAGATCATTCAAGGAAATTGGGCGTGATACATAATTTGAATCCCACCCAGAGAGTCAGCTCATGTGTACTGCTAGATATTTTACTGCCATGTCCAGTGGTAAGACTACACTTACGTTTGCTGGCCAAAAAGAAGATTTTCTACTGCTACAATAGTAAATTTTTCACTTCATAGTGGTTTTAATACACTGAAACCAATAGACCAGTGGTTCTCAAACTGTGTGCATATGCACCATGGGGTGCCTCGGGGCTGGGTGGTGGTCCAGGACCAATTCAAATGATTTACAGTTCAACGTGATAGACAAAACCAGTGCTTGTGCCTTCCAATCTTAAAATATGTGGACAAACAGAAGTGAATCCTGTCCCTCATCACATAACTGAACAAAAAGATGACATATAAACACAATTTACTTATACAGGTTGAGTATCCCTTATCCAAAATGCTTGGGACCAGAGGTATTTTGGATATGGGATTTTTCCGTATTTTGGAATAATTGCATACAATAATGAGATATCATGGTGATGGGACCCAAATCTAAGCACAGAATGCATTTGTGTTTCATATACACCTTATACACACAGCCTGAAGGTAATTGTAGCTAATATTTTTTATAACTTTGTGCATTAAACAAAGTGTCTACATTCACACAATTCATTTATGTTCCATATACACCTTATACACACAGCCTGAAGGTCATTTAATACAATATTTTAATAACTTTGTGTATTAAACATAGTTTGTGTACATTGAGCCATCAAAAAACAAAGGTTTCACTATCTCACTCTCACACAAAAAAGTCCGTAATTCGGAATATTCCGTATTTCGGAATATTTGGATATGGGATACTCAACCTGTATTTATTTTTTTTCAATAAGAATTTTTTAGCCTAGGGGTGTCGTGAAAACAAGTCTGATACTATAGAGAGCCATGATTCTAAAACCTCATTTGCTGTTCGTCTCACTGCTACTGCACATCATTACTATTTTCTGTTTATTATGAATATCTGAAAATTGATTTGTTTTGCTGCTCATGTTTGAAGTTAACATGCTGAGTTTATGTGACCTTAACAGTCAAGGTTGATGAAGCCTAAGGGCCTAATTCAGACCTGATCCCAGCAGCAACATTTTCCTATAATGGGCAATACCATGTGCACTGCAGGTGGGGCAGATATAACGTGTACAGAGAGAGTTAGATTTGGGTGGGGTGTGTTCAAACTGAAATCTAAATTGCAGTGTAAAAATAAAGCAGCCAGTATTTACCCTGTATAGAAACAATATAACCCACCCAAATCTAACACTCTTTACATGTTATATTTGCCCCACCTGCACTGCACATGGTTTTGCCCAATAGAGAAAGATTTTGCTGCTGCGATCAGGTCTGAATTAGGCCCTAAGTCCAGACTATAATGTGTCTGCATGTTTGTTACTAGAGGCATGCATGTTGATAATTGTGTATGCATTTATTCCTTGATGTAGGTTTGCGTTGGATAAGACTATCCTGGTGTTCAACAAGAAAGATGCAGAAGCAAGCCTGTGGTCAATGTGTAGGTTATATTAAATGTACCATTACTACCAATGGCACGCCACCACCCGAGGGGAAATATAACCCTGTGGTGACAGAAGGTCGCCACCATGCCCGAAGCGCGTCAAGCGCAGCAAGCCCGCGAGGGGAAACGTTGCGCTGCCCGTCAGTATCCCGGCTATCTGGATCCCATCGTCTGTTTCCTGACCACCAGGATCCCGACAGCCAGGATATCATACTGATCCCGCCGATAGCAACGAATCAGCTTCAAGATCATTTATCAATTACAGTCTATAAAATGATAGCAAGAAGTTGGTTGCTATGGTCAATTTCTTCTTTTTATAAGGTTTGATACATATCCCCCATAGTCTCTGTTAGAGGTTATAGGTGCTACCAAGCTGCCCATCTTTTTCTCCTTGCAGCAATGAAGCACTGATTTAAAGGACAACATCAGCTATAGTGGAGTTTACCTTTTACGAATTAACAGAGAGGGGGGACCATAATTACAGGACGGGTGTGGTTCGTTTTATCGACAGTGTCTAGGTCGACAATGTTTAGGTCGACCACTATAGGTCGACAGTCACTAGGTCGACATGGATGGAAGGTCGACAGGGTTTCTAGGTCGACATGTGCTAGGTCGACAGGTCTAAAGGTCGACATGAGGATTTTTTTTTTTTTTTTGGTGTCGTTTTCTTCGTAAAGTGACCGGGACCCCAAATTAGTGCACCGCTTCGCTCGCCATGCTTCGGGCATGGTGCCTTCGCTCCGCTACCGCTTCGCTCGGCACACTTTACCGTTCCAATCGTAGTCCACATGGATCGTTAAGTATGAAAAAATCCACACAAAAAAAATGTGAAAAACTCATGTCGACCTTTAGACCTGTCGACCTAGCACATGTCGACCTAGAAACCCTGTCGACCTTCCATCCATGTCGACCTAGTCACTGTCGACCTATAGTGGTCGACCTAAACATTGTCGACCTAGACACTGTCGATCTTCAGACCGGATCCCTTACAGGACATAGAGGGGGGACCATAATTACAGGACATAGAGGGAGAACCATAATTACAGGACATGGAAGAGGAACCATAATTACAGGACATGGAAGAGGAACCATAATTACAGGACATGGAAGAGGAACCATTACAGGACATAGAGGGGGGACCATAATTACAGGACATAGAGGGAGAACCATAATTACAGGACATGGAAGAGGAACCATAATTACAGGACATAGAGGGGGGACCATAATTACAGGACATAGAGGGAGAACCATAATTACAGGACATAGAGGGAGAACCATAATTACAGGACATGGAAGAGGAACCATAATTACAGGACATGGAAGAGGAACCATAATTACAGGACATGGAAGAGGAACCATTACAGGACATAGAGGGGGGACCATAATTACAGGACATAGAGGGAGAACCATAATTACAGGACATGGAAGAGGAACCATAATTACAGGACATAGAGGGGGGACCATAATTACAGGACATAGAGGGAGAACCATAATTACAGGACATAAAGGGAGAACCATAATTACAGGACATGGAAGAGGAACCATAATTACAGGACATAGAGGGGGGACCATAATTACAGGACATAGAGGGAGAACCATAATTACAGGACATGGAAGAGGAACCATAATTACAGGACATAGAGGGGGGACCATAATTACAGGACATAGAGGGAAAACCATAATTACAGTACATGGAAGAGGAACCATAATTACAGGACATGGAAGAGGAACCATAATTACAGGACATGGAAGAGGAACCATTACAGGACATAAGAGGGGGGACCATAATTACAGGACATAGAGGGGGGACCATAACTAAAGGACAGAGGGAAAACCATAATTACAGGACATGGAAGGGGAACCATAATTACAGGACATGGAAGGGGAACCATAATTACAGGACATGGAAGAGGAACCATAATTACAGGACATAGAGGGGGGACCATAATTACAAGACATAGAGGGAGAACCATAATTACAGGACATAGAGGGAGAACCATAATTACAGGACATAGAGGGAGAACCATAATTACAGGACATAGAGGGAGAACCATAATTACAGGACATGGAAGGGAGGACCATAATTACAGGACAGAGAGGGGGGACAATAATTACAGGATATACAGTATCATAGCTTTTGATGTTGGGATAACTAAAGTAAATCTACAATAAAGCTTTGCTGATTCGCATCCCCCTTTGTTTTACATGGGGGCATAAACAATGGATTTGTCCTTTAAAAATCTTTTCTTCGTCACTGATAACAGTCATTTTCACTAATGCTATTCAGGTTGTCGGCTGCGTCTACATTCTAAATGTTTATTGAATGTATTTAATTTAAAATCAGTAGCCTTGAACCAGTTAAGAGCTTCATTTTATGTCAATGAGTGAGAAAAGATGAATGGAAAGTCACATTTTAACTACTTCAAGTGGAAAATAACACACGCAATTCTTTTATCAGACAAACTACTGCCTATGTATTGAAGGCTCCTATTTTTTTATTTTCAATATATGTGAAACAATGGAAGGGCTAGGTTTACTAAGGAGCAATTTGTGAAAGCAATTCTGTACTACTGTAGGTAGAATCTGGAATCCCCAAATCTTGTTCACATATTCTTATGACATTTTCTTTTTCTTATGTACTTGTTCTGTTTAGATCACAGGTTCTCAAACTCGGTCCTCAGGACCCCACACGGGGGGTAATTCCAAGTTGATCGCAGCAGGATTTTTTTTTAGCAGTTGGGCAAAACCATGTGCACTGCAGGGGAGGCAGATATAACATGTGCAGATAGAGTTAGATTTGGGTGGGTTATTTTATTTCTGTGCAGGGTAAATACTGGCTGCTTTATTTTTACACTGCAAATTAGATTGCAGATTGAACACACCCCACCCAAATCTAACTCTCTCTGCACATGTTATATCTGCCTCCCCTGCAGTGCACATGGTTTTGCCCAACTGCTAAAAAAAATCCTGCTGTGATCAACTTGGAATTACCCCCACTGTGCATGTTTTGCAGGTCTCCTCACAGAATCACAAGTGAAATAAATAGCTCCACATGTGGACCTTTTAAAATGTGTCAATGAGTAATTAATACACCTGTGCACTTGCTGGGTTACCTGCAAAACATGCACTGTGTGGGAGTTTGAGAACCACTGGTTTAGATGATCAATTCTGCACACAGGGGTGTTTGGAAAGAATCCATGGCAGGTATTCCATGTGGTCGAGCCTAAGAAACAGCAAGCCTGATTGCAGACACCTGTCAGCTTGTTTTAAAATGGTATCAGACAGAAGAAACAGGACTCTTCACGGTGAACTAGTTGCCAAGGTGATAGGTTAGGGGCTGGTTACTGAACAAAACAAGTGATCTTTTCTTGCGCTTATACTAGATAGCAGCCTTTAATCCCACAAAAGGAAACCTTCACCGTGGTTTCAATATATCACAACCAAAAAACAAAAAGTGTGAGAAAAAGTGGCGCAACTAGACACTTCTAGAGATGTAAATTGGAAACTGCTTACACACTGGTATTCTTAAGTATGATTGAAAACGATACACCTCTCATAGATACGAACACTAAAATGATAATAAAAGGACACAAAACATAGTGTAATCCAATAAAATCAGAGGCGTTTCTTTTATTCGTTACTGGTCCCACTCACATGGCATTGATGGTATATTTGCATGTAGAAGCCATATATATAACTGCTTTTCACTCCACAGTGATGCGGGACGGAAAGAGTTCCAAAGAGCACTTAAAATAAGAGAAATTGAAATAGTGCAATACCGTCTATACTTATATAAAAAAATGGTATTTTAATAAAGGACACTCACAAACATAGGTTTAAAAACAGCATAGCAATAAAAAGATGTAACATGGATGTTAGGAACTGGGAGTGGTGGTGATTATACATCTATACCTGCTGGCTGCTGTCTCCTTCTAGCCCCTAACATCCATGTTACATCTTTTTATTGCTATGCTGTTTTTTGTATCGTTTTCAATCATACTTAAGAATACCAGTGTGTAAGCAGTTTCCAATTTACATCTCTAGAAGTGTCTAGTTGCGCCACTTTTTCTCACACTTTTTGTTTTTAGGGGCTGGTTACTGTTAGGGGTCCTGGAACTTAGTGATCTCTGGAAAAGTTGCACCCTGTTTGCAAAAGACCTGCTGTGATCTGTTATGTGACCTGTGACTTGCTTGTAACTTTCTGCTACGAACTGACTGTCTGTGGGTGAAGTGGTTACAATACCGCTAGTCAGGATCGCGGAGGTCACAATGTCGATGCCGGAATCCCAACTAGCCGTGAAATGCCGCCGCCGGACTACCAGCGACACAGGCTATTCTCCGTCTCTGGGTGTCCACGACATCCATAGAAGGAGAATAGAACCTGTGGCGAGCTCAGCGAGCCACCGTGCCCGCAGTGTGGTGAGCGCAGTGAGCCCGCATGGGGCATTCTAGCGCTCACCCCGCTGCCGGCATACTGGTGGCCTGGATGCCGGCCGTCAGTATATCAACAGCGGAATATGTGGCCAGGATTCCGCTGTTGATATACTGACGGCCGGCATCCAGGCCACCGGTATTTCATACTAAACACGCCTGTGGAAAGCTGTGGAAAAGAAACTATTCATTTGGAACTTTTACCAAGTGCATGTGATCCTTGTCACATATGGATCTGGCGTCTTACTTCCCATAACCATGCTGCTACACCAGAGGGTAATACAAAAGGTCAATGAGCGATGTGTGTCGGATGGTTGTGTCTTCATGCATATACAGAGAATGTGAGATGCAGCTAGTGGATGCCTCAGTACAAATCACAGCGGGACATTTGCATATTTTCGCACATATTCACATAGGATCGCAGCTGCGACAGTCTCTGAATCAGGATCACAGTCACTGTGTTTCAGACGTTTCCTGGGTAACCTCTAATATCCTTATCATTTACAATAGTGGAATCATTATCTATAGAGCTACTACATACAGTAGCTGACGACCGGATTGGTGGATCAATGGTGGGTCAGTTCCATGTGGGTTTTATCCATAAAACATTCTAACAGGAGTAAAAGAAATATGTGATTTGTGTTGTGTGTACACCAAGTAGCTCAAGGCTTGTTCTGTATCTGTCATTTACCCATTATACAGTATACAAACACCATATAGTTTAGAGTAGGGATATTAGAGATAAGAACCATTATTTATATTGGCTAATTATTGAATTCCGTATTCTGCCATTAGTAACTAGAGATGTGCAGGTTCGGATTTACTCTGTTCTTATCGCCAGATTTATCTGGATTTTTCTTATTGGCTATCCAAAACATCTGACATCCGAGAGCCAATAAGATGCCGTTTTGAGATCCGGGTAAATCCGAACCGGCACATATCTGTTAGTAACCATTGTTGATCAGTGTCCTCCTGATGGTGGACTCATGAACATTAACACTAGCTAATGTCAGAAAGGCCTTCAGTTGCTTAGAGAAGAGATTTTCAACCTTTTACAACTCGCGGCACACTGAACAAGATGTAAATATTGCCAAGGCACATTCAAATATAATGGTGATGCATGGTGCAGTTGCGTGTCCTAGGATGTCCTGTCGCAGCTTCTCCATAGGTAACGCCTGAGCCACATCTGAGAAAGCCAGAAGAGCCCAACACTGCCCGGGCCCAAAATAAGAACTGGCTCTGCAACCACTAACCCCGCCAGTATTGATCGTTCCAGGGCCTCAGTAGCGGGAAAATACTGATGGGCCTGGCTGTGCTTCTATAGCAGCACACCTGAAGACTGCTCAGGGCCAGGGCCGGTTCTGGACCTTGTGGCGCCCAAGGCGAAAGTTTCCTTTATCCCACCCCCCCACCCCACACACACAGGTAAAACAAGGTTAGTGCACGCCCGTGGCGCGTGGCAAGAATTAGGGGCGTGGCTTCATAGGGAACAGGCGTGGCCACAGTTATGCATCCTGTAGTTGTGCCCCCATTAGAGTTGTGCCCCCTGTAGAGTTTTGTTCCATGTAGCTGTACCCCCAGTAGAGTTGTGCCCCCTGTAGCTGTACCCCCAGCAGAGTTGTGCCCCCTGTAGCTGTGCCCCCTATAGTTATGCCCCTGTAGTTTTGCCCCCTGTAGAGTTGTGCCTCCTGTAGTTTTGCCCCCAGTAGTTGTGCCCCTAGTAGCGTCGCTTACAAAAAAAAAAAAAAAATACTCACCAGCCCCGTTCCCCGACCGCAGCTGCTGTCTCTGGCCCCCCGCTCCTTAGATCTATGGGAGAGACGTCATGACGTCTTTCCCATAGCGCCGCACAGACACTAGAGGTCAATAAGGTCCTCTAGCATTTGCGGTCGCTCCCACAATACCGTGCATATCAGGCGCACCACACGGCAGCATGTGGAAGGATCAGGCGGCGCAGCGGCAGCGCCCTTAAGGATGCTACACCCCAAGCAAAAATCCTCCTTGCCCGCGGCAAGAACCATTCCTGCTCAGGGCACACTAGTGTGCCACGGCACAGTGGTTGAAAATACTGCTGTAGCATATGCAGAATCAGACCAATCGGACAATGTTTGTGCTTTTCACAGATTTACTCCGATTTTTCATAGTTTTGTCCTTAAATAAGGTTATCACTGAAACACTGGAACAGTAATAAACAACATAACAACAGTGGAAATTGGGTTCACACAAAGCCTTACATAGCCAAAGATAAATAGGGACCCTACAATAAAAATCTATGCTCTCGATCTAACATCAGGGAGAGGAACAATAAATGAACAATCAGACGCTTGCAGTGTGCAGGCTCCTCAAGTCCAAAAACAATGCGGTTATGTGACCGGCGGTCACAATACCAGCGCCGGCATCTCGAACACTAACTAGCCCGCCGGTTAGCATGCCGAGCAACAGGGACTATTCCCATAGAGTAGGAATAGAGCCTGTGGCAAGCGCAGCGAGCCCGCAAGGTGCTTTGCTGTGCTGGGGCACACACACGTCTTAGACGTCCAGACGGACGCGGTGTGGTCGCGCCTAAAAAGGTGCAATCGCCGTAAGATGTTGCCACAACAAGAATGGCTACATTTGTACAGTTAAAATCCCTGTTAGCGTCAGAAATTAATGCTACGGTGGTTATGTCTGTACTCCTTCGCCCATCACTCCCACTCATCTCTTGCTCTCTTTTTTCACTTTCTCACCATTGACGTATGTTTTTCTCCAGCCGGGTAAATACGTCAAAATAGCAGAGTTAAGGCGACAGAAGGGATGAATGGGTTAGGCAAGGTTAGTTGGTGGGCGGGTGGTCTGGGCATAGTCTCTTAATGCCTAGAGGGACGGGCATTCCTTCAGCCATGGGTCCCCAGAGGTTTCCTCCACAAGGGGGTTTTTCCTCTCCTGAGTGCTGAAGGATGACTCTTCATGAGTCAAGAGGCTCCCGCCATCTTGTTCCTCTTATAGGACAAGTTTGTAAGATTACTGGACCAATCTTAGTCTAAAATTCACTATTTTAGAATGCAGAGTAAATTATAATATTAATAATTAAAAAAAAAAAATTATTAATAATAATAGTCATCAAAAGAAGACAAAGAAGAAGAAGAAGAAGAAGAAGAAGAAGAAGAAGAAGAAGAAGAAGAAGAAGACAAAGTAGTAGTAGTAGTAGTAGTAGAACAAAAACAGGCTAAATTTTAATTTAAAAAAAAATGGGCATTCATTTTTTAAATATATTTTGCTTGAAGTTGTCTTTATAAATAAATTCTCTCAAAAGGTGAAGAAAAGACACATATTTGGGGAGACAAATATATTAGGAGAGTTCAGAAACATGCATTGTTTATTCTACACAAGAGAGTACCAGGCGAGGCAGCCATGTTGAGTACACTACATGGATTACACTGTGCGATAAGTAAAACATGGCAGTAAGGCATACAAGGGTAAAATGAAAAGCAACTAATAGGACACCTACAGTAGTTTGCGGCTTACACAGTAAGGAAAATGGTCTTTGTCTATAATGGTTTTTAGATAATTTTCTTCTTTATAACTATTTTAAAGGGAGCGGAGGGGAAAATAACAATAGAGAGTCCAGTTAAATTTTAAAATATTTAAATAAAAAATATCGGACCAAAAAAAAAAAAAAATTATAATAATTCTCCAACACTCCGAAGATGGTAAGCTCATATTGTGAATTGCATAAAATATTTATGTGAATCCCACTTAATTACTGTTACACACTAGTTCTCACTGAGTGGAGGTTGAGACGAGAGGGGTGTCATTCGGCCCCCAAGCTGATGAGTGTATGCAACAGGTAGCAGTGCAGGATTGCTGGAAGTGTTGTGGATCTCTGATAATCTCAGGTCTCTGAGGAGTTAAGTGAAAAACTACTGTCTCTCACTGTGATGCTCTAAGACATTCACAAGATGGCGCCGCACTTATCTGCAGTATTTAGGTCAACAGCCATCTTGGTACAGGGAGTGAAGCCTCCCTGAAGGAACAGTATGGAATCTGCGCAGTAGCGCTCTCCCCTTTCAACACTTTTTACATACAATTAGGATAATAATGATAAAACAAAGTAATCTAAATGGGATGTAGTCACCATCCCAGCGGTCAGCATACCGCCACTGGGATCCCGGCCACAAGAATGCCGGCAGGGGGCCCAAGGACTATTTCCACTAGTTGGTGTCCATGACCCCAGTGGGAATAGAACCTGTGGTGAGCACAGCATGCCACCGAGCCCGCAGCGTGAAGCCAGCAGCAAGGGGCTTCGTTTCGCTTGACCCCATAACTGCATTCTGGCTGCCGGGAACCCGATGTCGATATGCTGACCGCCAGGATCCCGGCCACCGGTCAACCATACCCAGCGCATCTGAATGACTACTTGTGCCTGGTGTAGGATTTTCAAATATGTGTAGTTTACTGTATACAAGGATATAAAACCTTAAAGGAACTGAGCTCTAAGGTGTACTACCTGTAGTTAAAAAAAAAGTTTATTTTATGGCAGTATTTTCCAAACTGGGGGCCGTGACACACTGGGGTGCCTCGGGAAGGAGGGGGGGGGGGGATGGGAGTGGGGCAAGGGTGGGCCTTGCAGTGGTGCCGTGGTTTGGTGGTCCACAACCAGTTCAAATTAATTATGCTGAATTTAATTGGCAGAACCAGTCCCTCACCACAAAACTGAACCTAAGGATAACATATTATAGACAATTTACTTCATTTTATATTTTTTCTGAA